>NC_084892.1:24913750-25267500 GCF_958979055.1 Alnus glutinosa
TCTCCTTCACCAACAGCTCTGCAAGAACTAGGGTTTTCAGAGTGGGCTTCCAGTTTTCGACATTGCTGACTTGTTTTCGTACCATTCCTCGAATATGCAACCATCGGGCACTGCTTCAACGGACTCGGAGTCTTCAAGGAGTGGGGCAACTTTGAATGCAAAGCGGCTATGTTATTGCGGGGCACCGGCCTGTACGTTAACCTCTTACACCGAACGAAATTTCAGTATAAGATTTATAAAATGCAAGAAGTACTAGGTAATTTAAGGTTTAGATGTTTTAGTGCATATTTTATACTGGGTATGTCGCATTTATGGTGCATTTAGGTATTTTAATGCTGGGTATGTCGTATATTGCATATTAATTTGAAAAAAATTTATGGAGCCTGACATTTGAGGAAATAATGTTTGAACCTTTCGGTGTTGTAAGCTCAGGTATGAGTTGATTATATAATGATAGTCCAGTAAAAGTACAGTTTGTGTGTGTTGAAATTTGAGTACCTTTTTGAGTTTAATTTTTTTTTTGTGTAATGATCAATTTTTTTTTTTTTTTTTTTTGAGAGTTGAAGAAATTTGAGTACATCCGAGGAAATTTATGTGTGGGTTGATTATATAAGCTCGGGTATGTGGGTTGAAATTTGAGTACCTTTTGTGGATATTTTCTTTTTATCTTTTATCTTTTTCTTTTTTTTTTCTGGTTTTTTTTTTTTTTTTTTGGTGTTGTAGATTAATCGGGCTTGTTATTTTTGGGAGTGGGTTGATCCCAAAATGTGTTCACATGGAGAGAGGGTGGTACATCGTTTGCAGGAATGACATATAAGTTTGATTCAAGAAGCTGTACGATGTCGTGCAATGGTGGAAACTGAAGTTGAAAAGTTGAAAGTGAAGATGGAGACAGAAGAAGCCGAACGATGTCAATTTGTAGTTGAAGCAGAAGTTGCAAAGTCGAGGGCAAATATGGAGTGTGAAATTGCCGCCCTTCGTAAAGAAATTGAGATTTAGGAGATCAAATACAAAGCATTGAAGAAGATTTATAATACAGTAATTGTATGTACATGGATATTGATAATTGTGTATTTGTTTATGGCTGGATCAGAATCGAAAGGTGTGTTCGATTCCAGACGTTATCGTATGTTGTTACCATGAAGACAATGATGCTTTTGTTTAGGGTTTAGGGTGATGTGTTTATGGTGATGTTTAGGGTGGCTTAGTTTAGTACATATAATCCATTTTTTGTATGTGTTTATGGTGATGTGTTTATGTTGATGTTTACGGTGGTTTTGTTTTGTAAACATCATCCATTTTTTTTGTATGTGTTTATGATGTTGTTTGCGTAGACAAATTTGTATGGAATGCATGCTGGGAGCTAAAATGGACAAACTGAATGCACCAATTATGTAAGGCTTAAATTAATAAGCAAATAACCAAATCTGTCAACATATATTCACTTGTAGTTGCAATTTTTTGTATCATAAATTTCACAAAAAATGCATAAACAAATATGTCCACAAAAGTGTTTTAAGACATGCATACCAAAACCTGTCCAAATCTGTTCAAACATGCATAAACAAATCTGTCCAAAAATAATCAAAATGGTTGAAAGTTTTTCTTTGTATCAAAAATTGCACCAAAAGTGTCCAAACATGCATACCAAAACCTGTCCAAATCTGTTCAAACATGCATAAACAAATCTGTCAAAAAATAATCAAAATGGTTGAAAAAAAATTTGGTATCAAAAATTGCACCAAAAGTGTCCAAACATGCATACCAAAACCTGTCCAAAAATCTGTCCAACATGAATCCAAAACCACTATCATTACCAAGCATACATGACCATCTACATAAACAACATTTCAACATTTGCAAGTCAAACTTACATGATCCAAATCTGTCCAAGTCTATCCAAACATTAAATATGTCCATAAACTACTTCACACAAACCAGAAGTCCAACACCGGTCACATACAAACTTCCCAAAAAAATTACAGTCCAAAAAACATTACAGTTCAAAAAACAAACCATTACACCATCGGTCATATACCAATCATTACATTCCAAAAAATAAAAAGCATGTCAAAAAAAAAAAAAAAAAAAAAAAAATCAATGCTTCCATCTTGGCCTTTTCTTTTTCTGCTTTGACTCCATAATCTGTAATCCTTTTTCAATGGAATGTACCATCCTTTTTCCTTTAGCCGCTGTTGAGGATGTTGCCACTACACCACTGTCAGCAACTTGTGGGGTTCTTGGAGTCAATCCAACTACTTTCCTTCCTGTGTCTCCAGCAGCCATAGACCTAGCAGTCAGGTCAATAAAAACAGAAGGTTGAGGATAAATTGGAACTGTCCGAAACATGTTCTTGATTCTGTTAGACTCTCTCCTGGGTGGTGGTCTGGGTGCTGTCGGTTGCCTGTTTCAGCTTGGCAATCTAAGTCTAATAAGGTCACTTTCCTGCCATAAGTTTAGTCCAAAGAAGATTGATAAATAAGCTGGTAGGTAGGATGCATTTTAAATACGAAACTAAAGTAAGATAAGTACCAAATTTCTCTCAACTGTTGCAGTAGGTGGGGCAATGGGTTGCTGTGTATCACCGGTAATTGTCCTTAAACTCTTCTAAGAACCAAAACACATGTGATTAATCACTATCATCCCCAAGTAATTAAATGAATTTTAGGTCAAAAATTGAATCCTACATACTTTTTTGGTTGATGGTTGTGCACCACCCTTTCGATTGTTGGTTGCTGCTAGTGCCCCCCCTTTCGACTATTGGTTGCTGCTTGTGCGCCTACCCTTGTACTACTGCTATATCTAATGCTTTGGGTCTGAAGGCCAACATCAATAACACATTAAATAATGAAGCTGCAAATCAAATAACACATCAAATATAATATAAACATATTGCTTAGTGAAACTAACACTTGGTGTGGGTGGAGTAGGTAAATGAACTTCTGTTGCGGGTTGCCTATAATTAGATGCTTGCTCCTTCTTCTTTGGACAAGTCCTGGTGTTGTGTCCAACCACCTTGCAAAGCCCACACCTACCCTTCAATCCAAACTTTCTCATCCTATAAGGATTCTGAGGAACTCTCGACTCATCAGGACCTCTTACTCTAGCCTTCTGAGGTCTGCCTAGCATCAATCTTGATCTTGGCTGATCCAAAACATCATGCTCAGTCTGTATCCACTGTTCCTCACTAGGCATTGGATATATGAGTGGAGCATAGGCCTTTTTGTATGTCTCAATGCTATAGCATGGATCCACATAATCCTCCGGGTGATGTCCATGAAAGGTTATGGCAGAATGTGCATATACACTTGGGATCCCAGTCATCTGCCACCTCCTGCAGCCACATTTTCTATTTCGGATATCAACAACATATTGCCTACTTCCTTCCTCCACTTCAAACATACCATCGCCAGAATAACAGGAAAGGCAGTCCGATGCCGCTTCACCAACGGCCTCAAGCTTTTCAACAATTCTAGGGCACAGCTTACCTTTCAATTTGCTGATGCCATCTCTTTTCAGTTGGTACCTTCTCATGAGTTGCTTCCTAATCATCTCAAGCATTGTCAAAATAGGCTTGTCACGAGCCTTCAAAATATATGAATTGAAGCATTCGGAGATATTGTTGACAATGAGGTCACATTTGGGAGATTCGTTGAACCATGCTTGTGACCATCCACTGGGGTCAACCTTGTCTAGGTAGTCAAAGGCATCAGGACCGATTCTCTTAATTTCTTCCATATGTATTCTGAAGTCAATCTCAGTGTAAGACAATGCTGCCTTCCACAACAATTCCTTCAAGGCCACCCCCGAAACCCATTATCTTGAAAGTTGGCATATAAATGCCGTACACATATTCGATGATCTGCCATTGGAATAATAGTATCAAAACTTGGAATAAGACCCTGCATCATTCCAATGTACAAAAGGGTAAGTTTACATGTAGAAAAAAAAAAAACAGGGAATCATAATATATAAAACTATGTAACTAATTAATTTAACTAACCTTTTGCCGATCAGAAATGATTGTAGGAGAAGTGTGCCTCTCATGTGAACCAAGATCTGAAACTAGGTACTCCAAAAATCAAGTCCAACTATCTTTTGTCTTAGATTCTACAATGGCAATTGCAATTGGGTACATGTTGTTGTTGCCATCTCGACTAACCGCAGCCAATAATATTCCCTTGTAAGGTCCTTTCAAAAAGCATCCGTCTAGACCTATGACAGGCCTACAACCTTCCAAGAACCCTTTCTTTATGGATGCAAGGGACATGTAGAGTCTATGAAACTTAGTAGGCAAATTAGGGTTTGTTTTTTCAACCTTAATCATTACACAACTGCTCGGGTTAGTACGCCTTAAAGTCTCATAGTAATCCCATAGCCTGTCATACTGCTCATCCAAACAACCGTACAACATCTTCCCTGCCTTCTTCCTACCTCTATACATTTGAGTCCTACTTACTTCAACATTCCATTTCCTCTTCACTTCATCTTGTATCACTTGCAGTGGCATGTCCGATTGAATTTTAAACTTATCATATAGTTTATCTGATATCCACCTCGAATTGACAATTGAGCTCTTGTATACTCAAGAACAAGTATGTTTAGGTCTTAAGGACCTCAATTCAAATGATGCCTCAGTCGCCATCTGTCTACCGTAAACTCTATACTCACAAGATGGATCTCTACATACTGCTACACACTTTGCTCTTTCATTTTTCACAAACTTTATGTCCTTTCCCCTTCTAACATTGTACTGCTTAACAGCTTCTCTAAAAAGCTGTATGCTAGAGAACTTCATTTTAAGCTTCAATTTTGGATTGCCTAGGTCAATTTCCTAGAACTCCACACCATGGTGAGATGAAATCTCACCATCCTCATTTTCACTAACAGTTGGTGACAATAGAATGTCACTTCTACCAATGTCAGAGTTTCTTTCATCAACCTCAACATCTTCAAATGATGTCATTTTGATGTTACCAGATGGCCCACTCTCGCCATTACCATCATCCAAAATATCCCCACTCTCACCCCCACCCTCTACATCAGCACTATCATCACCATCCCCGACCCCATTCCCATTCCCATTCTCATCCCCATCCTCTTGATCACCCTCCACACCCTCATCCGTTTCTGGCATTGTTGGGGGGCCAACATTATCTACCAGACAATCAAAAACATCTTCATCATCACTTATTTTATCATCCCACCATGTATCATTATAATTAACCCTACCTCCATCATCTCCCTCTTCATCATTTTCTCAATCTTCCCCATCCCCACCTACATTACTTTGGAAAGAAACAATATAAAGCTCTACAACGGAGTATCCACATGTTTGGCAACCAAATAAGCCACATCATAATCCAAGGAAACTAGTTGTAAACCATCCACTAGATTTTTGGTAGGGTCCCTAACGTAAATCAAATCACTTGGACTGTACCCATGTTGTCCCAAAATAGACTCAATCAAGACAAATGTCATATTATCCGGATCCACATGTTCTGGATGAACATCCACTTGACCCCCCACATAAATACATCCACATTTTCTGTCAAACCTACCCCCATAGTTTATCTCAAACACTAACTTCATCCTACACATGCACACAACAAAATACATTATTAATGGAACAAGGGGACCACTATAATAAATAAGCCACTGCAACTAATATACACAACACATGTCAATAGCATCAGGGCCCAATATACAGTACAATATCAAAATAATGCTCCAACATTAGTACAACATGAAAATAATTCTCATTTACTAAAAACCCAATGTGATAATTAGCACTTACACAGTATTTGTACAATTCATCCATGTAATGTGATATATATATATAGAAAATGTGAGACTTAACTTTTTCGGGGTGTTGCAATCTCAAAGAAAATTCTGTCATTGATATTTTGTAATCTCAAAGACTTAACTTGTGGGATATGTTCGTTAATGTGTTTTGGGAGAATTTTTTTGTTTTTGATATGAAAAAGTGTCTGATATAACAGAAATCTGAAAAGTCTTTATGCATTTTTAGGAATTTTTGAATTGTCAAATTTAGGTATTTGGCTTAGGAACAAAAAACAAAAGACAAAAAGCACAAATACAAACAAACATGACCTTAGTGGCTGTCTCAAAAATGGAGATTACATGCCACACGTAGGGACATTAAATTCACAACTAGGTTATAAAAATGTCTGGAACCATATTAGATTTTTGACAATTGAACTTTCCTGATGATTAATAGGATACAATTAATTAATTAGAGCATTTCTCTAAATGAGGCACTGTATGGTTAGCAATTTAAAATATCTTTCTTCCTCAGGAAAACCCCAATTTCTAAGATTCCAAGTTTAGGAAAGTTAGACAAGTGCAAAACGATTAACCAAACAATTCAAGTCCTTGTTGGATTTCATAGAATTAGATTAGTCTTGGAATTCTAAACTTGTGGAACCCAAAGGTGTAGCATCTACTTATTAATTAATGTTATTGGCAATATTGGGATAATTAGAGTCCATTTGGCCTTGTGATTTTGTAGGCTAAAAGTACATTTTTAGACAAAATGACGAAAATCGTCTCGTTTTTTAGAACATGAAAAAATCTATGTTTTTAAATTGTAAGGGGGTATACTTTTGAAAATGCGCTATTTTAAATGCAAACTACTATAAAGTAGATGCTATAAAGTAGCATATAAAGTAGCATCCATACATCACTGCATATAAACCCCAAAATCCCAACAAACCATAGTGCAAAGCAAACTTAGCCAAAAAATTACAGATCGGGATCACTTTATTCTGATCACTGTCTCAGTCCAAGCATACCAAAATATTGAAAAAATGACATATCGGGACCACCATAAATGAATATAAACCCATGGACCAAAACCCCCAAATCCCGACAAACCCTAACATTTTTTTATACCCAAATCGCAGTCAATTTATGTATAAAAACATGAGACTTAACAAACAACATTAACAAAAACCCCCAAATCCGACAACCATTAACTAACAAAAACCCTCAAATCCGAAAGCCTAGATTAACAAAACCCCCCAAATCGCCTACAAAAAAAAAATACTTTAACCATTTAAAAAAAGGCACTAACCTTTATTGAACGCCTTTTGGAGTTGATAGGTTCCGAAAGATCTCCCGTTGTCAGTGTGGAGTTTGGCGACAAAGTCTCGGTGGGTTAGCCTTCGTGTAGAACGTTCGACAGTGCTAAGTGGGGACCAAATGCACACATGAGACAAAGGGAAAAAGACACGAGCGCACGGGATAAAGGCTGGATGAGGTGGGGGTATTTTGGGTAGGAGATATGTCTTAAACGGTCACGTGCAACGCAGTGACCGATTTTCCGTCCAAATAGACGAGCGAATGGACTGATTGTATTTTTTGCCACGCGTTGTCAAGTTCAGGGGGTCATATCTAAATTTTGGTACATTGGAGAGTATATTGTCAGATCGTGGATAAATCAGGGGGGCAAAGTGTATTTTTTCCTAATAAAAATTATCTTCAATTTATTAGATTCCTAGTTATATTATTAGTTCTAGCCCTTTCTTCATACGTTCGATTGTAAGTCTTGACTAGCTAGGAATGTGAATCCTGATCCATTAAGATTGTAAGTCCTACTGTTTCTCTATTTATTAATCCTAGTTTACAAAGGTATATTTTATTGTCTGATCCCCCAAGAGAAAAATCCTTCTTCTCCCTTGAATTCGAACCCAAAAAAAAAAAAAAAACACGAATACAACTACTCACATTAATATATGCAAGTTTAAGATTCGAAAAAAAAATGATTACTCAAATTAACATATGCAAATAAGATTAAGATCTAGGATACACCTAGAGTGGGAATTGAAAGGGAAAAGCTAAATAGAGCTGTCTCACATTTTCTTTTTCATTGGATCGGAATGATCAGAAATAACAAGCTATTTTTGTTACATGCTCACATCAATCACATACAACAGAAATCAATATATACATTTAGCTACTCATTTTAAAGTCACTATTACTAATTTACTACAGCATAAGCTCGGAAAAGTACTGCTCGAATTCTTGATCAATTGTTGGTTTCCTATTGTCTGATTGAGCATCTGCATACAAAATGATGAAATTATTTCGATCTCCACCCAGTAAATGATAACATAAAAATCTAACAAATTACATATAAATAATAGAAAGAATGATTTACAGGAAGATTGAATGTTCTAAGCCCCTATGCACATGAACATCACAGATATATATATATTATGCTCCTATTCTCACATATACATCTCCCATCCAATTCTAGATTACCTTGGTTTACACTCCATCTTCCGGATGAAAGAACAAACATATTTGGGTTAACCCCATTGGAGCAGGGAATATCTTCAAGTTCCTTATCTGTACACTGTTCAATGCGGTCGTTTCCGTATTCTGAGCAAGTGTAATCCACTTCGTTACAGAATTCTAGGAGCTGCTCCTCAAGATTCTTAAATGCTTGTAGTCCATCAAGATGGGGAGGAGGATGCTCACCAATCAGCGATGCCAGTTTGTCTTTGCGGGATCCAAAAGAGGAGTGGGCATGCTTAGAGCTACTGCTGTCACTATTAACAGATGAAGTGGAAGGCTTATCGAATAGAGATGTTTTTGGGTACTGTAGTGGGAGATTAGCTTCATACGAAGACATCACAGAGTCAGAATCTCCACCAAAACTATTGCTATCTTTCATTGATTCAGTTTCTGACTCATGCTCCACCGTTGCTCCCTCTGTTTTTCCAGTTATTATGGGTGGAAATATGCTCTCCAGTTCAGGATTTCTTTCAAACACAGAGACATGTTCAGAAGCAAAGCTGCGATTCCAGCATTTGTGCTTTCGTATAGGCAAATCCAATTGCCCTGCCTGCAATTTTCTTTTCTTGTTCAAGTCGGCAATGTTGTTGCCGAGCCCTTTATTGACATGGAAACTGAAGAGTAATATGGAAATATTTAAGAAGCTCAAAACTACTACGGAAATGTATATAAGGAAATAAAAAATGACTGATAAAATATAAATATTGCAATATTTATGTCAAAAATTTTAAGGTAATGCACATAACATAACCACCTTTCATCTTCCTAGCTCAAAATGCAGAGAGAAATATGAAGCTCAAATTTTCTTAATTGTATTTATCCCCATCTTTGGTTTGGGAACTACACAAAAAAAGATGCTTGAAAAATCCAGTCGAAACAATCACCACGGTCCACATATGAACCACAAAACACTGGACTGGAATTAATTGTGATACTCCTTAATGTCAAGAGCCTTTAGTTTTAAGCACCAAGAAGCTCATTGGCAGAAAATCCGAGACAAGAACACAAATTTTAACAGTATTTAAACCGAAAAACAGAATAAAAAACATTATCCTCACTTCATATGGCAAAAAATCTCCCTGCCGCCTCCTCCCTCCCCGAATTTTCTTTGTCTATGTCTATTAGTAGTCAGTATAGCCCCGCTTAGTAATACAACCTAAACCAATTCCTTCTTCCGAAACTTTTAACCTAACATATCTTGTCCATAGTAACATGGTTTCTCAAGTAAATTCTTCTATGATAGGTTATGCTTATACTCGCCAAAAAAGCAAACCAATATTAATCAACCCAGAAGCTACTAAATATGAGAGAATTTAAATCACAATGTACATAAACGGCCTGGCAACCATAGGGCACATAAGCAATCAAAACTGCACCTTCTAATAATAGTTTTCCCAGGGGCAATGATTCCCAAGCACGAGCTCGCGGTTTTTTCTGTTTTGGCCTAAACATAAGATTGAATCTTGCTCCAAAACATCAAATTTTGGTGTTACCATTTAGGACCAGATATGCAGGGGTTGAGGCAGTTAGAAGAGACATGGCAATTGGCAAACCAGTAAAATATGTTACCTGGAAATTTCCCCCAAAAAATGCTAATTCCGTTTTCAGGGCTTCACTAGATTCTGTTTTCTCCTCAAGAGAAATGAAATGCTAAAAATCAGCACTTTCCCACAAAAGCCTTGCCATTTCCTTAAAATGTGTTTTCGTGGATACAATTTTCTTAAGAAAAGAACAAAGCATGCCCTATGTATATATCTAGCAGGCGAGTCATCATAAAAAGAACAACAACTAGTTGGGTCCTTCATCCTTGCTGGAACACCCTACAGAAGGAAAATATTAAACCCCATAAACTCTCTATCCTGGAACTAAGTTTAAGGAGTAATAGACAAGTAGCGGATCCAACAAAGAGATCCAATAATCTCTACCCATAATTACTTCCTTAATCCAACTAGTTACTTCCTATTTGGTAAAAAGGTGTCCATTAAACACAACCAAGATAATTACAGACTCCAAATTTCGCAACTTTCGGCCGATTTTCAACAAAAGTAAACACATAAACAAGCTGGAACCGAATCAGAAAGCCTCATCAACTAAAAATATGAACTAACTTCAACTAAAAAAAAAAAAAAAAAGGCAAGAGCTTTCGATGATCAAAATTCAAAAGGCCATGAACAAAAAAAGGGGAAAAAAATTGAGAACCCGGAAACCTGACCTGTGAATCTCAGATGGGTTCTGGCTAGTTTCGTTCATCTCGACCCAGAAAAGGAGAGCCAATTAACGAGCTTCAGAGGAGTCAGTAAAACCCATGTAGAGCTTTCTCTTTGAGGATATCCGAGAATAATAATATAATTTCACTCTCTCTATCATGATTTCATCTTCCTCTCTTTGTCGCTTTCGTTTTTTAACTTTGCTGTTGGATTGGAACTCTATGCGGCTCTATAGCGCGTTAGGTTCACGATATTTGTTGTATAGAGGCATCTGGTATTTCAGTTGGCTGGTTGTGCAGTTGGCCGTTCAATTGAAGCGCGTTTCACTTATGTCTCGAGGGCGCGTGAATTCATGCTGACATGGATTGCACCATCTCTCTTCCACGTGATTTGGCGCCAGATTAGTTACTTTTGCGGGCCTCACTGTTGGAAGTTCTCACATGCTTTTCTAGTTTTCTTTATTCAAGACGATCAACTTTAGATCTTCAATTTGTTTGGACTCGATTGTTATTTGATAAATTTTGTCATAAATAGGATATGGTCTTCAAAAAATTTTGTTGGGGTTTTTTTGGGGATAAATCTCGTAACTTATCTTTTAAATTTTGAAGCTCTTCATGCTTACCAAAAGATCAGGATGGTTTGGATTTTCGGCTTATGAAGAATATTAATTTATCTCTCGTCACGAAGCGGGGTTGGAAGCTTCTCTCTGATCATGACAGTCTTTGGGTTTCTCTTTTCAACAGAAAATATGTCAAGTATGGTAATCTTTTAACCTGTCCCCCGACATTTGGTTCTTTTATTTGGAATGATATTAAAGCTATTGTTTTTCTCTTAACTTTTGGTGCTTGCTATATTCCTCATTTTTCCTGTCAGTTATTTGTTTGGTTTTCCCCATGGATCCCAACCTTATCCAATTTTAAGCCTATTGCTCATGACCCTTCTTTTCCTAATCATTACCCTTTGTCAGTTGCGAATCTCATTTGTCCTTTAACTCGTACTTGGAATATGCATATGCTTCATTTTCTGTTTAATCCAGCTACTGTCTTGGAAATTTTGAATATCAGAATTCGTGACAACATAGATTCTCTTCTTTGGACTCCTTCTTCATCGAGTGTTTTCACTACGAAATCTGCTCATCACCTTCTCACCTCAGATTGTCATTCGACCTTTTCCCCTCTCCCTCCTGCTACCTGGAAAGCGCTTTGGAAACTTAAACTGAATCATAGACTGTTGTTACATTTATTTTTTACATGTCCAATTGCTCGGGTGATTTGGAGGAATTTTTTTGGCCTTTGGATAGCCTTGCTCTTCGTATTGATTCTTTGTCTGATTGGTTGTCTATAATTCTGCATCCGGAAACTATTGGGATTCCTATTTCAGATTCACATCTGTTTCAGACTTTTTGCTTCTATTGCTTGTGATCAAATTTGGTTTGCCAGAAATAAAGCTATTCATGAGGATTTAATTCCAAATGCTTTAGATATCTCTGCTAGTATTAACAGGATTGCCAAGAACCATCATTCATCTTGGAACAATAAGCTTGTTCCTCATCAAGCTGTTTGGACAAATTCTGCCTTTTTACAAGATTAATTATGATACAGCTATTCGCCCTTCTTTCTTGGCTCAAGCTGTGGTATGTAATGATTCTACAGGTTCTATTATTCAGTGCTCTACTATTATTAGTCCGCCATGTTAAGCTATTATGGGTGAGGCTACTGCAGCTTTATTGGCAGCTCGTTTGGTTCTATCTTTGAATCTGTCTTCAGTTATTTTAGAAGGTGATTCTCTGATTGTGACCTTAGCTCTTAATCATCCTAATATCACACAAGATTGGAGAATTTCGTCTACTGTCTCCAATATTCTATCTACCATTCCCCCTATTACTAGCTGGTCAGCTAGTCATGTCAATCGAGGTACAAACTTCTATGTCCACAATGTAGCAAATTGGGCCGCAACTAAATTCTCATCTAGCTGCATTATCACTTTCTCTTTTAGCTCTAGTTCCTTTCCTCCCTGTTTTAGAAATCAAATTTCTTCTTCTTTTTTGGTTCCTTAAATTTTGTCTTTCCCTCTGTAGTACTTAAAATAAATAAATAAATAAATAAAAATAAAAAATTGGAGTTATTTTTCCCTTCAATGAAATAAATACTTGTGATTCAACCCTAACAAATATTAGGATGGCAGAGAATCAAAAGAATATTGAAAAATATTAAGTGAGGGGATTGTCAGACTCCCTCTCAATGTGTTTTCTAGTGCTCTTAGCATTCTCGATCATCAGCTACCTAATCATTTTTCTTAGATATAGAAAATAAAATTACTTTTTGTTTCCCTAAACAAATACACTCCATAATAGCTTACCTTTATCTTCCCCTATAACATTAAAATATTATTTTTAATTTTTTCTTTTGTTTTTTTATTCATTTATTTTCTTCTCTCTCTCGTTGTCTCCATCCCACGCAAGATGAAGAAAGGCCGCATCCCTTCCGTTTCTTCCTTCTAAACATCACAGAGAGAAAGAGATCAGAGAGCTTGAGAAAGAGGAAGATGCTGAGACAGAGAGAGAGACGATCGATAGAGAGAGCTCGGGAGAGTCTGAGGGAGAAAGAGAGATGCAGAGAATCGACAGAGAGAGGGAGAGGACGCCGGTGGGTTGACCGACAGTCCGACGCTGTGGGTGTTGGTGAAAGAGATCCTAGGCCGAAAGCCATTTCTCGATAGTTTAGTGAGCCCCTTAATCAGAGAGCTTGAACACGTTTTTTGAGATCAGGGAGATTGCCCTGGATCTAAGCCACCTTCGACGGCTTCTAAGCCCTAGGTCTCCTTTGATGAGGTAATCTCTAGATTTATTGGGTTGATTTCATGAGTATTCGGCGACTAGGAAAATTAGTTGGCCGAATGGCCAAAGATTGAAAGTTGAGGCTAGCAATGAAAGTTGCAAATTTATTTGGTGATTTCGGATTGATGGTCGACTGGTAGAAAGAAAGTAGGGCACTAGTAGCAGATGCCCTATAAGTGGTTCCCTTCCCTAAAATAGGAAAAATTTAAAAAAAGTTAAAAAAGAACAAGCCACAGCAGTTGCCCTATTTTACATCTCCATCCTTAGGTAGCTACAGTATTACCCAATATAGCATTGTTGCTACCCAATCAAATATTTTAATAAAAAAAACACATTCTCTCTCATGACTCTCTTTCCTTCACTACAACACTCGCCGCCCACATCTTTGCTATCACGCATCCACCTGTTTGTTCCCCAAACCCATACCCAGCAATGAATGTTTCCCTTGCTTGTTTGTCAACAAGATGCGCATGTCCACTCTCACGGCCACCCGCCACTTCACCGATTCATGTTTCCTCCGCTTCATTGCCTGCCGATACAACCCTTTCTAGCACAGCCAAGAAAAAAGCAGACAAGAATTGTTGGAGGGAGTGCTTAGACACAAGCTAGATCGAGGGAAATGCCATCGTCCTCAATAAACCTGGAATGACGGAGGAAGAATTGGAGAATGAGAGAGCTGCAGTTCACTTGAAAAACCTGGAGAAACAGAGGGGTCACGAGAGAGAGAATAAAAGAAATGAACAAAAAAATAAAAGAAAAAATTAAAAAAAATATTTTAATGATATAGGGAAATATTAAGGAAGTTTATTGTGGGGGGTATTTTTATAGTGGGGGGAAAAAAAAAGTGGGTTGATTCCCTAAATTTTTCTTAAATTAAAAAAAATGATTGGGAATCTGTTGTTGCTGCTCTTAGAGGTGTTGTTGACGGACTAGGATCCTCTCCAGTTGAGAGGAACTGGAGAAGAGTCAATCAGTTATAACCAAATGTATTTTTGTAATTTCACATCAGGCTCCTCTCTAGTTGATTTTCAACTGGAGAGGATCTTGTTGCGTTGTTGATTGGCATGTGTTTCTTCGGTGGTTGCAGATGATGGAATGTTGCAGCCTTGCAGGGAGGTGAGAATGGTAAAAGGAAGAGGGAGATGGGAGTTCTGAGAAAGGAAGAAGAAAGGGATTGGGATTTGGGAGATGTGAGAGGATAAAGGAGAGAGAGTGTGAGCGTTATTTAGGATTATAATAATCTATGAGAATGTTATAGTGCTACCCAATGCATTGGGTAGCACTGTAGCATTCCTAATGTATAGGGAAGTTGTTGTATGTGAGTTTTTGTAATTTTTTTGATATTTTTCCTAAATTTAGGGAACAGAACCCCTTAGAGCATTCTTAGTAGCCTCATCAAATTTTATTCACCAAAGTAGTTAAAAACCACTTTTCTCTATTTTGGTGAGCAATTTTTTTAAAATTCTCTCAGCAGCTTCACCATTTTAACTATTCAATATCACTATAATATTTTTTCAAATTTCTTTATTCTTTCTTTATTGAATCTTTTTATACAACAAGCTACCATACACCTTCATTTTAAGATTAGATCATTGTTAAGAAATTCGCAGAAGTTTTCATTTGCTTCTCAACCAAATTCAAGAAAGAAATAAAGAAAAGATAAATGAAAGAACCACAACGTTTATGTCAGGGACAAAAAAACCTTCATGTCTATGAAATAAGGATATCATCGTGTAAGAGAAATAGGAGATGAGAGAAGAAAATTAGAGAAAAAAAGGAAAAAAATGTGTTGATCATGTGAGAAAGAAATGAGAAACAAAATTGATGAGAGAGTTGGTGACTGGTTATTACTCATCAAAATTGGTGAGTATTTTCACTCACCAAAACTTTTTGGTTAAAGTGGTGAAGCTGCTGAGAATGGTTTTTTAGTGTTTTCATAAAATTAGCTCACAAAAATAACTATTTTGGTGAGGCTACTAGGAATGCTCTTATAGGGTGGCTGCTGTGAATGCTTAGAGTGTAGTTTTTTTTTATGGGCATTACTCTAATACTTTTATAGTGCACTCCACCACTAAGAGGAAGCAAACACTGAAAAATCACATGGAACAACACTGTAATAATTCGATCGCAATCCAAGTGAGATATCTTCTTATTTTGCTGTGCATTTTAATTTTCTAACATTAGTATTAGACCTAATATTGTTGTTTTTGGCAGTATTCCGCTCACACCACTGTGCTCCATTGTGTGCACCACCATGGGGCGTTGCACAATGTTGGCGCGCACCACCACACCACGCGCGTAACATGGCCTTGTGTGTATTCTATGTCGCACCCTTCATGGCTGGGCTTCCCTTTACTCAAAGTGCCACATTGCCACGTATGTCGTCATCACAGACGACGCAACTTGGTGCGATGGTATCTATGGCTATCACGGTAAAACAAAAGTTGTAAGGCTTTTGTGGCAGTGAATCGCACGGGCTTCGTGTGTCGTCACAGATCTATGACGCCGCACCAAGCAACATCGTGCAGTGGCTTATGCTGTTACACTGAAGTAACTGAGATGCGGTAGAGAGAGAGAAGACCGCCACACAAAGAATTGCGTTGTGGCTAATTCAAATCTTGTTAGATTAATGATGGATCTCGTTTCTACCAAGAAAGAGCATCTCCACGTGACAATGTCAAGCAGAGTGGTAGGCGGAGATTGACGGCCAATATCAAGTTTGTTACGTCCAAATAAGAATTGTACGTTTGATGCCCTAAGTACGACCTTGTGCCGTAGGTTGATTGGTGCCATACACTTGACAAGCCTAGGTTGAACAAAGATTGTACATTTTATGCCCCAAGTCAAGCGGGGTCTTACGTTCGATATGCCCATGTCAAACGAGGTTATACATTTGGCACTAATCTTAAGAAGAGGGCTAGTCTTGTGGGCTATATGGGTTTGTCTGTCATTTTTCAAATGGGCAACGGTATGTTAGGTGTTGAATTTTTAAAATTAAAATTGAATTTTTATTCTGTTTACGAATTTTGAAGTTTGACATTTTAGAAAAAGTTGAATAAAATATGATTTGTTTAGAAAAAATTGAATAAAATATAATTTGTTTTTGAAAAAATTGAATAAAATATGATTTATATTTAAAAAAAGTAGAATTAAAATCATATTTTGTTTTCACACCGCAACAAAGACAATTCAACGAAGAAGATGTAAGTTGTTTTTCACCAACTTTTTTTTTATTTAATTATTATTTCTAGATAATATAGCACCAAACTAACATGGCACTAACACCGAACTCCTGACCTGTCAAATGTGACACACGTGACTGACGACAAAATGCTAATTTTGACAGGAAGACAGTAAAGTAACGTAGAGATCAATTTGAAACCTAAACAAAACCTAAAAACCTGATTGCCAAAATTAAACCTAATGACCAAGTTAAAATCAAATAAAAACATAATGACTGACATGTAAAAAAAAAAAAAAAAATCAATTAAAAACACAAGGACTAAATATGAGTTTTTCCTAAAATTTAACATCCGAAAGTCCAAACTCGAGACATTCTTATACAACTCTAAAGCAGCTAATACACCAAATTTCTTATTCATTTAAAGGGATTATTATACCATTTTTAATATATATAATCGATTGAAAGAAAAAAAAAAAAACAAAAAAAAAAAACAAAAACCGTAACGCAAGCCCACTCTTACATTTTCACGTAATCAATTTCCCTAAATTAAAATTTCGCCATATATTAGAAGGATCCAGGTGGAATCGAACCACCAACCTCCCAAACCTCAGAGAGTTTGAGTGCTCTCACCATTTTGAGCTTATGGATCCACATCAGCTTCGAAAGCTTAATTATCTTTTATAACCAGCATTTAATATTTCGGAATATTTCCCCTACAACATCGCCCCGAAAACCAAAAATATTTCTAACCAGCATTTAATTATATTTTTCTTTTTTCTGAAACTGGTTAAAACAATTGTTAATAACGTTAGAAAGGCTCACACATGTTTTTGTACGATCGAAAATATTAACAAATTGGTTTGTAATAAAATGGCATGCCCCTTAACATGTTTTTTAAAAAGTATAATTTCTCCTATGCTTTTCTAATAAAATTAACAAAAAAAAAAAAAAAAGACATGTACCTTTCACATGCTTTAGGAACACGACACTTTATTAGACTGACTTGTAAGAATTAATTTCCTACAAACTAATTTGTAGGTAATTTCTGTCGGTTTTGACTGTCCTGTTTGGGTAACTGAAGTGCCTAGAGCTCAAAAAACAATGTATCCCATGACACCATCCATAGCCCCACAATATAGTTCCCCATGTTAACTACAATAACAAACACAGTTTGACTAAAATAATTACAAGATGTAAGCCAGTAAAAAGTAAAACATCAAAAGTCTAAAACAGAACATATGATATGATCCTCGCGGATCTCCTGAAAAGCCAAGCCAAACAGAATTTACACGCGTATAACAGTTAAAAAAGTTTGGAACCAAGAACCAAATAATATAGCATTGAAACTACAAATGGGGATGACCATACCATGAATTGCGTTTTCCCTTTACCGGTCTTCAATCTTTCATCATCCTAGCAAGATGAATAGCCAAGAAAACACATTCACATAAAGCCCACTTCAGCAAAAACTCAATTCCAAGCATGTGTCCAAAGATCCACTAGCATGAAGAGTCTCTTCAGCCAAAAACAACATTCAAGTGTTGTGCCACAAAGAGACGATGTCTTAAAGGAGTGGATAAAATATAACTTTTTGTGAAAAAACCTAATTCAACACTACTGACATCTACAGCAACAACATAATCTCAACTTACGTCTAATTATCTTTGAGGAAGGATAAAACGTCAACTATCAAAACAAAGTTCGGTGGTCATTATTAAGGCAGCCATACAAAATTAACAATGATAAAAATCTCAAATATGGGGAAGCTAGAAGAAATAAACTTGAGCAAAATTTGGTACGCTAGAATGGTGATTTCCTAGGAATAAGAATGGGTACTACTAGAAATACAAGCTGCTGTAATAGAATGACAATTTAGTTTAGTGATAACACAAAAAAGACAAAATTTCCTAAAATACATTAGTTCTTGGGTCCATCATTTCACCCAAAGAAAGGGCACCCAAAAATTAAAATATTAAAAACTAAATTAGAGAGAGAGAGAGAGAGAGAGAGAGAGAGAGAGAGAGAGAGAGAGAGAGAGAGAGAGAAACCCTTCATCTTCATGGATGGCCAACCACCCCCTTGGGAGTGGTCGGCAACCCTAACAGCAGGGGGTGCACCCCAATTGCAAAAGCAGTATATAAGGCGTACCCAGTAAAACTTACAAGTAAACCAGAGACCAAAATGTTATTCCATTCCTAGGAAATAACTATTCCTCTCATTTTTCGGAAGAATAGCAATTCTTCATTTTGTGGTAATAGCTATTCCCGGTGATTGATGTGCAACACTAAATAACTGCTGAGTCCATTCGTGCGTGTCAAACGTGTCCTTAGTTGTAATCCAAGCAACTTGAAAGGGCTAAAATAACAATACAAAATCACACTGACAAATAAAAATATACATAACCGAGTAAGCTAGAAACGCTGGCAAAACATGGTGGTAAGAACCAGATTACATAGAAACAACAAATGGGGATAAAAATCTTGGTTCATGAATTCCATCTTACCTTGTACGGTCATCAAAAACCACAAAACACCCCCAAAAAAAAAAATCACAATCTTGGGGCCAAAACCATTTGTTTCACACTTTTAAGCTGGTCCAAGGTTCAGCAAAAGAAATTCCCATTCTCTATCCATATAAGTGAAAAAATGATCCTTCATCAAGGTCTTCTGCTCCTACAGACAAGAGAGAATCACAGCAATGACACTCTGTTGCAGAACATTCACAAGAATTACACCACTAAACAATACATCTCAGCAACTCTGTAACAAAAAATCTAACACAAAACAATAGAATTTCTCCTGCCAACAAGGACCAGAGATCTGCCAGCATTGAACGACAGAAGCAGTCTATTCTGTGACCCCCTAAAACAAAAGAAAAAGAAGCGCCATAACATCAAGAGGAGGAACAACTTACACGATCAAAACTATTTAGAGGACAAAATACTCATAACTGATGACAAAAAACATGGCAGATATCAAAAGAAGAAGGATATTTAATGCATTAAGACACTTAATGAAAAAGCAGCAAGAAACAAAAAACATATGTCATACTCCCCAAAGCTCCAATTTTGCTAGTAAGAATCAATGCAACTACTACCAAGCAAAAAAGAAAAAGGATGTGAAATTAAAAAAGAAAAGAAAAGAAAGGATAATAGATCATAAAACGCAATTATCCCCAAAATTTGAAGTTTACTAATGTAAGCAATAAGTGATCAAAATACATAACATCTTCAAATCATAGGAAGTTCTTCAACATGGCAGCCAAAGGAAGTTCAGCACACCAAACCACAAGATAAAAATCCACAGGCAAGGAGAAAACTAAAGAACTAGATGAAATTATAAAGCTGTTGCTAAAAAACTTGAATCACATGCATCACCTGTCCTGATATTACCTTTCCTGTGATACCCAACAGAACACCTCAACGACCTGGATTGGCAAGTTAAGACGAAAAAAACAATCAATCTCTGCAAGCCAAAACAACTAGTTCGTGTGGCTGACTGGCAGAGCAACTCCATATTTTATGCTTCTGAAACTTGATCTGGAAATCGAACAGCAGTGATTCTGGTGCGACAAAGGAAGAGAACCCAATTCAAGCCACCGGGGAGCACATTGCTATACAGAAGGTGACCATCATCATCAAGAAGAACTTACAGTACGAGACATAAAACTTCCACAACAGGACATGGGTCACCAGCCCCACAATTGGATTTACATATCCGCTGATGAAAGTGGAGTACAATAATGAACACCCCAAACCTAAAACTAAGGAGTATGATGATAAAGACCACCCCCAAAACTCATCATGAGTATAAAATCATGGCAGGCGGATTTGTACAAGAAAATGAACAGTGGACAACAGGAAAGAAACATTCAACTGAAATTTGCATTCCTCATTCTTGAACCATTGCAAGATATAGATTTTCATTGAAAGCATATAAACAAATTTCAATTTGATCAAATTCATGGACTACTATCATTAAACAGAAAGCAGCTAATAAGCATAACTGCTGATTATCCAGTGTGTCCGTATGTGCAGGTGCCAACTAATAAGCATAAATGCTGATTATCCCCCGTTAATATTTCTCATCATATTTCATAATGTACTGCATCTCGACATGGAGTCACTAATTGGTTCATCTATTCCACCTAGACATGGTCGGTTCATGTTTCATTCAGTTCATTAAGATGCATACTCCTGGCAATAAGATCAATACGATGTTTAAAACCGAGGGACAGAGCAGATTGCATCTTCTGGGTTGTAAATAGCAGAGAACTGAATTTTTACCTCAATAGGGCATATTGTAGTTGAAAAGGCTTGCTACCTTTGATATTTGTAACTTCGTTTGAAGAGTAAGCTAAAAATCCTTATGCTCAGTAAAAGCATAATGAATAGATAGCATATTAAAGGGCAATGCTTATGGAATAACAGGGTTGAAATAGCTCTGACTATATTCCGTCTAGATCAAAATAGCAGAGATTGATGCACTTTTTGTTCAAATTCAAACAGCAGATAATACCTTTTCGGGTTAATAACTTAACATAGCAGATTGATGTACCTTTTCGGTGGAAATCAGGAACAGATATCCGATCACGTATACCCAAATAGAGCTAGTGAAGCTTCATCTGTATCCTCTCTTTGGGACAATTGTTATAGACACAACCCAAGGACGCATTTTGTTGCATAGATATTGCCGAATAGCTTGCTAGAGAGAGAGAGAGAGAGAGAGAGAGAGAGAGAACGCACACACACAAGGGAGGAGGCCAGCCCAAAAGGAAAAGAAGACTCCAGGGCTGTCTCCCCCAAAAACCCCCCCAAAAATGAAGATTTTATTGAGCGTATTTGACCTGCCATGCGAGCGCACCCATCATGGCAAAGGTCGATACATGACTACAACCATCTTATCATATCCTACAACATACTATACCTGCTTGTGCCACACACCACGCCTCTCAATGGATCAGATTGATGTAATAACAGAAGATACTATAACAATCAGGCAATGAAAGTATATTTCCACGGTCAAAAGTGTCTTCTGCGCTAAACGATCCGATTCCCCGGCCGATCACAAGCTCGTATGCAGGGTTAGGGTCTCTTTGTCAACGATGGTCTGAGACATAGCCCTCGAGATTGGGATAGGACGCTGAAGCCGAATTTGAGCGGTTCGATTGCTCCTGTGTACAAATCATCCCCTTTTGACAACCCAGCAATAACCCAAAAATCAGGGCTAATAACTGATCAGGCGAAAGAAAGTTAATAAACATAACCACGAACGAAAACAAAAACAATTACAAAGAAAGAGTTTCCATTTGGTATCTTTACCACACCTCTAAACGAAATTAAACCATTGAAAATAGAAACTGAACGGATCCGAATTCATCTGTGACTGCTTGAATAAAACAACAAAAATCATCTCTCTTCAGACTCAAAAGAAGCCAAGAACCAAAGCAGACCTACCAAACATACCCTCGGACGCGTTTCGGTCACCCAAACTCAAACGAACGGAAGTCTGTGGAATAGGAAGACAGCGATCAAAAGCGAAAAATAGAACAAAATGGCAAGAAGCCATAATCGGAACGCAGTTGAAGAAGCGATTTGATCGAATCTGGGTCAAGAAATTGAAGCAAACGAGGAGAGGAACAGATCTAGGAGAAACAGCGAGATTGAATGAAATACGAGGAAAGGAGAAAAAGAAGAAACTGTTTTTATAGCGGAATATTAGGTTTATCCGACGGTTGTGATTGATTGAAGTAAAGGATGGACAGCCGGATTTGCGCGTCGACAAAGAATATTCGGTGGGATCAGATCCCGCAGAATCGTCTGAATGGGTTTGTAATTTGGACAATCCAGACCGTTTCTTGCATAGAAGTTGATAGAACGGCCTTCAAAATGCCATCCGTTCAAATTTTAAATTTCAAAATTTTGATGCTGCTCAATGCTCGTGTTTTTGGGATATTTTTATTTCTTATTTGTTTGGACGGTGAATTTTTGAAATTAAAATTTAATTTTTATTTGGTGTGTGAATTTTGAGGTTTGAATTTATGAGATCAAATTAAAAAAAAAAAAAAAAAAGTTGAATAAAATATGATTTGTTTTTTAAAAATAAATAAATAAAATATAATTTATTTTTTAAAAAAGCAAATACAAAATCATATTTATTTTTAAAATTATAGTTGTCAAACGAACTATTATGGGTGGTTCAGCCATCCATTTTTTAGCATATTTGAAGGTGACGAAACCATTCTATAGTCATTAAAGATGGTCGAATTACTCCAAATAAAAAAATAAAAAAATAAGTAAAATTGAAAGAAGACTTGTTGAAGAGTTGTTGGTAGAGAGATTCCGCTTGCATCAAATTGTATTAGGCTCTTGATCTAAGAAAATTTTGATAAGTCTGTGAGGATTCAATGATTTAAAGGAACCATATTAAAACAATATTTTCAAAGAAAATCATGACCATAAAATCCAACGTTTTTCCTTTCGAATCTTTATTGTAAGTTATCATTTACCATTTTTAGGAAATACTTGTTGTCTTTGAGGTGATTAAGGTTTTCTTTTCTTTATTCGCGATTATCTCATTTTTGTCCGAATTTTCTTTCACCTTAAATTTGAAATTTATGTTTGCTATTATATTTTATAAGAACATCCCTAGTTTTGCATGACATTAATATATATACTTAATTTACTATTTTATATCATTATCTCCAAATTTATGTTTTCCTTTTTAACTTTTTTCTTCTTCTTATGACCATGCAAGCTACTCCTTTGTTTGGGTTGGCCACGGCTGCCACCCCTTAGTTGAGGGTAGCCTCATGAGCCACCCCTCGCTGGCCGGGGTGGTCGTCATTTCTTGCGTGGTTGGATAACACTTGTCAGTTTTAAACGGTTTTGGAGTTAAAATTCAGATTAGAAAATGAAGGAGTTAAATGGTTTGTAAATTTATATTTTTCCCAAAAATAGAAGTGAAACAGGCTTTTTACACTTCATTCTCTTTATTGTGTCGGGTCGATCTTTATCTGAACTTTCAATTATAGTGATTTTCCTCTACAGGCTATGGCCGTATCCCATCCGTCAGTTTGATTCTCTTTCAATGAATTTCTCACGTTTCAACCATGACTGAGTTGTTCAGTAAATTCAAAATAATTTTGCTATGGTGGAAATTGGAAAGCATTCCATTTTATCTGCATAAACAATTTCGGTGAGTGGTCTCTTGCATTTGGAAAAATAAAATAAAATTATATTCTATAAGAGTAATACTATTTAATAGACGATTATACGACTCGATGACGTGATAATAAAAACTAGACTTTAGATCAGTACTTAACCAAAAAATAAAAATCAACAGTTAATTTTCAATGCCACACCATTCAATTGTGTATGACAATCTACTAAATAGATTATTCATTCTACAATAGAACTGATGAGTGACCAAATTCTATAATCATTCGCTTCAAAATCATCAAATGCCATTAACTGATCCCAGCACTCGTGGCCTGGAGATGGGCGTAGAGCACACCATTGCTGGTAATTCTGGACTGCGATCAGTTCACCACGCCATTAGATTAAGACCAGCTGAATGAGCAAACTTTACTGGGTAAAAAGAATGACATTGAAATGAAGTACAACACAAATTTGTTTATTTTGGTCCGTTATAAGGATTACAACTTTAGGTTAAATTATTTCGCAGACACACAAGATCTCTACATGAGACTTCTGATTCCCACTTTATAC
The DNA here is from genome assembly GCF_958979055.1 of Alnus glutinosa. NCBI lineage: Eukaryota > Viridiplantae > Streptophyta > Magnoliopsida > Fagales > Betulaceae > Alnus > Alnus glutinosa. The sequence continues at coordinate 24,938,029 of NC_084892.1, forward strand.
AAACTTTTATCAGTTGGAGAACCTCATTTCTGTTAAACTCTACATAATCCAAATGGTCACCCAGAAGTAGGGGAAGAAAACAAGAAAAAATTAAGAGAAATGATTCTTGCACATCACTTATACATCTTTTGTACATCACTTTTTTAAATCAATCATTAGATTCGTAAGACTCACAAAAATTCACATGTGGGTCCTACAGATCCAATGGTTGATTTAAAAAATTATGTACAAAAAATGTACAAGTGATGTGCATGTAACATATCTCAAAAATTAAATAGAAAAAACCTGTATGTCTCGTGAAGCAAAGACCAGTTTAGCTTTAGCTATTATCAGGGGCCGAAATACTCAAAATCCTTCATGCAAATCACCTAGCAAACAGCTTCTGCATCTCCTAGGCTGTGGTTAGTCTGGGGGAGAAATTGAAAAGGGTCATTTTCTCCTTCCTGAACTACCCCAAGCGTGTAGTTCTACATGCTGGGACTCCTACAAGCAGCCCACCCCAGTCATCATCACAAGACCAGCACTCATCCACCCCTTTGCAGTTTAACTGTAAGAACTTCAGATACGACCAGTGCAATCCCAAAATTCCCCAACGATCAACTTCATTTAGATGTTAATGCACCAGTTAGATATTATCATAGGCAGTCCTGAAGCGAAGACCAGAACCAATATGTCTTGATGTGGGGCATACCCAGCTGAGGATATTTGGACCCAGAACCTGAAGCAGGGAAACATAACAGTTCATGTGACAGGTTTGGAGAAGAAGAACAGTGTGCATGAATACATAAATAGACACATGTAGCACAGTTTTGCATTCCCAATTTGGGTTAGAGAGAGAGAAAGAGTCTGAACCTTTGCAAGAATTCCCCCCCCACCCAAAAAAACAAAAAGAAGAAGAAGAAGAAGATACAGAGAAGCACCATCTCAGGACCGGTCAATCTGGTCAAGCCACATTGCACATAGTAATCAAGAAGGAACAGATGACCATAATGGAATTGTATTTGTACCAAACTCTAATGGTGCTTCAGTCTGAATTGATCTACCAGCCTGCTAGATGACCATAATGGCTAAATAGAGCAAATATACATAAACTGCACTGGAGCTATGCAGAAGATTCAAGCTAAAGCTAAAATCTGAAGAGTGGAGCCTTCTTAAATCTATCAAGAGCAGTTATACATTTCTGTCGATTAAAAGGAGCAAACGAGGGAACCGTCAGTGTGGCTGAGAATAAGCCATAAACTCAGGGCTGAAGACCAACTATTGAAGCTTTCCAGTGTTCATCAAGGGCATATATTAAATTGTCATAAAGGAGAAGGAAGGGGAGGTATGCCAAAGTGCACTAGCACAAAATGGAACCCCCCTTCCCCTAAAGAATGACAGGGAGGTTGTGATTATGGGTTCAAGATCCACCTTGGTGCATAACTTACTAATCAAAGAAAAGGGAGGGAGGCACTGTTCTTACTGTAGTCAGGTTTTCATAGGCACCAACATCATATGGATGTGCATAGACATTCCCTCCTTTCTCGGCAAGCCACATAGCTCTAACTCCTTCGTGGTACTGCCAGAAGTACAAAATAATCAGTGCTGATCAGGTTGACCATCAAACATAGGTGTTATGAACTAAACTAATTAGTTGACTTTTTTAATTACCTCAATCGTGGTCTTGTTATGCAAAATGAGGTAGATATGCCAACCTAAAAGAACGCTTAGGGCAACACATAAGGGGACAAGCAACAGTGCAGAAATGACCTGTAAATAAGTATTGATGAACAAAATGAGTAACATGCTGAGTTGTGCTTAAACCAAACAGATCTTGTAAATAATAGCATATTACATATGCAGTTCTGAAAGAGTCTCCACTTTGCTGCTCATCCTTTGGGGAATCAATAGTTAGACTACCCACAAGCAAGACCTGAAAGTTTTAGAAGGGGGGAGGGGGAAGAAACAAAGAATGTTATTGTCTTGGAACTATCTCCATTCGGTCATTACAGAGAGATCAATCAAGTGCAGCTCCCCAATAATGAAAAAAGACTGGTTAAAAAGCCAAGAAGTCAATGCATGCCATTACAACATGAAGAAGAGCAGTTTTGAAAGCATAATAGAAACTGTCAATCTTGGACATAAATAAGTTCAACGTACCAGGGAATAGATGCATGCAATTACAGCATACACGACGAAAACGAAGAACACCTTATAGTTTGCATGCCCAACACAATTATTTATCCAAATGCAGTGGTGATCCTTTACAATCAAGAGGCAAGACTTTAACACATTACCCAGGAGATTTGGGATAAAGCATGAATGAAAACATAGATCATGCATACCATTCGCAAAACACATCTTCTGCAAACACGGCAATGATGCGCACGGGGAGGCTTATGGTGAGAACACTTTTGGCAGTATCTTAAATCCCCACCCTGCAAAAACATTCCACAAAAAGTCACACGCAGCATTTCAGGCTCAAGCTGTTCGATATATTAGATAATTGCTTTCTTTTAAATATTATTGCAATCTCAGATATTTATTTTGTTCCTCTACCCCAGATGATTGCTTCAAGTAAATTGTTAAAAAAAAATATCCTTCAGTACTAGATGAATCACAAATATATCCGGTGTTGATCCATATGAAAACCACATCAACTCTTTTCATAAATTTACTAAAGGAACTCTGAGAACCTAGAAATACTGAGGAAGCTCAATTAACCATTTTCCATACAACTGAAAAGTATCTGAATCTACAAAAGAAATAGACCGAAGCATAACACCTTAGCTAGGCAAAATACCAATATATTTTTCTGTACCCACAGCAAACTTCATTCAGAAGGGATCAATTTAGCAAAATGATATATGTGGCACCACCATGCAAGTCTAGTGGGACACACATCAATAATAGACAAAGGCATTATATTGACAACAAAATGAAACTCTGGAGCTGAAATCTCCAATGGATTAGCTGGTTAAGCAAACTCAACCAGAGGATGAAACATCAAAGTATGCTATCTATGGAAAGATTACCTTTTAAACAAACAATTTGGATTGATATCTTGAACACGCTGGATATTTAGAAGAGAAATTAGTTTCCGATTCGGCTTATTATTTTACTTATCAAAAAGTTTCTGATTGATATTAAGTCTTCATTGACTTCTGTGCATCTAACAAATACATTCTCTGGTGATTACTATAATTGGAGCATACGGTTGGTGTGATGATTGGGCCTCAATTTGCAGGTGGTCTACACTCCCATAGTCATGTTGTCTTCACACAGATACAATGGAAACCCTTCCCACACGACAAAAATCAGATTCACTTGACGAATTCCAGACAAGCATTGAGAGCTAGGTGAACCAATCTTGGTAGCTGAAATTAACACTATGACCAATGAACTTAATTGGTGCTTTTGAGCAATCTGTTCAGAAAAGGAAACGACAATAGCGAATCGAGACAACGGATCGCTCTAAGACCCCGAAAACGACAATAAAAGCAATAAAGGAAAGAAATACCCGTTTGCATTTCCTTGACTCAGATCATGGGGAGGCAATAAAATGGCCTTTGTCATGAGTGTGAGGTTTGTATCAAATCAATAATTTCAAAAACAAGTAAATCATATATCCAATCCTCAAGTCTGGTTACGGTGCATAGAGTTCATATGATTTACTTACCTTTTAGTCCATATTCCAAATCATTTTCCTTTAGTCATGGATTTGAATGTTTGCATTTAACAACTTCCTATATATATCACATTTCCCACCCATGTTTCAACTATTCCAATTCCCCAATTCCGCCGGCCAGTAACTAACAAACGAAATCCCAATTGCTTAAAATAATTAAAAGAAATAAAATCAAATCAAAAGTTGCAAACTTTATACAAAGAAACCCTAAAAGATTACCAAGAAACTGAAAAAAGACAGTACCTTACGCTTGATCTCGTGGATAGGGTTTTCGACGTCTTCGATGTCGGGCACGTAGTCTGAGGGGACCCGACCCGGATCCGTGAATACGGCAACGGCGTAGGTGAAGACGCAAATGATAGCGATGGCCGTGAAAACCACGGCGTTGAAGATTCCTGGGGAGGACAAGAGGCCGAACCACCGGTCTATAAAAATGAATACCGTGGAGAAGTATGTGTAAGAGATGGTCAAAACGACGACGGTTACCGGAAGAGAGAAGTCGACGCCTCGCTTCATTGTTCAAGGAACAGTTTACGGAGGCACCGGCGTCAAAACGACGGCGTCTCCGGTTATGTCTTGTCTTGCAGAGGAAATGTGAGAGAGAGTTTGAAGGTTGGTGACGACTCTGAATCTAGACGGTGCCGTTGTCTATCATTTTACTTATTTGCCCCTCCCTTCTTCCTTATAAAAGATACCCTTTTTTGAAAAATGCAGAGAGTAATTTGGGATTTTGAATTTTGATAAACCTCACTGTTAGTGAGGTTTATCAAAATCTCAATTCTCATATTGATATTTTAAAGTTTTATGTTAACCATTAGATTATGTTTATCATTGAAATATTGGTACAAATATTAAAAAATAAAAAATACAATAAGATTTCTAAGGATCAAACTGAAATTGATCGATATGTCACAAAAATATCATATTAATCAAATAATCAAACATCATTGTCTCAAAAAACATCATCAGACAATTTGTGTACGAAGAGTTTTTCTTTAAATTAGATTAGAAGAAGTTCTTTTAATCTAATATATTAAATTGATATGTATATAAAATGTATGTAATTCTCACGTGTATTTTTAAAAATACATATAAGAATTACATATTTTCTTACAAATGCTTGTGAAAATTAAAAATGTATTAAAAAATCACATGTATTTTGAACATATATTAATTTAATAAATTAGGTTAGAAGAATTGTTTAGAAGAAAATTTTCTAATCCAGTTTAGAAGAAAACTTTATTCTTCGTGTATTGATAGTGTACCGTATTTGCTAAACCCTCCTTAATTTTAGAATTAAAACCTTTCTCCCACATCAATCATGTAAATTTTTCTTATTTTGAGTTTAGTTTACATGCACTTTGAAGTAGTGATGCACATAATTTTGGTTTAAGTTGTACGAAAGCAAATGGTTATCCTAAATCATAGAATGGAATATTGTCTGATAAGAGGGATTTAATTGTAGACATAGGTAAACGAATGGTACCTTTTATCCGGTCAGGTGGGTCTTATAAATGATCTCTTATAATTACATGACTGAATTCTCTCAAATTCAAACAAATAATTATAGATAATCATCATTCACACTTTCATACTCCCCCGCCAACCTTTTAACGAGAATTTGAATCATCAAATCCTATGGACATTACGTGTCAAAATTTTCCTTGTGCACTTGAGTGTTGTGCAAGTAACGGTCACCATATTATAATTGTCATCCTAACAATTATAATATATATATTTTTTAATTTAAAACTATATCTAACGGGAAAGGGAAGAAGAAACAAAACGAAAAAATAAAAAAATAATGATTTAATTGAAAACAACAGGTGAATAGAGAGTATTTGAAGCCTAAAACCCTGCTCAAAATTCCTACAAAGTTGCTTTTATCAAGTGGGTACATAAGAATATATGGAAACAATTATATATGGTACGTAGACAATGAGTCAATGAGCCTAGGGGATCCTTTTTTACTAGCTAGGCATTTTCCTGGAAAAAGAATACGTAAAACAATTTCAACATTTGGGAAGATCGGACGGTGGAGGTTGCAGCTTTTGCTTAGGCCGCTTTCCGTCCATGACGACCCACGCCATCTTCAAGCCCCAACTAGTGTGTACTTCCAGATGGCAATGCATAAACCAAACCCCTGTTCACAACATCACACATACCAAAAAATCGCACCGTGCTTATTACAAATTTGCAAATAAAATAAAATAATAATAATAATAATAATTAATTTCATGTATCTTACTGAATTGTCACTGTTTTTAAAATGTCATCTCTTATTAAAGCTCAATTTCTTCTAATTTAGTATATTCATTTTTTATTTATTTGCAATATCACCCATTTGTTAAGATTTTTCATTAACTTTGAATTAAGGAGGTGTCAAAATTTGCAAAATACTCCAATTTGTTTTTTTTTAAAAAAATAAAAAATAAAAAGAGAAAAAAATTGCAAAAATTTAAGTGTTGGTCACAATTTAATAATATTTATAAAAATACAGCACGCATATTTTTTTTAAAAAAAAATGAGTATTTTAAAAAATTTTATGGAATTTAACATAAAATTCTAATAGATGTGTGACATTGTAAAATTGGTGACAATGAAGTTTTTTTTTTAAAAAAAAAATAATAAATAAAAAGAAGAAAGAAGAAGAAGAAGTATTTAGTGGAGGTTCCGATCATCTAATTACACATAATTACAATGGTGGTGGATCTCCTCCCACCGTAACTAACAAGCACTGCAATTTCAATTTTCATCATTGTTATCATGACTTCGAGGGCAATGGTAAAATAACTCATATTAGTTTAGTTCTGTACGTATATACCCACCTGGATTGTCTGCGAGAAAGCGAATTGCAACCCACCCAGCAGACGGCACGCTGACAGTGTTCCTCTCAGCTGGGTCAACGAGGTTGAACTTGGCGGGGTCTTTCTTGGGGTCGAAGTTTCCAAAACCCTGACCTACCACGAAGAAGTTGAAGCCATGGAGGTGAAGCGGGTGGCTCTCGGCGGCAATGATGCTAGTGTCCTGCAGTACCAACTCCACGGTAGTATTAAATGGAAGCGCCACCACCTTAGTCCCGGCGCTCACCATAATGTTGGTAGGTGGAGTGCCCGTGTAGTTAAATTTGGACGGTGGGTTGGAAGGGAAATCCGTGGTGTACACACCCTTGGATTTGTTGAAGAAGTGGGCTTGGAGTAGGGCTGTGTTTGGCTGCACAAAAGACACATTGTTGAGGGCAGCAGTCAGCAAGGTGTTGTTGGGGCCTTGGCATGTTTGGTTTTGCGGGCATGGGAGTAGTCCTAGTCCTACGGTGAAGAAAAAGCGTCTATTTACGGTTTGTGGGACATTTGCTGGGAATTTCGCGGTGGCCAAGCTGCGGATTTTCTTGATGTAATTGGTAGCGTAGGACGTGTCGTTGAACCGTAGAAGAACCGGTCTGAGAAGAGGTAGCTTCTTGTTCTGGTTTTTAGCTTTGGAAACAGAGGACCTTTCGTATTCGAGCAATCCGGTGGCTGTGGTGTTGTCAAAGGCAGCTGGGCCGGAGACGTATGGTCTAGCGACGATGGAGAAAGTGGCGTTAGGCGATTTGGGTTTGGTCCGAAGAAGGACATTGGTGGTCTGCCCTGGGGTGAGAAGGAGAGTTTTTGTTTTGAAGGGCTTCACGTAGACTGCATCGGCTTCAACGACGGTGAGGGTGTGGTTGGCAATGCTGAAAAAGAGCTCGTTGTTGAGTGCCGCATTGATCAAACGGAGGAGATAGGTTTTACCAGGCTTCACCTTGAGCTTGAATGTATCTGCATGAAATTTAATTTGTGTTCATTTTCCCAAAAATAACATAAAATGGACTACCATAACGCCTTTGTTTTACACAGTAGGGAAAACTTATCATTTTTAATTTTTCACCAATTTACAATCATATCCTTAAACTTTAAAAATAGTCATGTTAGTATATTCATTTTTCAATTTTTATTTTTTTTCTTCAATTTCACACATCCGTTAAGATTTTTCATTAAATTCTGTTAAAATTCTCAAAATATCTTTTTTTTTTTTGAATATATATATATATTCCTTTATTTTTTCTTAAAAAAATGAGGGGTATTTTAGGAGTTGACACCCCAATTTAATAGAAAATTATAATGGACGGTTAAAATTGAAAAAAAAAATTAAAAGATGAATACACTAAATTAATATTTTTTTTTTTTTAAGATTTGAAAATAGAATAACAAAAATGACAAAAGACCGTGGTGGTAAATAAAGTTTTTCCAATATATATATTACATAGCACTAGTAATTAAGAAAGGATTACCTTTGGCTGAGCAGCTGTACAAGGGTCCTGGAAGCCCATTAATGGTATAGGCATCAGAGATATTCGGTGCCAATCCTGTTTGCATGGCTTGGTTGATAATTGTCTCTGTGTCTGATTTCCACCATTCTCCTGCAATTGGAGGAAAAGCTCATGAGTGTTTTTTTTTTTTTTTTTTTTGATTTTCTAGTACGTAATTAATCTTGAATTACGTACCAAAAATGATGGGAACTTCTTTGAAGGGTTGGGGGAATGGGTAGGACGCATGTCGTTTTGGAAGTATGACAATTGGTCCATAGACAGTTGCTCTAAGCCATGAGATGTGGGCATGCCAAAACAGAGTCCCTCTTTGCCCAGTAACGGTGAAGTTGTACACATAGACCTGGCCTGTCTGAATCGGGCACTGTGTGATGTAGGCAGGTCCATCTGCCCATCCGCTTCTGAGTTGCCGGACTCCATGCCTGCCCCGGAAAGCATCAGATTTCAAATACATGCAACCAATAAATATTAACAACAATCAAAAGAATGGCACCGCCTCTTATATATATATATATATATATATATATATATATATATATATATATATATATATATACCAATGGAGGGTGATATTGTTCTGGACATGATTAACCACTTTAATCAGAAGCCGGTCGCCTTCCCTTGCTATGATACGAGGCCCAGGGAACTGCCCGTTAACGGTCACAATGCTCTTTGTTTGACAGAGTCTTGTGACGTTTTGTAACTTGATCTGTAAAAGATTGACAAAAACAGAGCATGGTTATGCTTAAGATTTTATATAGACATGTTGTAAATGAAATGTAATTAATTATACGTACATCAAACTTGTAGTGCCTGGTTATGCCCGCATGCTTTGCAAGTACCAGCTCAGGCAAAACCCAGAAAGCACTCAAAACAAAAAAGATGGCTTTGAAAAAGGCAGAGGATGGAAGATGCCCAGAACCCATCTCACTCTTTTCTTTAGGATTCTCTTTCGATGGAGATCGAAGATGATAAGCTAGAGACAGTGCACGTGGATGCAGAAAAGAGAAGAAGTAGAGTGGGTTTAAATAGTGCAGAAATTATGGAAGGGTTTTGGATAATTAGGTGACTGTGAATAAGATTACTCTCCAGACAGCCTGTGCCTTCAGCAACAAATTGCACGTTTGATCAGACTGGCTGCTGGTCAAGCTTTACTTTAGAGTGCTTTTCAAGCCAGATTTTGTATTCCTAACGATATCACTGAAAATCTCTGAATTGCCCTTAGCGATTCAGTAAACCTGAGACATATATATGATCTAATGTTCGAGGGGTCACAATCAGTCAGATTAGAGTAACAATATTGTTAGCGACACGAGGACATATATGTCAAAATAAGTGAGAGCAAAAAACAAATAAAACTCCATTTTCAGCAAGAAATTAAGGGATAAATTTTGTTGTAAGAAGCTAGGGCTAGATGGTCGTGGTTGCCAAGTACACCATCCAACCTCCTACCGTTAACACTTGCTAATCAAGCCAAAAAGAGGAAGGTGTTGCCACCATCTTGTTAGCTGTCGGTTGTTCCTTATGGACACAATAACCAGTGGGCAGTGGCCAAGGCAGGGGAGGGGGCATTGATTTGGAAAATGTTTTTATTATTTTTCAGTGTTGGGTACGATCATGGGGGGAACTAGGAATTTTTGTTTGGAGAGTCTGAATTTATATATATAGTCCATTTATGTGTGTGTAGCATTTATGTAAAATCAAATTAATAAAACAAAAAATCCAAAAATCAAAGTAAATATTCAAAATTGTAATATAATGGAATCACAAATACACAATAATATAAACTAACGGCAAAATAAATTAAGCACAATTAATATGGTTTAAGAAAAATGGGTAACTTCTAGGAAATCAATGTTATCTTGAGAGATTTCTTGAAAACAAACCTAACACAACCAGGTGTTAGTCGAATGTTGCAAAATAATAACAACAAAAAATGAAACAGAAGAATAATTGAAAGAACAAAATAAAAAAGAAGTTATCTTTTTTCTTTTTTTTTTTATAATAAAAATTAAAATCAAAGTTTTATATTTTAATTAGCACTTAAGTTGAAAAAGGCATGCCTAGTTTTCACATTGCCAACTAAATTTCAGTTCTACCACATTAATAAATTTCACACTCTCCACTTCATCACACTAATTAATTTCAGCAGTACTATCTTAATATGAGCATTACCTATTCCAAATTAATAAAATAGCCTGAAACAAAGTCAAAATATAAATTGATTATTGATGTCATTGGCACCTATAGAGAAATTATAAAAGGCAGGTCTTGTGTTTGTCTTTTGGGTTAAATACGTTTTTAGTATATGGGTTTTGGAAACTTTATTTTTTGGTACTTAAGTTTCAATTCGCATCATAGATGGTACCTTCGTTTTGAGAAAAGACCAAATTAATACCTCAGTCAATTTTTCTGTCCAAAAACTAACGGCCCACCACGTCACTGTTACTTAACACCACTAGGAACACAACACAACACAACACATATCCCTTGCGACACGTCAACACCCACATAATTGTCAAATCATCTACATCTTTAAAAATAATATTTTTTTAAAAAAAAATAAAAAAATGAACCCCTCTTGGCTGCCGCCTGAGCTACCCCTCTTGGCCGGTCTGGGGTTGCCGAACCACCAATGGAGGGTGGTTCAGCCACCCCATGGAAAAAAAAAACATAAATTTGAAAGGTTTTGGCCTTTGAGGGTGGCCAAACCACCTCCGTGGCCCCTATGGCCGAACCATTCACATGGCCACCCCCATGGTGGCCAAAGGGGGTGGCTGTGTTCCTAGTGTTGCTAAGTGACAGTGACGTGGCGAGCCGTTAGTTTTTGGACGGAAAACTTAACTAAGGTATTAATTTGGTCTTTTCCCAAAACGGATGTATCATTTGTGATGTAAATTGAAACTCAAGTACCAAAAAATAAAGTTTTCAAAATTCAGGTACTAAAAACATATTTAACCCTTGTCTTTTTTGTTTTTGTTTCCATGATTTTTTTTTTTATAGGTTTTTTTTTTTTTTAGTTGTTTCTTCTTTCTAAAATCCTTGGGGTTGCTATGACCCGCAAGGTATAACGAAGCTCTGCTCTTGGGTACGATCGAAAATTTTGGTCAAAACCAAAAACATTTCCGGTTGATTAACAAACCATTTTCTGCCTCTCCCAGTCTCGCTCAACCCACACCCGAGCTTCTCCATCCTGCTCGCAGACGCCAGACACTCTTTCTGCTCCGCACAGCTCACTTCGACTTTTGATTCTCACACACTCCCTCTCTCTCTCTCTCTCAAGTACGTACTCTCTTCTCTCTTCTCTCTTCGGCTTCGGCTTCTGATTTTCTCTTCGCTGTCGCCGGTGGGGTTCTCGCATCTCAATTAAGTACGACTCTCGTCTCTCTCGCATTTCATTCTCGTACTTCTCTCTATATTACGCATAAAATATTACTCATTCCGTCGTCGTTGAATCTCTAGTTGAATGCTATTATCTCTCTCTTCAATTTTTCTCACTCTCGATCAGTCTTACCGATTTCTCTCTCTGATCGATTTCTCTCTATTTTTAGATTCCGGTTTTTAGGAATTTCGTATTGCATGATGAGTACGTAAAAAGGCCAGGGGGTATTTCCAACATACGAGGGGGGAGGCCAGGGGGGTTGCGGGTGTGGCTTTGATTTGTAAAATCAATGCTAATTATAGTTTCAGTATTATCATGCAATATTTGTATACTTCTTCAATTGTACTTTTCAACAAAAATTGATCAATTGAATTAATGAGAGATTCCTGATATATATGTTGAGCTTCTTTTTCTTGTGTTGGCATAATTAATGGCGGAGTATAAGATTGTCCCCAGAGTTATTGTAATAAACCAATTTCTTATTGACATAATAACGGAGGTAACACTTATTACTTTTGTAAAACTTATGACATTTTTTATTACCAAAGTTTAAGAAATATGTTTTGTTATTTAAGACTAGCTCATTGCATATCAACTTCCGTGATAATTTACTTATTAAGTCGTGGATTTATGTAGTTACTTTTTCACCTGTGAAACACCTCAATATTTTGCAGATTAGCAAGTTTAGTAGACTAGATAGGTGGCCAAGTTAGCATTTAGCTGAGTCGAAGATGTCAGGCGAATGGCTCATGCAGTCAAGTTTGCGTAGTAAAGTTAGATGATGTTTATTATTGTAATTATATTTTGTTTTTTTGGAAGCTTTTGTGTTTGTATCAATGATCGTTAATGATATTATTGAAGATATTTAGTTTTATCTCATATTACTAACTCTTTTCCGCTTTTTGTAAGATATTATCTCCATATATAGCCTATATGCCACATAAGGAAGTATTTATTAATATTTAATAAATAAATAGTATATACGGTTAGGGTTGTAAGCGAGCCGACTGGGCTCGAGGTCCCGCTCGGTACCCGCCCTGTTTAGCCCGATCTGAGCTCAAGCTCGGCACTGTCGAAACCCGCTTGTTATTGTTGAAACCCGCTCGATTAATTAGTGATACCTACCCGACTCGCGTCGACATAACTCGACGGGGGCTCGTGAGCTCGACCCGTTCAGGGACTGAACCGCCCGGCTCGTATGAGGCCTCGAGAGCTCGGCTCGTTTAAGACCCGATCAGACCGGCTCGTTTATGGCTTGAAATTTTCGACTTGAGTATCGCTTGACCCGACTCGTTTAGGGCTTGAAATTTCAAAAATTCGAATCAACAATTTAAATATAAAAAATTATTAATTATATGATATATCTTATATAGATCATATCCTTTGATCATTATTAGATTCATATGAATACAACTATAAGTTTATAATTATATAACTATATAAGCATATGATCCGTTCAATATAATTATATACATATTATCATTAGATATGTTACACATTATTACTGGATAAATTTATGGAATTCCAATTTAAGTTAATAGTATAAATGTATAATAGACTTAATAGTGTTATAAATTATAATTAACAATGTGTAATGTGTTTGTTTATAATTACAAATTAAATAATATCATAGATTCATAATTAAATTAACTTATATACTAATACATTAATACTATTATACTAAGTTACTAACATTAGGTAGTAGCCGATAGGTAATAACTACATCTACATTAAAACCCTAATCCTATAGATTTTAGTATTTAATTAACAAGAAATAAGTAAAAAGTAATAACTATACGGTCTATATGGTCTATACCAAAAAAAAAAACTACATCATAGATTTAAATAAATGTACAATTGTATAAATGTATAATATAGATAATATGGTATATCGGTATTTAAAAAAATTAGTTAACAAAAAAAATACACGTATAACTCATAAATTATAACTTATCTTATGAAAATGAATTTTATTTTTTTAATATTATTAACTCATTAGACTAGCCTTTGTTAAGCACTTAAGTTGTTTCTTCTTTTGTTTTTACTTTTATTAATTTTAATAACAAATAATTTATTAGACATTTAGACAATATATATATATATATATATATATATATATATATATATATATATATATATATATATATATATATATATATATATATATATATATATATATATATATATATATATATATATATATATATATATATATATATATATATATATTTAAAGTAACATTTTGAGTCTTAGACAAATTAGACTAGTCTCCTTAAATTAACTTATATATTAATACTACATCATATGTAGACTTGTACGTAGTAATGTACATAACATGGTATTTTAACAAAATTTATTAACAAAAAAAAAATACCCTTATAAGTTATAACTTATCTTATGAAAATGAATATTTTTTTTAATATTATTAATTTATTAGAAATTTAGACTAGTCTTTTTTAAGTTTTTTTTTTTAAAAAAATTAATTTTGGAAGACTTAGTTAAAAAAACGAGGAGAAGAAGAGTCTAGAACCCCAAAAAATGGAGAGGGAAATTTTTTTTCACCCAAAAATCGAGTCGGCCAGCATATTTCTCGAGAATTCAAAATGCAACGCCTGTAGCCGTCCGATTAAAAATGGAATAAATTATAACCGTTGGATTTGAAGATGGATGACAGCTAGTGCGCATGACTGAGGTGGTCCTAATTCGGTGTTTCACATGTCCACATGAGTTGGGTTCTTAACTGACCATATTTGAGATTCAAAAAAATAATAATCGTAATCAACGGTCATAATGATTTTCGATGAAGAGATGGCACCGGTTCTAGCCATACCGCACCGTTGCGCTCGCAGGGGATCATTTTTTTTTAACCTAGGGTTCGTCTCTGAAAAGCCTCTTGCTAACAGCCCCATTAAATTTTCTGCTCAATTTAGATCACCAAGGCTTGATCTAAACCGTTCAAATGAATTGGTTTTACCCAAAAATCAATCCAACGGTGAAAAATGGAGAAAACGCCTTAAATGGGTATCAAAAAACCCTACCGTCACTCGATTCAATCGGCAAGCATTAATGGCAAATCAAAAGAAAATTGAATGCTCTCATTCAATTTTTTGAACAATCCTTTCATTATGTTTCTCTATCCGCCGTTGATGAACGATCAAGGAGAAATCCAATGGCAAATCTGCCGTTCCAGTTTTCCATTTCGTTCCATTTCATTTTTGTTCTTCAATATCCTCGAGTTCAAACTAGAAAAGGGTACAAGGCGATGGTCCATCTGCCATCCCATCCCATCCTCTCGATCCCGATCACTCCAAAGGCTAACAAGCCTCACCTCTCGCAGCCAGAATCCCTAATTGATCTGATGGATGTGCTACCACTACTAGACTCTCTGCCTTTGTGTGCTTTATATTATTTTTTGTTGTTTTTTATTTCTCTAATCCACCCATTTGATATATCTGTTTTTTGTGTCTTCATTTGGCTGTTCCTTCTTGCACCCTGGGTTTGTGTTTTGAGTTTGGACTCTTTCGAGTACTTGAAGGCTGAATCCGACTACATCTACGTCTGCAAGTATATATCTTGGCCCTCTTGGCCTCTTGGGTATGTAATCCTGGTTTCAATGGAGTTTCTTTTTTACATTTTATTTTTTAGTTTTATTTACTTATCAAAACATTAGTTAATGTTTAGATTTGTTTCACATATCTTTGGCTTGTTTATTGTTGTGTTTTGTAGTCGTGTTAGGGTTGGTTTTTGTAGGCTTGTTATAGTCATGCCATGTTTAGTTGTTAGTTAACAAAACATAATCTGCCATGTTCTTTCTTTTATCTATTATGCTTTGCTTTGTTGTATTATATAATCTTCCTTGCCGTTTGAGGTTAGACTAGTTAGTTAACAGCCCTAGAATCTGCAATTCTCTTTGATAGTCCACATTCTATAATCTGTAATCTGTTATGATGGCCTTTGTTTGAGTAACTGAGTTGTTTTAAAAATTATGCTCTATAATCTGTTATGCTCTGCTTTGTTAGAAATCTATAATCTATTATGTTGGATTGCTGGGATTTGTATAACTGAGTTGTTTAAAACAATATGCTTTGCTTTGTTAGAAATCTGTAATCTGTAAAACAATATGCTTTGCTATGTTAAAAACAATATGCTATGCTTTGCTCTGTTATAACCTTAAAACACTAAATACTTAAACCATAGAACTCCCATACTTCATAATCTTAAACACTAAACCCTAAATCACAAGCATAAAATGATTATCTCTAAAACTTAATCCCTAAAACTCTGAAACCCTAAATCCATAATCTCTAAAACTTAATCCCTAAAACTCTGAAACCCTAAATTCATAATATCTAAAACTTAATCCCTAAAACTCTAAAACCCTAAATCCATAATCTTTAAAACTTAATCTCTAAAACTCTGAAACCCTAAATCCATAATCTCTAAAACTTAATCCCTAAAACTCTGAAACCCTAAATCCCTAATCTCTAAAACTTAATCCCTAAAACTCTAAAACCCTAAATCCATAATCTCTAAAACTTAATCCCTAAAACTCTAAAACCATAAATCCCTAATCCCTAAAACTCTAAAACCATAAATCCCTAATCCCTAGAACTCTAAAACCCTAAATGGCTAAATTCCTAATCCCTAAAACTTTAAAACCCTAAATCTGTAATCTATGTTAGAAATCTGAAATAACCTTTAGTTAATAGCCCTAGTTTTGTTTTAAAACAGCACATGGAGGACAGAAGGCAGCCTATGGAAGTCAATGAAGTTGTATTAGTCAATGAAGTAGACTTAGGTGATGATACAACTACTCATTCCATTACCACTGGAGTTGGTGACAGTGGAAATGCACCAGACCAACCAGTAACTATTGATATTCCTCAATTGGATCCCCAAACTATATGTATTCCTGGTCCTACCGATTCTCAGCCTATGGGTAGTGCTCCTACTCTTGTTGAGATTAGTACCGGTATTAGTAGTAGTGCAAATGAGAGGAAACATAGGCAAAAGACTTCTAAAGTTTGGGATGACTTCTCCCAAATTGAAGTGTTAGGTGTAAAAAAATCTCAGTGTAATTGGTGTAAGAGGCTGTTTGCAATTTCCAAATCTAATTCTACCTCAACACTTGGTAGGCATTTGGTAGCATGTGTGAAGTATGTGGTGTCCAACAGTAAGCAAAAGATTCTGACCTATGATCACAGTCAGCTAGGTGGGGGCGTTACGTTGACAAATTTTTCTTGGAGTGAGAAGAAAGTTAGTGAACTTGCATCCCACATGGTGCTGTTCCACGAGTACCCTTTTAACATGATGGAACATGATCTTTTTAACAAGTTTATGAAGGCATGCACGCCCCATTGGAAAAAGATTAGTCGTGCAACTGTGAAAAGTGATTGCATGTCTACATACCTTAGTGAGAAGAAAAAGATTAAAGCAATGCTTGGTGGGGTTGAGAAGGTAAACATAACAACTGATATGCGGACATCTTCGCAAAGGGTGTCATATATAGTTGTTACTTGCCATTATGTAGATTCGGATTGGTTCCTCCAAAAGAGAATTTTGAACTTTTTTAACGTACCTCATCCTCATAGTGGTGTTGTCATTGTTGATGCCCTTAGGAAGTGTTTTATAGAATGGGGCATTGAAGATAAGGTATTAACAATAACAGTTGATAATGCAAGAGCAAATGATTCTGCCATCAGAATCATTAAAGATGATTTTGAATTGAGGAATGAGTTGGTTGTTGGGGGTCGGTTATTCCATGTGCGATGTTGTGCGCATGTGACAAATTTGTTGGTGTAAGCAGGGCTTTTTGAAATTGGAGACATTGTTGATTCTGTTAGACAGGGAATAAAGTATGTGGTTGCTGCGGAGGGAAGGTTGACAGAGTTTAGTGGAATAGCTCAACGTTTGCATTTGCCATCTAAGAAACTGGTATTAGACGTACCCACACGTTGGAACAGCACCTACTTGATGCTGGCCACTGCAGTAGGGTTCAAAGAAGTGTTCCCAAGATATCACCAAGTTGATCAAGCATTTCAGTGGGTTTTGAGTTCGGAATAGTGGGAAAAGGTGGAGAATGTAAACCAGGTTTTGTCGGTTTTTAATGAAGTTACAAACATGGTATCGGGAAGTGATTATCCTACCTCAAATCTGTTTCTACCTGAGGTATGGAGAATGAAGGAAATTCTGCAGTTGAAATGTGTTGATAGGCATGACTACATTAGATCAATGACAGGAAAAATGACTCAGAAATTTGAGAAGTATTGAGGGGAATGCAATTTGTTGATGTCCATAGCTGCTGTCTTGGATCCGAGATACAAGATGAAGTTGATCAATTTCTGTTTTCCTCTTATTTACCCTAGAATCTGGAATTCTCTTTGATAGTATTAGTCCAAATTCTATGAATCTATAATCTTAATTCTTAATTCTTAAACACTAAACCCTAACAGATTCTCATTTTCCTATAATCTTGAACTGTTACTTATAATTCTAAAGCCCTAAAACCTTAAAAACCTAAATACTTGAGCCATAGACCTTTGGTGATGGGATTTGTATGCCAAGAGATTCCCATTTGCCTCTTATGCCCGTAATTCAAGAGAATCACAAGCATAGGAGGTAAGTGGGAATCTTTTGTATGCAAGTCACATTACCAAGTGTCCTAAGATATGCACTAATGATAAGATTGAAATGTGGGAATCTGAAATCTGTTATGCAATTTATTTTATTCCAAGAATGTCTTAGTGCAGTGTGGTTTTGTGGCATTTGGCAGTGGCAATTCAGATTGTTTTTAACTTTTCATTTTTAAATTGTTAATATATCTTAATTTAAGTTGTCTTTTAGTCTTTCACTCGAATGAAAATCACTCATCTTTCATGTAAACCTGATCTCTTTGTAAACTTGATCTCTTTATATTTTATACCCTTTATGTTGGAGAAGTTGCAGTTGGTATGTATAGTCTGTCTAGATAAATCTTAAATGATAAATCTCCCTTGACATGTTTATCAAGGTAAACAAAACTTTGATTAAATATGAAAGGGAGTAAAAACAGTTTAACAATTTTTTTTTGTCTTAGTTCAGTGTGATCCTGTGACATTTGGCAAGTGGCAACTCAGATTGGTTTCAACATTTTGCAGGCTGCAATTGTGTTGTAATTTTAGTTGTCTTGCAGAGTTGTAGACTTGTAATCCTTTTAATTTTAATCTCTTTGTATTTGAGTAAAATTTGATATCTTTCAAAGTCTCAGACTATGTAAATCTAATCTTTTTGTAGTTTGAATGTTGTAATTTGTAAACTTGTACTTTAAGTTGCAGGTAGATACAACCTGTTTCATTTTTTGATTCATAGCTTATTAACTTTAGCCTTTAGATGAATCTTTATTCAAGTTTGTAAATTGCAGACTTCAAATTTCAATTTTTTTTTTCTCCAATTATTATTGATCTAAACGAGCCCTAATTGGGCCGAGCTACCCAATTAGGGCTCGACAGGCCGAGCCCTGAACCCGAAGCTCGGATCGAACCTAGAAAAACTTTTTGGGTTTGATTCGAGCTCGAGTCGAGTCGAGCGAGTCGAGCACTCGGATCGACTCGTGAGGACTGCCTTAATAGTCCCGAGCTCAGTCCCGAGTTAAGGTCTTACCCCCAACGAGTCGATCCCGGACAAAGGTCCTTAAGCCCGGCTCGAGCTCGGGATCGACTCGTTTAAATTTTCCTTAAAACGATCCGGTCCGGGATTGCCAAAGCTCGACTCGGACCGGCTCGTTTACAGCCCTATATACGGTATTACGGTTAGGTAATTTAATTAATTAAATTACCGTAATGGAATCGTTTAATTGATTTAAAATCAATTAAAAAAATTGTTTCCTTGATGGGAGGAACAATACGGTATTTACCATATTTGAGGGTTCCTGACCTAGCCTATAAATTAATAGCCTGTCTACACCATCAGTACGGCAATACAGTTATAGGCATAGGTTAGAAGATCCCTTAGATAACATTTTTCTTGTTCTTCAGATGGATCGTGAAAATGCTTGAGCAGATATGGCTAGAGGTAAGCTTAAATCCTGTCTTTTATTTCCGCTGCGCATGTTAGTTTGAACATAATATTTTTATATGTTCTAACACTTTTATAGCTGCACAGGTCTTAAGTGATTTCCTGCCTACTCTAGCTAGATCTACTTAATTTATTTACTCATAATAATCTGTTTTTAAAGTAGTAAATTCAGCTAATTACAAGCTAATTAGTATAGAAGTACTACGAGTAACACTCTAAATTAATTAATTTTGGTAGCGTTACAATTTTTTTTCTTCTATTTGCTAGAGTGGCTTATTGATGACTATTGTTAATACCACCAAAAGTTTGTTCATGTCAAAGTCTGCTAGAATTTACTGCTAAACTTCATATTCGATGTCTAAAATTGATCTTTTATTCTGCATGATAATAATATAAATAAGCGTGATAATGTTTTTGATTTAAAATATATAGATTTCGATTTTGATAAAGCGTTGTCAAAGGAAAAGATGTTGCTTCTTCCTATTCAACTTCAGCCGAAAGGTCTTACAAGAAAAGAAGTCATGCAGACAGTGAAAATAGTTGTTATAGTCAAATATCTAAACGGTTGAAAGATGTTGCAACAATACTTAAAACTCTTAGTAAGGGCCTGGTCGATGCAAATCATCTTTACAAGGAAGTAATGAAGAAGAAAGAATATGACGAGGTTATGCTTGCATATGCATTTGACCACTTGATGTACGATGAAAATGTTGCATTGCATTTCTAGCAAAGAATGCTAGACTTCAACAGATTTTGTTGAAAAAATTCTTCAACAACCATGGAGATTAAATTTTGCATATTATCGATGTAACACCATTATGTTTATACTCAGGAATTTGACCAAGGTCTTGAGCCTAAACTTATGAACCATGTCATTGGGCCTAGTAAGCTTAATAAAAATTGGATCAAGCTTTCTAAAAGAGATAATGAAAAAAATACTTGATTTCATAAATTAAGGATTAATTTATAACATATGTCATATAAAACAATATGAAATAAAACTTTGTGATTTTAATGTAACATGACTTATTTTAATTATGTGCATTAACTATTTTCAAATTATGTTTAATTATAGATGATCCTTATTAATTAAGTGGTCTTGAAATCACAAACCACTCCATGCATAAGACCACCTAGGTAAAAAGAAAAGGGACCTTTACATGGAATGAACTAGTTAATAGGAGCAATCTTTCTTCATTTGGAAGAGCAAAGCTCCTTTTTTACTTCCCCAAAATAAGGGAAATTGTTTCTTACCCCCCCCCCCCCCCCCCCCAATTCCCACCTACACATCCAAGCCCTCCCATTTCACTCCATCCACTCTTTCATTTTTTCCTCACCTCTCAACTTCTCAAAGAGCTCATCCCACTCCTCCATTAGAGAAGCCTTTAAGTTCTAGTGTAATTTTTGCCTTAACCTTGTAAGTAACTCATTATCTCCTCTTTCAAGCTACCATTTATGTCATGCTTTAACTTGTATGTTATATTTTATTTGGGTATTTAAAACCATGTGTTAGCATACTTCAACCTAGATGAGATATTTTGCATATGTTGTATAAATATTTGTTTAAACCATGAAAATGTGACTAAATTATTTTATTAGATAACTTAACTCTTATATTGTCAAATTTCTTTTATATCATAAAAACGCATTTTAAAAAGACCTCATAAAAGCATGTGTTGTACCCAAACCTATGTACCTTATGTTTTATTTTTCCTAAATCACATCTACCTTATCTTAGATGACCAAGAGTTTTGTAAATGACCAATTGTATGAGCTCATGAACACCACCTTGCTATAAAGAAGACTTCATAATGACCCTTTAGTAATATTCTTCATGGAAATGACATAGGATTCATACCAAATGTCCATAGTTGTAAAATGATGTGAAAAATGGTTTTAAAAATGAGTAATGAGTTTGGATTTTAGATTGGGTTATAATCTTTTATAACAAAAAAAAAAAAAAAAAAGTCTTATAGTATGGTTCTTTTGAGTGATAAATTATTCCTAAACATTAACACTTAAAGTGATGTTAAAACTACTTTAGAAAAATATGATATTTCTCATATGTGACAAGAAAAAAAAAAAAAAAAGGTTTGAATTAAATCTGGAAAATTTAGTTCCATGCCATGTTTAGGTGGATGTTGATCCAAAATTTATTAAGTGAATAGCCTTAGGTGTTTTGGGCCAATGGCCCAAGTAGGTTAAGTGAGGAAGCACTAGTTTAGACCTATTTAGTAAATTTTGGGCCTTAGTCCTTCACCTAGTTAGGAGGATGTCCAAATGGGCCATTCTTGACCCAAGCCCTCATATATATATATATATAATTAATTAATTAATTTTATTTATTAGTAAAAAAAGAAAAGAAAAGAAAAGAAAAAGTTAATTAATTAATTAATTAATTATTATTAAAAAAAATTATTTTAATAGGAGGAAAGGGTTAGGAAGGTTGTGTAAGAGACGATATACTCTTAATTAGGGTAGTTGAGTAGTTAGCTCTGGGCTAACCCAGATGAACTTTATTGTTCAGGTCTTAGCAGATCCTCGCTTATCTTACCGCAATAGCGAGGTAAGTGGTACTCCTTACCCTTTTCAAATGTATTTCAATTCTAAAAATTCTCAATTCTTTTTACTATACATGTCATGATGGATTATTTTGAAAGTTTAATTACCCTGCAAAGTAATGCTTTATTATCTTAAATATTTTTATGACATGTATTTGTTATGAAATTTATCTTAATTTGTTAGTGTTTTATATATGTTCCTTTTTTTTTTCATCATCATATGATTTAAAAAGCTCATTGCATTAGAATGATTTATAACTAAGTTGTCATTCAAAAGTGGGTATATATGCTCCGTATCAAGAATGATGATTTCAAACGAGGGGAGCTTCTATTCTAGTGATTTTTCCCAAATGAAGAAAAGATTCAATTTATAGAAAGTTTCTAATTAAGGAAAGTTTCCATTTTAGGAAACTTTTCCAATAAAGAAAGTTTTACGGGACGAAGCGGTACCACTTTTCACGTGCTAAGTTAAATGATTATTGAAAGTCTAAGGAAGTAAGGGATGAACATATGTAAAGTGAAACCAAATTACGTAAATTAAGGTTTTAAGACACTTGGCCTTAAGAAAAGAAGCGCGGTACGGGGCTAGATGCAGTGCACCACACTGAAGTACGGTTTCAGGAAAGTGTGGCCATCACTAATGTCATGCTGAGTGCACCCAGAAGTTAATCAGCTGATTAGGGCACCCCGAGGCCACGGGTGATGCCCGATCCTCGAAGGTTGGATCGCACGACCCCACGCATACGGGGCGTAATAGTATGCAAGGCCATAAATGACAAGAGAAAAGAAAAATGTTTTGAAAATAGATAAATGGATTTTAACTCAAGTAATTACTTTATGTTATATGTTTAAGTCTCACCTTCAAATTTTTTAATGTTACTTTATTACAAAGA
This sequence comes from Alnus glutinosa, assembly GCF_958979055.1. NCBI lineage: Eukaryota > Viridiplantae > Streptophyta > Magnoliopsida > Fagales > Betulaceae > Alnus > Alnus glutinosa. Next base: position 24,960,929 of record NC_084892.1, read on the forward strand.
GTCCCAACCTCAACCGTTTTAAGTCAGTTGGGAATATTACTTACTGATCAGCCTTTCGCTCACCCCTTACTTTCTCGCCTTTTCAGGTTTTGAGGCAGATGGGTAGGTGGCTGGAATGCTTAGGCTTTTGAGGGGTCATCATATCACCCACTATGTTACTTTATTGCATTTCTATTTTGTTAAACTATGTGTTATGTTAATAAGTGCATCGCGCACAGACAAAAAAAAAATGGATCACTTAACTTGGTAAGTCGTGTTATTATGTTTTTTTTTTTAAGAACTTGTGCTTCTGCAAAAATATTATTTCTCATGGTATGCATGGTAGTATTTACAAGTGCTCTAGCGTCTTAATATGAAACATTGCATCTCTGAAGTTTTATGGCTAATGAGTTAGGCTCTTTTGGGTCTTGGCATTTACAATCGATATGTAGTAGAATACTAACATTATTGTAATAACATACATGATTGAACTTTTGTTAGTAGTATGAATGTATTGTTGGATGTTATTAATTTATGGCTCTCTCAACTTTAAAATATATGATCATTGTTAGTCAATATGTGTATATATTTTAATTAAACATAATTTCAAGATTGATTTTTTTTAGTTGTTTTATATTAATATTTTTATGTTGTGAATAAAAGTTGATATTTATAAATTAATATGATTGAATGAAAATATAAGAAATACTTTTTGATTTTTCGTACAAGCTAAATACCAAAAATTTTTTGTCTACGAGCAAAAAATCATTTTTCTTTTTCTTTTTTTTTTTTTTGATTTTTCTACTTTAACTATTGTTTTTTCTGTACACACTCCAACATATTCTTTATTTCTCTTCTTTAATTTATTTTTAATATTAGTTCTCATTTTTTTTTTATCATATTATTGCCAACACCCATATTTTCAAACATTCATCTTTTCTAATGGTTATATTTCTCCAACTGAGATGTTGAGAGGGAGCGATAGATGATTTTGCTAAAGTGTTGCCGAGAAGAGAAACAATAAAATAACAAAAAAGTGTTGTTGAGAATAAATAAAAGAATGGAATGTTTTGCTAAAGTGATTGTCCAAAGATACCAAATCACTATAGCAATAAATAAATAAATAAATAAAATAAGACAAGCTTTTTTTTTTTTTTAAAAAAAAGGAACTAAAGACAAGCTGTTGGATGTTACATGTGTAGTCGTAATCTTCGTTAGGCATTAGGTCTGTTAGAATTATTTGTTAGTATTTTATATTATTAGTATTATTTCAATTGTTGCTTTAGTTATAGACGAGTCTTTAGTATTTGTATTTGGTTAGAGGCCTCATGTTTATCTCTTTTATTTTTATCTTTTAGGAGTCTTGTTGACAGTAGGTTAGATTGTTGAGTTAGGAGTCAAATAGAAGTTCTATTTCATGTGGAACTCTATTTTCTATTATATTCCGTTCTTTTAAATACTGCTTTGTTATTGAATAAGAAATCAATCAAGTAAATTATCAAACCTTGTATTTGTGAGTTCCGAGCACCTCTAATTGCTCAACCAAGGAGGTCTAGAATTCATCGAAAATTCTAACATATCTCTCGTTCGTGCCGAAGTTAACCAAACTGCAATTTCCAAAGTACGAAGGATCACTCGATCCCACCAGCTGGGTGTGCCGAGCGGAACAGTTCTTTGAGTTCCAGAATATTACCGAGGAAGAAAAGGTGCCTCTTGCCGCCTATCACTTAGAAGAAGAAGCACAACTATGGTACCAATTATTCCGGGAGAGTGGCGAGGTTCTGACGTGGGAAACGCTGAAGGAAGGTATGCATGCCCGTTATGGTCCTACACAATTTGAGGATTATTTTGGTGATCTAACAAAACTAAGGCAAACCGGCAGTGTAAGGGAATACCAAGGCCAGTACGAGAGACTGCTGAGCAAGGCTGGAAAGCTAGCAGATGGGAGGATTTATTAGTGGATTGAAGGATGGGATTAGAGCAGACGTACAAGCATGTCGACCTCAGTCCTTAACGTCGGCAGTAGCCTTAGCTCGTCTATATGAAGACAAGCACAATACACAGAGGCACGTGCCGACGTTCTCAGAAGAAAGGCAAAATTCCTAGTCAACCGGATATCCACCTCTACCATCTACAAATCTAACTTATGGTCACAATTTAGCAATAAAACGCTTGAATCCAACGGAGTTAGCAGACAGACGATCCAAGGGCCTTTGCTTTAACTGTGATGAGAAATTCTTCTCTGGGCATCGATGTAAGAAGTTGTTTAAGATAGAAGCAATTTATGAGGAAGAAGACTTGAGGGAAGGAGAAGGCAGGGAAGACCCACTGGAGTATGTGGAAGAAGTTTGATGTTCGTAAGATTGGAATAAAGGGATGTATGTCCCAGTAGATAACAGACATGTTGTCTAAGTAGGACACTTAGTATGAGTAGGAATATATTTAAATTATATTAGTATCCAAAAAAAAAAAGGGGGGTTAGCAATTGAGTAGTAGTCCACTTTTTTAGGTTTTAAGATCTCTAAGACCTTGAGGATGAATCATTCTCCTACTGATGCTACATGGGAGCTCCTACCAGAATTTATGCTTCGTTTCCAACATTTTCCCTTGAGGACAAGGGAAATTTTAAGGGAGGAGGAATGATACGTGTAGAAGAAGAGTTAGATATCAAGACTACCAAGAAAAGGAGTTAGAGACCAAGACTATCAAGAAGAGTGTGGAGTAGTTAGATTAGATAGAAGTGTTAATAAGAGGATATGTCCTCAAGTAGTTAAGTAGTACTAGGTCTCAATGAGATGCAGTGTCCTCGTAGCAGAGTCCTAGTAGCAAGTTTTAGAAGTTGTGGTAGAAGTTTATTAATCTTTCCTAGTAGAAGCCTAATGTAGTTCATCTACTTAGTCAGCCGTATCTTGTAAACTCTATAAAGAGGAGAAGCTGATGAATAAAGGGGGCAATCAATTAATATCAATTTCAACTCTTGAGTTGTTTGGGAGGTCTCTAGGTTCCTCGAATTACCTAGCATTATCACGTTCTATTGCAATCGTAGGCAAACCAAGGAGATCCGATCCTGTTGCCTTCCCTGTTCAACAACCAAATACACGTTCCAAATCTCGGGCACGTAACATCATGTTACGTGCCTAATTACTCAAACGCATAACGGATAAGTAAGGATAGTTCGAGGAACCCTAATACCTCCCAAATCAACTCAAGAGCTGAATATTAATAATCTTTGCTTACCTTTATTTATCAACCCAATAGGTTTATATAGAATTACAAAGAAATGCGATAAACATAAACTACTCCCATATGGATAGAGATGTATCTTATGACTATCCTATCACTAACAACTATTAATAAAGATAATACTCAACTACTTAGGGATAACATACTATCCCTTTATCCCTACTTAAGGATAGACTTTACTAGATAAATAATAACTAAATAACAAAGATGTAATAATAACCAAATAACAAAAAAACATGATTGCTTGCAAACTTTTTTGTTTTCATCCTTTTATCCCCATCTGGTACGTAACATTGGACCTGAATTTTGCCCTATATTAGCTAAATAGGAAAATTAGAGCATTTGCTAGAAATGCCCTAAGAGGGCCCTACTGAGAAATGCGATACTTGTAGAGAATGAGAATGCAAGGGCATAGAGCCAATAAATAGCTTCTTTGTTTGTTTAATTTGTTTTTTTTTGTCCTAAGTCAATATTATTCAATAAGATGGATATGTTATCATCTCATGCTTTAAAGGAGGTTGCATGTATAATTGAACTCCAAACTTATTAACCAAATAATATAATGATAATAATGAAAAGCAATATTGCAGCACTTTAATTTCAATTGACAAAGGCCAAGTACTGAAAATTAAAATTAAAGGCCCAATATTTTATTCCAGTTGATCCCTCCAGCTAAATCTGAGACTCAATCCAGGACTTGTGAAAATCAACATTTCGGAAGATCTGACGGAGGAGGAGGCAGCTTCTGATTAGGAAACTTTCCATCTAGAACAACCCAAGCCATTCTTAGACCCCAGCTCAAGTGGACGTCAAAGTGGCAATGCATTAACCATACCCCTATAATTAACACACAAAATAATAAACTTGATTAGCTCCAAATAATTAGTGAACAAACCTCATTTAATCTTCTTTTCCCCCCTCCCTCAATTTGAATAGAAAAGGGATAAAAAATAAAAAAACCCCTCATTTAATTAGTTAAAAGAAATTGAATCCTCTATTTAAAAATAAATAGCTAACAAAAATTCCGCATGTCAATTCAAAAATTGAAAGATTCTATGGGAAGTGAGTTCCTACTCGGGTTTCGGGATAATGTTAGAAGTTCTTCTTGTGTGTTTCTAAAAAAGAAGTGTTCGGCTTTTAAAATCACAATTTGATTTGTGATTGGTCACTATTAGATTTTGATCCAATAATGATTTTAATAACACAATATTTTTAAAGGGACATAAGAATGACTTCTAGAATTACTCTTCCTTACTCATGTTGAGAAACGAGAAAACTATTGTACCTCACATGTGTCCTAATTAGGATTATTGAATTCTGTAAATAAAATATAGGAAACTTTACTTACCCTTCAAAGTATAGGCACTTTTGTAATTATAATCTCAAATTTTTTAAATTTATAATGTTTGTATTCTAAGAATTTTTTCCTTTTAATTTTATCCCTTTTTTTTTAATAAAAAAAATTATTAAACTGTACAAATTAAATGCCTCCTTTAAAAAAAAAATGGTAAAATTAAAAAGAAAAAGTTCTTGAGATGCAAATTTTTAAACTTTAAAAGTATGATCGCAAAAGTGCCTGTACTTCAACCGGTAAGATTTTCCCTGAAGCATATTTACCCAATGATCGAACTGATATTTCTCACCTGGGTTGTCTGCTAGAAACCGAATTGCAACCCAACCGCCGGACGGCACACCGACCGTGTTTCTTTCAACGGGGTCAATAAGATTGAACTTTGTCGGGTCCTTGTGTGGATCATAGTTGCCGAAACCTTGTCCAACAACAAAGAAATTAAATCCATGCAAATGTAAAGGGTGGCTCTCAGCCCCGAGAATACTAGTGTCCTGCAAGACAAGCTCCACGCTAGCGCCGAAAGGGAGAGTTACTACTTTGGTTCCATTGGAAACTCTAGTATTGTTCGGCGGAGTCCCTGTATAGTTAAAAGGATTTTGTGGGTTGCTAGGAAAATCGGCGGTGTAAACGCCATTTGATTGTCCATAGAAGTGGGCTTGAAGCAGAGCCGTCGCCGGAAGTGGAAAGGAGATATTGTTGATCGAAGCTGCGAACTTTGTTCCGTTGGGTCCTTGGCATGTTTGGTTTTTCGGGCACGGGTTTGTTCCAAGGCCTACCGTGAAGAAGAAGCGCTTGTCAACGCTTTGGGGAACATTAGCGGGGAATTGAGCAGTCGCTAAGCTTCGGAGTTTGCTCGTATAATTTGCGGCGAAGGACGTGTCGTTGAGAGCGGGCAGAGTTGGTTTGAAGAGTGGAAACTTCTTCGTTGAATAATAATAATTAGATGGTAATTCATATTCAAGGATACCGGCGACAGTGGAGTTGTCGAAGGTGCCGAGGCCGGTCGCATATGGCCTTGCGGCCATGAGAAAAGTGGCGTTTGGGAAGTGAGGTTTAGTTTTGAGAAGAACGTTTGCCGTTTGTCCGGGGTTGATGAGTATCGTATCGGTCTCAAACGGTTTAACATAAACGGCGTCAGCTTCAACAACGGTTATAGAGTGGTTTGCGATACTGAAGAAGAGCTCGTCGTTGAGTGCAGCGTTGATTAAGCGAAGAAGATAAGTTTCCCCTGCTTTCACCTTCAGCCTGAATGTATCTGCCAATGGAAGGAGCATTTAATTTATATATATATATATATATATATATATATATATATATATATATATATATATATATATATATTTCTATGTGGAATTTGAAAGAAGGGTTAGTGATGATAGCTTTTGATCATCTGATACCTCCGGCGCCGGAGCAATTGTACAAGGGCCCCGGAAGCCCGTTGATGGTATAGGCATCCGAGACGTTTGGTCCTGCACCTGTTCGGAGGGCCTGGCTAACAATTGCCTCAGGGTCTACATTAAACCACTCTCCTGCGATTCATGTACGTTGGTATGCTTAATAATTAACAATTACGTAGAGATAATGGTTAATTAAGCAAAAGTCATTACTTAATTACCAAAGATGATGGGAATTTCCTTGTAAGGTTTGGCAAATGGATAGGGGATGCCACGCTTGGGAAGAATGAGTAGTGGGCCATAGACAGTGGCTCTTAGCCATGAAAAATGGGCATGCCAAAACAGAGTCCCTCTTTGACCAACAATGGTGTAGTTGTAGACATAGCTCTGGCCAGTTCGTATGGGGCACTGAGTTATGTATCCGGGTCCATCGGCCCACCCACTTCGAAGTTGTCGAATTCCATGCCTGTTTCAAAGAGAAAGGATTCCATATTAATTAACCAACAAATCTTGCTCTTAATTATGGTATTAATTAGGTGATGAATTAAGCCCCATACCAGTGGATAGAGATATTCGTTTTAACATGGTTGACCACTTTAATAAGAAGATTGTCACCCTCCCTCGCCACAATGCGAGGCCCAGGGTACTGTCCATTTACAGTAACCATGCTCTTCGTGTGGCACAGGCGTGTTACATTTTGTAATACGATCTACAAAATAAGAAATGGAAGAAAGAATCAACAGAAATAATATTGGAGAACATTAAGGAAATTCATGCATGGGATCGATCGAGTCACGTACGTTAAACTTGTAGTGCCTGGTTTTGCCGGCTGCAAGTTGAGGAAGAAGCAGAAGAAAAGCTATGAATGGGAAAATAAGAAGAAGTCTCATGTTTGTTGGTGATGCACCCTTTTCTCCCTAACTCTCTCTGTTGGAGAAGGTTAAGGGAGGCAGAGTTATATATATATGCTAAAAATTAAGAAGGTCAGTGAAACTGGTACGGTACTTGTGTTTTAAATAGGTTAAGTTTAATCTTAATCAGATATATATAAGCTCTTGATTCTTGAGTACCCTCCACTGGTAAGCCGGTTTTCAAGGGTACGTAAGTTCTACATACCCAAAGTTTATATCATTTGGTATCAGAACTATAAATCTAATTTAAAAAGAGATAAAGGAAATAGAGAAAACATATATTTTAGGTGGTTCGGTCTATAGCCTACATCCACACGTCTAAGCCTTTTGTTGGTTACATCATTTCTATTTGATTGTATACAAGACTCTATTTACAGAGAAATAATCTGAACGTCACAAGTTTCTTCTACTTCTATATTAATAACAATAAATCTAATTTATCATCTTGTTAGTCTTGTCTCTTGAGTGTTTGTAACTCTTGTCTCAATAGGGGAAGACTTATGGGCTGGATTAAAATATTATTGATAGGTGAGTGGAGCTGCCAAAAGAGAAAGGGCTACCATCGGGTCAGTGTTAATAGAGTGAGCTGTCGTAAACATCGACTACAAAAGTATGATAATATGTTACGATTTTTGTGTCCCACATGAGTTAAGTTTAATCTTAATCATATGTATATAAACTTCTCGCTACCCTCTATTTAATTATAAACTAAAAAATAATTCGAGAACAATTTTGGAGTGCTGTGAAAGAAAATCCGGTCACGCCAGTTGACCGACACGTACGTTATTTTCGGCGTTGGAACTTTCCTTGCTCATGAATCATGATGATGCAATCCAAACAAGTACACATTTTTTATTGGGACCAACCAACTTCCATAGCAGGCAAGAAAGGGAGGCACGGGCACCTACTAATTAAGGAACTTAATTTTGGAGTGTAATCAAAGATAATGAATATTGCATGCAAATTCAAGCTGCTTGACTTCTTGCTTCTATTCAGCTGGTCCTGTTTATAGGTACATATATTATAGTACACCGACAGATTATAATTTATATACGACAGAGAGTAGCATATTTCTGACGTTATATATCTTAAAAAAAAAATTGTAATAAATTTTTAAGAAGAAGCTAATTTAGTAGATATATTAATTAAGTACTTTTATTTAGATATAAACAAATACATCCTCCGCGCCTAGTTTTTATTTGTTTTGACTTGAAATGATCACATAATTATATATAGATAAAAATCTAATAATACATCTTTTTTTTTTTTTTAACGAAAGATCTAAGTATTTCATTGATCAAAGATCACGAGTATAAGGCTCTTACATCACAAAGCATAAAGCTCTGTAAAATCATAATCACATGCTGTGAGGTTCCATACTCATAGATACAAATAAAATTCTTACAATAAAGTGCTATCTATGACTTGCATCTTCCACTAACCTATGTACGTACAAAAATAGGTAAAGAGTATATCTACTCCGAGCAGAGACTAGATCTAAGACAATGGTAGCCAAATATCCTAAAAATTTATTTAAACCGGCCGTGAGAGATAATTCCTCACACCGAACTATCCAGGCCGTGAGAGATAACCTCTCACACCTAACTAACTTTCATCCCATATATCATCCATGATGAAAGAAGAAAAACTTTTATTCAAAGCAAAAACACAACCAGCAAACAGCAGCAGCAGGTAAGGAGGAGATGAACGGCACAACACGAAGGTAGACCAACGAAATGTATTGCAGGGATGCCAAAATTGATGATCTTATCAGAGCATACCTACAAACAAAAGAAAAACCAGAATGGGAGGGGACCGGAGGATAGGAGCGAAGAGTAAAAAAGAAGAAGAAAAAAAATGACTCCTCCTTTCAGATCTGTTTTCTGAAGGATGAAGTTTATGGCTGGCTTCTCTTTGAGAGAATGGTAGCGATAAAATTTTAAATCTAATGAGACACTTGAAATATCATTTATTTTATATTTGGATTTTACTAGGAATCATTTCTTTATTTTTCTTTTTTCTTTTTTGAAATATGGATAATAAGAAAAATGAAGAAAGTTGACACGTATGTTGAAACATCCCAAAAAGGAAAGCAGGATATTTAAATTAGGATAAAAACATAAACATCCATCTCACATATAACATATGCATATTTTATTTCAACATATATATATATATATATATATATATATATATATATATATATATATATATATATATAAATTCAAGAATATGGATAAAATTAAAATATTTGTGTTTAATTAAACAGTAATAAAAAAAAGTAAACTAAAAACTATTGACGATCATGATAATAGTGTTTTTGATTATAAATTTATAATAATACAACTTAGCACAATTAACAACTATACATAGTGCCGATGAGAGCATATATTAAAGTTCAATCCCATTGGAAAAAAAGAAAATTGTATAAATATAATAATAATAATAATAAAACTATTTAATATGTGTATCATACTTGTATGAATTAAGCTAGCAGGTACGTACGTACGTACGCTATTTGGAGGACATTATTGTTCAGTAGTTTAATCTCAAGCCTTATTAATTATATATATATTGGTAATCAAGCAAATCAAGAAGATTGCGGTTGTTCTATTGTCCATGCCAGCATCAATGGATGGATCATGAGTTATCAGTAGTCGCTTTTTCACTTTCATGGACACGGACAAATTAAGGTGGTCGGTGTTAGGGCGCGGGAGTCGTACGTTGTTTAAGGAGTTTCTAAGCAAAGCTACATGGCAGGGATCGATGGTAAATTAAACCACACCTACTAATTAAAGTTACCTATGACCTACACGTAGAAAAAGCAAGATTCTAAAGTCAAAGTTTGGTTAAAATGTAGGGTACGAGGTCCCGTCCGGTCATTAATCTCATGAAGACGTGAAAAGCATACAATATATATAATTACTACTAGACTCCAACCACTATGCTTCTAGTTGTATGTATGGACCTCTCGCTCCACTTCCGACCATGTTTTAAGAGAGCCACCTTGAAAAACTAGTTCACAAGGAGTGGCTACACCAAATACCTCTCTCAGGATAGTCAAAATCCCCTTTTAAGTAAGGGTGTACAATTAAGTAGGGCGGTTATTAACTACTAATTAATAACCAGTAACCGATAATAATCGCAAACAATTACTAACCGGATAACTAAAAATAACTGTAACTAGATATATAATTAGATACTTCGATTGTGGTTACCGGTTAAATTTTTTAAAAAAATCGGTTAATAATCAAGTAACTAATAACCAATTTATATATATATATTGAGAAGCATCAAAATAGGTGCAAGGAAGAATATTGCACGATCTAATCCACCTGTGAGGTTGATATTCAAGATAAGGCAAATAGTGAAAGCACATCACAATAGGTAGCTACATTACGTACCAACAGCCGGAGCTGCATGTTGGTAATGAATCTAATCGGTGGAGGAAAACTGACAGAGTTGCTTTGACCAGATTGATTGGTTGGGAAATCTGTCTTCCATATCTTTCCTCTCATCTGACGGCCGGTATTGTCATGTTGATTCTCATTTTTGTATCAGTGGCTTGCACTCCCGTTTTTGGAGGTATAAAATCTAATAACTATTTAGTATTGGGCATTGAATATTGAATGGTTGGATATTGTTTTTTTTTTTTTTTTAAAAAAAAAAATAATAATAAAAATCAAATAATGTAAGAGAATTGGTTACCGATTAATAATCAGTTTTTGATAACCGAATAACCGACAATTGGTAATAATCTTTACTGGTTGTGGTTGCGCACAACCACAATAGATTGTGTACCTCTATTTGTTAGGGCAAAGTGTTCATGTGAGAAGGAAGAGTCATCCCCTCTATCATTTTTGTTTTATTATTATTATTATGCATTTTCATTATTTTTTTTTTAATTTTTTTATGAGCTGAGGTAGAATTTTGCATACGTGAAAAGTTATGTTGGGTTTTTAAACGATAGATGGACAGACATATCAAATTAATAAATTTGTAAAATAGAAGTGTTAATTTTGTCACTTTTAAAAACTCTTAAGTACTTTTTTGAAAAAACCACACGTACCAAATTATATATTTAATCTTAAAAGAAAAGAAAAGAGAAAAAAAAAAAAAAAAAAAACCATAAAAGCATGTGATTTAGAGACTTACTGACGTCTATATTTTGTGAATCACTTTCTTCTCCCCCCTTATTTTCTTGTCATGGTACATATTTTAATTATGATTATTGTTCTTTTTAAAAGTTAAATCTCTTATCTTAGAACAGTTTCCGGTTGAATGAACACGTGGGTTTGGTTAGAGGAATATATGTAAAAGAGAAAGAGAATTAGTGGCAAGAGCTTGTTGGGGATGCGCGGGCAAGAGATAACTCTGATGTTTAAATTAATTATTTGCTCGGGAAGAATTGGGCTAGGCGATTGGGCTCAGTTCCAGGCTTATCTTATATTCTGGGCCTGTGGTCACAAATGAGAGTTTGTCTCAATGGGCTGGACTATCCTGTTGGCCCAATTTCCAACATCTTCACACAACTCAAACTTGTCTTCGTTGAATATTCTTATGGCATGCTTTGTTTGAGAAGCCCTAGAGTTTAACTGAAATTAGGTGTGATGGCAAGATTGGTTATAATGCATCGAAATGAGGTTCATGAATTACATCAGAAAGTGGCTATTAAGAGAGCACACAACTTAGAGCATTTATAGTGAAGGTGTCAAAATTTCAGCAAATTTTGATTTTCAATTTTGATTGAAAATATCACTTTTGTTATTTTAGCTATTTAGTTTTTAAAATGTCTAAATACCAAACTCTTTAAATATTCTCTATTTTAAAATAAATACTATTTTTTATTAACTTTTCAACTAACTAACATTTCATTGTTCTAGAATCCTCTCTTCTCCACCAAACCCAACCTTTTTCTAGAATCCTTTGTTTTCCGCCAGACCCAACCCTCTTCGATGACGGTTGGCTTCTTCTGGGCCTCATTTGCTTCTAGATCTGCCGGAACCCTAATCCCTAGCGATGCGCCTCATATTGCCGCAACGAGAAAACCCGGCCTCGCTGTTGCGCCTATCTCCGGACCCAACCCGTTCTCCGGCCGGCTTCTCCTCTGTCGACCGGCTTTTTTCTCCTCTATGGCTCTGCTTCTAGATCCTCTAGCGCCAAACACAAAAGGGGAACAGTGAAGAGGATAGGAAAGAGATGAAAGAAGTTGGAATCCACGAAAATGAAATAAAAAACAAAAAAATAATAAGAGACGAGGCTCTCTTTACTCGATTGAAAAGACAATGGTGTTTGACACTTGACTGATTTATTGTAACAATAGAAAGTTTGCTGCAAAGGTGTTTTTTAGATTTCTCATATGATTTTGATGATATCAACTCTTTGGCAACCTCACTACAAATGCTTTTAGCCAATGTACCATCAAATTCCACGAAAGGGGTTAATGGGTTGGAAGGGGGGAGGGTAGGCAAAAGGAGTTTAATCCTGAACCCAGTTGTTCTCCCTCTTTAAATTCTCAACAACTTTCCTTAGAAAATTAATTGTACCATCTTACTCATGTCTAACAATATTACCAAACTTATGCACATTGAGATTGTTAAGCCATAAGCGGGTACTATGGATCACGGCCTGGGAAGTGAAATGGAGAGATTCATTTTAAGGTTCAGATTAAATTTTGTCGTTTATATTGTACGTGACAAAATATTCCTGATGTGACATTATATATATTAATAAATAAAATAAAAATATTCATAAAATGCTCAAAATTCCATGTACAAAGCGGGGGAAATCATCTCCCAATCTCTCTTTCTTATTCTTTCTTAACAATTATTAATTTCCGTCCAATCAAATGGCTCACCAGTTCTATGATTACACCTCATACAAAGCGGGTGGATCATAGATCGGACGGTAACTAATCCCTATGACCACTATAATAGCATGGCCCAAGGACTACATAATAATCTAAAACTACAGATCCGTCGTCCATTGAAAAAATCTATAGCTACAAGCTCGTGGGACCTACAGTCCCAAACCAAATCTCTGACCCGCCAAATCGCACCGTACTTGAGCCAAACCAATCCTAGATTTTTGGAGATCAAACTCCATCCACACGTCTTGCTGGTGATGATGGCCAATCACGAACGCCTCCACGCCCAGCAGATCAGAGTTCCCAAATGTGAAGCAGTACAGCGAATCGTTTCCTCTAACTTCACCCGGTGCCCGGTACAAGATCGAATCGCCCGATACCGTCATTTCGGCCCCCCGAAACACCAAAGTCACCGTTGGTAATCGTGGCAGTCTCGGTTGACTCAGTGGGACCAGGTAGCACAAGTCCATAGCTCCTTGGAACACGAAATTCGGATCATCCAAAACCCTCAAAACCCCAGAGGTCCGGTTCAAGAACTCGCTCCTCAACGCGGTGTAAATCGGACCCAGCAAGAACGTGAACTGGGTCCCCGAGTCCACCATGGTCTGACCCGCCCCGGTGTGGTCCGGTACAAACACTGATTTCGGTAGCGGGAGCAACTTATCCGATACTTTAATCCCATCGAGCTGAACCGTGTAAGCGACCCGGTCAAAGTAAGGCAACGGCGTGGAGATTTGGATCAGCGGCGTGTAATTCAACGGTGCCAGCCACGAAAAGTTGGCGTCGCCGAGTAACAACAGGCCCGAGAAATCGGAAGCCGAAATGCAATACGAAAATTTCGGAAATTGCATTTGAGAAACGAAAGAGAGGGACCCACGGTTCATACCCATTAACCCGGTGTTCATGGAGTCTTCATCAGAGTTGGAGCTGAAACTCGAAACCATGCACCCGAAAACCATATCCGGGATCTCGGAGCTTCCGATACAGAACGTATCGGACGCGAGGTTTCCTTCGGAGGAGGACGCGTCAGCGTAGCTGAGCGTGGCGTGGCAGAGCTGACTGGAGTCACACGAAGCGGGTATCGTGAAGTCCCGGGTCCGGTTCGTGCAGGTGGGCGAGGAGCAGGGGATGGGCGAGTAGGAGGAGGATCGGGTCGGGTCGAACGTGGTAGGAAAGTCTCGGGTTTTGTTGCAGTGTAGCCAGGAGAGCTCGCTCCCTGTGTCGATGACCATGGTCACGTTCTGGGGAGGCGTGCCGACGGTGAGAGAGACGGTGAGGCTCACGTTGTGGTGAAAGGGAAGCTTGTTTGGTGGTCTTGGGACGGACCCAGATGGAACCGCCTGGGTTTTGAGGGGCAAAACAAGCGTCGGTGCTTGAGAGGAGGAGAGCTCAATGCCAATGGCGCAAAAGGCAGTGTAAAAAACAAGTAAAGAAAGAGAGTTCAGAAATGGGTTTGGGTAGGATTTGCAGTGAATGTAGGTTTTCATGGTGGTTTTGATTAAATTTCAGATGGAACAGTTGGGTGAATATAAATGAAACACAGTGACAACTATATATATATATAATATAATATAATATAATATATATTTGTATATCTCACTACGGTACTGCAAGTTAATGAAATTCAGGTAAGCTTTTAGTGGTTAACAAGAATGTGTAGGACAGTCAACAGTGTGAGGATTTCTGAAGGTACTGAAGATCTCTGAGCTTTGGATCAAAAAGATCTTTCTTCGGAGAGTTAGATCTACGAGGAGAGTTAAACGGTGTCGTTCATATACCGGACCAGACAACGTTGTTTGTTTTGTATGTTTATCGTTTGGTATACATATATACATACGTCAGGTAGATCTTACGCGTCTTTAGGCTTTGACTCACAGCACGCTTTCTCTCACTTTCACAAGCTTTCTGCACAACAAAATTTAAGAGTAATTAATTAGGTAAAATTAATCAATTAGCCCTCCTTAATTAATTAAGCAGGACCACCGTCGCAAGTCAACTGAATTAGGGAGTGTTCACGGTGGTCCTACTGTCTTCTGCGTATGGTGATTATGATTCTCTAAACAATGGGGATTGAGAAAGCAAACTGGTTGGAAGAGATGATTAATTCTATCCCGGAAGAGATATTGTAATTTTTTATTTTTTATTTTTATTTTCGCTTTTTGCTGGGATTAGAGGGGCCGTACATGAAACTTTTACAGAGGCAGGTGTGTGCTTCGTTTTTGTCTCCGAAAATTGAAGCACAAAAAAGTAGGTGTGCCCTCTGCTTATTTTGGGACGATGGCACCCCCTCGTGCTAAAAGCATGGCTTCATGAGCAACTTCGATCTGCTAGTGGTTGGATATCACAAGAGTTAAAGATAATGTACAGCACATGATCTTTTCTTTTTCTTCGTCTTTTTCTTTCAAAATACTCCAAGGGAAACTTCGATCAAGAATCCCTCCCCATGGGTAGGCATGAGTACTGGTAGGGGGGTAATTTAGTCTTTTTCTATTTGTGGGCAAGGTGAAAAAATTTGGTTCATAAATGGAGGAATACAAAAAAGGTTCAAGAAAATACATAGAAAATTAACTTAAAGGGTTGACTCAAGTGGTAAAGGTTTTGAATTTGGTAGCATTCCCCTTATATCTAAGATTCGAATTTCATTGAGTTTAAACAATTCTTTAGAGTCAGGTGGCTAAGGTCTTGAACTTGGTGGCATCTTTATTAAGCATCAGGTTTAAGGTTCGAATCTCTCACAGGTACAAATAACTCTTTATAGCCACGCTCGTGACGAAGTCAATTCTTATCTAATTAGTGCGTATGGCAGTGTGAGTGTTTTGCACAAGTACCCATATATAAATAAAAATAGTTTTATCTTATAAAACAACGTCGTTTCAAAATCTAATCCCAAAGCAACCTTGTTCGTATAGGAAAATGAATAAAAAATGAAACCCTAATTAATGTCTCATTATCTTTCTCCCTCTCTTTGCATCTCCCCTTCAACCCTCTCTCTCTTTGACTCTTGCAATCTTAGTCTCTCCCTCTCTATGGAGCGCTCTCTATCTTATCAAAGAAGACACTAACATCTTCAAACGAGTCTCTCTCTCTCTCTCCCATCCCTCTCCGCCATTTTCGTACTTTCATGACAAATTCATGCTTTTGGTTTTGAAACTTTGATGAAGTTTTTGTAGATTATGGTGTGGGTTGCATGCATTATGTATGCTGAATGCATGTTGGGACTTTATTTATGTGCACTTCATGCATGTAGTATTATTGGCTAATTTGACTTGTTAATTTGAAATGTCACTAAAACACTTAATTGACATTGTGTGTCCACCATCCAGTTATGGACATTATTTTAAGGCAATTGAATTGAATTCATTTGTATTTTTTTTTTTTCAGATAATATAATTCAATTCAATTGTATTTTGTAGTCTTTTTCAATTTACTTGTATTGTCCAAAGATTATAAAAATATGTATTTTTTTTTTTTTTTAGATTAGAATTCAGTTTATAAATACTTATATATATTGTCTAGTGTTTACAATTTAATTTCTATTTTCATATTACAATGTACAAGTATATTTAGTTCAAAAATTAGATTAAACCCATTTAAAAAAAACTCATAATTTTTTTTTTTTTAAAAAAAAAAAATCAACAGGCTCCTATAAATTAAATACATAGCTAAAATAAAAACAAAAAACAGACACATGCAGAATTGGAACACTGCATCCACTAAATTATGTGTGTCCCATGCTGCACAAACAGATGCACGTACTGATTAGAGGCTTAAAGCGGCTCTCTTACTTGGGTGGCGAGAAGGCCCTTCAACAACTCTACTTACTCTTTTTTCTTTTTATTCAACTCTACTTACTAATTGTTAATTGTTAATTGTCAATCTATCATCCTCACGTTTGTTTCTCAGTTTATCAAAATACACAACAAATTAAATCCCATGTTTCAATATATCTTTTATGTTACACTCTCTATCCATGCAACAAATTTACCTCCTTAAGGGAGGTTTTTGTCCGCCTGTGCTGTGTCTCTGGGAGGAGGGATGGGCTCCTCCCCCCCCCCCCCCCCCCCCCCCCCCCCCTCAGCCTTGTGCGGTATTATTTCTTTTCTTTTTTTTTTTTTTTTTTTTTTTTTTTTTTTTTTTTTCTTGGTTTTCCTACCAAAATGACAGCATCTCCACAAATTTTGCTTCCTCCATAGTCCCTCTCCTCCAGATCCAGCCGCCATTGCACTCCGCCGCTTGTTCTCTGCCTGGAGTGAGCCCTATGCGCCACCCAAGGAAAGTAGATATGGGTTTTTCCAATTCAGATCTAGTTTCCTCAATCACTGCCTCACCACACCTGCCCCACCACACGCTCAGGCCTCCTCATGGTAGTTGTTGTAGTTTTCACCTAACTAAGATTTGAATAGGGTTGAAGGGTCTTTTCGAGGATCATGCCCCTACTTGCGTCTCTTTCTTTGGGGGTTAATTCAAGTAAGGTTGTTGAAGGGTATTTCGAGGATCATGTCTTTGTCCGTGTCCCTTTCATTGTGGGTTTAGATAAAGTTGAAGGGTCTTGCAAGGGTCATTCTCTTACCCTCTTCTGTTTTAGTGCTTATACTACTTTATGCTGTCCATTCTTTAGCTTATGTCAAAGGTTTAAAGGTTCGAGACATTTATGACTTATTTTGGTTTATTGTTGGGAAGTCCTATCCTGTTAAACTTTTTGTTGCTTTAACTCTTTTCTCATTTATTGAATGATGTACATAATTTAAAAAATAAATAAAAAATCCCATTTCAAACTCAAAGCCCATAAATTTGTTCTAGGACCTTCACTTTAAGGCCTCCAGGAGCTTAACAGAAGAATTTGTATATTTCCGTAGAGAGTTTTTAAATTTAATATTATTAAATTTTTTGAGATTTACACGTGGTAGTACGTAGTAGACTTGTCAAATCCAATTTCCGTGCAGAGGCAATTAGTGGTGAATGTGCAAAACATATGAGACAGTCATGAGGTGCATCAGCATGCACATGCACATGTTATGCTCCACTCTTTTAAGGACAATGGATCGTGCGGTTGGGTCCATAAACGAATCGGCGCGGGCCATGACTCATGATTTCCATTCCCTTCAATCTTCATGCATGGATATAAAAAGCATCCAACTCCGTTTTGATTAAACTTGGTCTCATCTTTGGATTCTTGGGCTTCACATTAATTTACCTCATTAGGTAAACTCAATTTTGTCACATTCTATTGCACGTACATCACTTTTAACAATTATATTTAATTAAAGATAAAAGTCCCTTTTTTTTTTTTTTTTTTTTTTTTTTTTTTTTTTTTTTTTTTTTATATGGTGTGTGTGTGTCTTCAATTATGAAGGGTCATGACCTTGATTTCATTTAACTTGAATTAAGTAAAATGGAGAGAAACTATTTTATAGTCAAAATTTTGTTTTATTATATTTAAAGGTGTACATGGTATCACGTTATATTCATGTGAAGCAATTTATATATCATTAAATTGTGAAACTAATATTGACCAAGAAATGGTTTCTCTCCATTTTCCTTGAAATGGGAAGAACCCTACGCCAAGTATTATAATTGCCTCAAGGTCTTGGGGCCTCACTTGAACAAATTGATCTGACCTAACCATGAATAATTTTAGCAATGTGCTGAAGTCCAACAATTAAGATCCTTTCTCTTTACAAGAAAACTCTGTAACATCATTTATCCAGACGTTTTAAAAATTGGATACCCTAATTTGAGACGTTTTGAAGTTCAGTACCTTTAAATGAAGTTCTTCCCTACCCCCCCCCCCCCTTTCGTTAATATTATTATTAAATGGGACACAGTATCACCTTTTGATTTGATATGATTTGGCAATATTGTTATAATTTTAATGAGAGGTAGACGGAACGATATATTTGATAATAGTCTTAATCTTAAGGAGTAAATTGATAAAATTTAAACCTCATAGAACGATTTGATAAAAAGTAATACGGACCTTCTACAACATTTTTCCCTTGACTTTACCTTAGCCTTTTGAACTGTGGAGGTGTGTATCATTGGGACTTAATTAAAGGCTGTGGATCTGATGAACACCAAAACAATTAAACTATGAATGCCATGATCATATATAGAAAGTGCTTAAGATGAGCCCTTCCTCCATCCAATTCCCCTCTTTTTGTTGGTTGAATCCCATTGAATTGCCGGCGTTCTTCAGTATAGTTGAAATTTTCTAAGAAAAAGATTTTAGGCTTGAGCTACTCACCAGATATCCCCTTAGTTTCCTTCAATCAGGCCATTTTGTCAGCTATTCTTGTAATTGCTGAATATGTGCCAACGCAAACACAGACCACACCCACACTCATAATCAATATGGAATTTGCAATCTGAAATAGATTCAAGAACTGGTTTAGAACATGCCTTCTCATAAATCAAGATGTAGAAGAATTAATACTCGAACTGATACAGAATTCTTAATTACCTGCAACTTCGTTAATCTACCATTGAGTAAGCGAAGATAACATGCGCATGGAAAGATGAGAGCCTGCCATGAAACATCAGATGGAGAATTCCTTCAAAGTTCCTCATATATCTATAGCTTTGATGAATTAAGATTGAGGTGTATGTATATATGAAGAGGGAACTCACAATTAACATTGCAAACAAAGATCCTATTAATGCCATCACAAAAGCTGCAGTCCAATTGACAGAAAACTGCTTAGCAGACAAGAGAACGCTTGGAAACCAATGTCCAGAAGCAGTGAAAGAGATGCTCACCAAAGAATGGAAAAGTTAGGGCCACAACCAAAGTTGAAAATACTAAAATTGTTCTGATGAGAACCACTACACTGTAAGATCTAAGCTGAGCTGAAGGCAAGAGCTCCTCTAAACTCAATGCGATGGGTGCAATTGTCAAGGCATACTTTGTCAGCGGGTTCACAACCTATAAAACCCATTGATCACTTTATTCTACTATACATACAGAGTAATGTTATTTAGTAGACTGTCATTCAACCGGGATGACATAACAATGAAAATCAGCATTTACATAAACAAGGGCTTCACAGTCGTATAGTAGTCTACAAGATAACATTTCTCATGCAAAAATTATAAACTAAGAGAAGTAATTTGAGTTCCTATCATACCATGGTCCAGATTGCGATATTAGAAGCAACAAATTCTCTGGGCATGTTTAAGCTGAACTGAGACTTGACTGAGTCACCAAACATTAGAAAGCCGCATATTGCTACCCCAGTGTAGATAAAAAAGCAGAAGGCAAAGCTGTGGCAGGGGAAAAAATAATGGAACTTCATAAGGTTTCTGGATAAATCCAGCAAGAAAGGTGAATTCAGGAAACATTGTGGATAATTTCTAACTAAAACTAAAACAATTTTGGTCACCTGGCTATTAAAACTGATGGAAATTGAGATGGTTCTTTCATGGAAGTATAGATATTTGGAAAAACTGAATGGCCAGAGTAGCTGAAACCAAAAATACCAATTGTGACAGAAAGGTTTGTAAGGTCTAAAGCTGTTCCACTTGGATGGAATCCAACTTGGTCCACCACCCCAACCCACAATAGGCAAAGTGCCACCAGGATTGATGCAACTACTCCTCCACCTGAACACAGAGCTTTTAAGATCAGCAGCTATATAGGCAGATGTGCATTCAAAAATGGAGATGAGACTGCAAGAAGGAAAAGAAACCTGAAAGGTATGAGAGCAAACTCAGATTTCGAAGCCAAACTGTAGGAAGAACAATAAGCGTAGCTAAGATGGAAAAAGTTTGATGAGAACCAAGACAGATTCCAGCAAAACTGAGACGGGTGTTTGGGAACAATGATGCCAGGTTATCGCTCATCATAATAATGTACTCCACACAAGAAGCCTACATACCAGAGGTATTCACCTTTCAGAGCATAATGAAAAGCATGTTACCAAAAAAGGTAAGAGAACTGTGAATTACATACAAGGAAGAATTTTTTGCACTTACATATAGTTCTACATACAAAATTATCTGCATTGGACAAGAACCCAAGTGTCAGTTTGGCTGTCTAACAACAGAGGTTTCTGCTTCTAGGTGCAAACTCAATAGCAGACATGCTATATGCATATATAACAACATTGGTTATATGTTTATTGTAGACAAGCATGCTTGTGAAAAACTTGGACATTTTATATTGGTATTGTACTTACAGCTATCCCTAAGCGACCAGCCAAGCCAAAAGCAGCCTGCCCAATATCCGGGTAAGTTTGGAGTCCAGGAGAACTTTCCAAGCATTGCTTCAATAAAACTCCAGTATAGCAAGAAAGGATACCGAAGGTCATGAGTATGATGAGGCTCAACCATCCTCCTTCTTTGATTGCATATGGAGTTGTCAGGAGTCCTATGCCACATAGAACATTGATTCCTGCTTAAAAGGAAATGAGGATCTTAATTTTTAGAGGAAACTACAGAGATAGCACTCTGGAACCAAAGGGATTAGCCTCATTTGACGAGTACATCGATCAAGAAGAGGTGAAGAAAAAAAAAATGCAAAAGATAACGAAGTTTGAAAAGATTTGATGTAGATGAGGAGCCTTGAGCTAGGAGTGATGAATAGGAACAGGTTTTTACCATTAATGACTGCTTGAGCGAATGAACACTGCTCCTGCGGTGGTGGGAATTCACTGATAGAAAATTTGGAGTAGGAAGATGCAGATGACTTCACAGGTAGTGTATGGGTAGGCACTTCTTCTTTGTCTAAACTTGTTTCAGAAATAAGAGGTTTACTCAGCGAAGAGTCAAGCTCAGATGATTGTGGCCTCTTGTATGCTGTAGAAAAGACGCTGCTTATTCCTGTCAAGCTATTCCCTCTTAGAAAGTTAATGAAGGGAGGGGTCACGCTTGTAAACATGTCCATTGACTGCCTGTACATATTCCACGAAATAAGAAGAAAAATTTAGATTACTATCTGCTTAGTCTGTCTTTTATGTTTCTTTTAGGCACAACATAATTCACCCCATATATATCATTGTCAGTCTGTTTCTAAATATTCATTTATACGATTAATTTGTCCTTTTAACTTGTAGGGTTTTAGCAGATCGGTGAATGCAGAACAGTTTTTGTTGAACTCCCCGCAAAAGAAGAATGTGTTCATCAAGAACTCATATACGAGTCTATTTCATTTCACATCAGTAAATTATCTTTCCAGCTTCAGTTCTTTTGAAATTTTGCCTCCAAATGAAATAGATGAATAAGATAGAAAATGCAGATATCTATAGTACGTACCTGTAGCTCTGAGGCCATGAGGGGTTGTTAAGGTCCATGTTGTTATCAGATGGGCTTCGTGAAGAAACTGTGACCTCGGATTCAGTATCGTCTTCATGCCACCAGATCGTTTCCGCCTCGTTTTCTTCATCGTCGGTTTGGAATTCGTCCCCACGGTCCGGTCCCAAATCCTCGTTCAGTTTCATTTCACTCTCTCCACGTGGATTCAAATATTACGTACGTACAAACATGATCGAGTTGAACATTAATTTCTATTTCTCTAGAGCCTGTTTTGAACTTCAAATTAAACCAGTCACCTTAAACGTTAAACAGGGAAGACAAATACGGTTACGAGAAGTAGTAAAACAAAAACAAGAAAACCAGAAACTTGTTATTGCAAAACAGAAAGCAAAACAAAAGGAATGATTCTAGTTTTGCTTGGTTTGGTTTCAACTGCCTAAAAACTGACCAAGAAACCGAGCTAATCGGAGAATGCACTTATTAGTAGATTTCTTACGATGCCTATGATTCAGATGGCTATGATCTTGTGTAATCATACACGTGTCAACACAATTTACGGTCTTTTGAGTTGACGACCAAATGTTAATAGCAGCCATGCAAGGGAAAAATACCACATGATCCGAAGTTAGAGCTGTTTTGTTAGTTTTGTCTTTAGTATTATGATTTGTACTTCGGTTAATTGCTATAAAAGGTTCTTTAGTTTTTGTTCTTTTGCTCCTGGCTGGTGATATTTTATGCAAACAAAGTCCATGTATGTAGCGCCTCTTAATGATACATACAACACATCCATTTTACTCGGCTGATGTAACAGTGTTCATCAGTCTTTGATTTTTTATTTATTTTTTTCTTTCTTTAACGAGAGTTGATTCAAGAGCTGATAGGCATTGACACATCAACCTAGTGGGATAGGAGTGTAGTACGTAGCATTACTCTTAATTTTTTACAAGAGAAATGCTATGTACATCCTCATTCTCATCTCACTGGATCAATCTTTGTTAAATTTCATTTTTATAAAAAAAATATACCAGGGCTAATGAACACTACTACCACATCAATTCAGTGAAATTGGGTGAAATGAGGTGAAATGAGAATGAAATATATAATATTACTCTTTTTATGAAAAGACTATATAAGACCATGTAGAGCCTCTTGATTTTCTTTTTATTTTTTTATTTATCAATAGGCATTTCATTGACAACAGAACAAAAACACCAAACACGAGCAGGAACTGCTGACCAACAAGATACTACAAACAGTATCAAGAACCAACTAACAAGAAGCCTTAAAAAAACACCCAAACTAAACAACACAGCAACAAAGCTACAAAACAAACAAAAACATCAAACTACCCCAGTCTGCAGAACTCAGGAAAACCACCACACACAGCAATAAAAGCAACATCAGCACCACCTCTACATTGATACCCCAATTACGACAGATTGCCACATTCTCAGAACACTTTTTAAACCTGCCTTTCCCTACCACTCTTGTTCTAACTTCCCAAAATAGTCTCTGCAAAATCTGCTCTTCTGTTTTAGGATGACTTCCATGCTTTATTTCATTTCGATTCGGACAGAGATTATAAGCTGTGGAGCTTAAAAGCAGTCTACATGTATTGGCATACAGAGACTTCTTGGTCCACTCTCTCAAACCATGCATCCTGCACCACCTCATCCCAATCCCAATAAACTGGGGGATAATCTACAGTACGTCTTCTCATGCCTTCTTGCCATATTCTCCCACTGTAACTGCACTTGAAAAACAAATGCTCTTTACTTTCAACTCCATTACGACAAAACACACAACAAATTTCTCCCTTATAATCCCATTTCACCAATCTATCTCCCGCAGTTAAGGCATCTTGAAATACCAACCACAAGACAAAAGCTTGCCTTGGGATAGCTAAAGAAAACCACACAATCTACCACCAGGCCAATCAACAACTGGATTTTTCCTTCTATTCCCCTCCCAAGTTTCAGAGCTTGTATGCATTTTCTTTTTAGATAACAATCAGATTGGCTTATCACAGGCACCTACATTTACCTCCATAAGCCTCCCATGAGTTTCTACTAAGCCATCTTCATTATATCTGCCAACTCGGGATGTATGCCATTGGGTTTTTGTCATTTCAATGCGTTCACAATTGGGCTTTATCCTTATGGTCGCATAGCCAGTGCACCCCCAGAATTCAAAGAATACAGTTTTAAGAATATTAACAGAAATAAAAATAACAAACGAGGACGGAGAAAATTACACTAACATGCTTAAAATCCAGCAAAATACACCGTGGAAATTACACTTGCACAACAGAAAATATATAAAACTTCGTGGAGATCACTATAGGAGATATTGATGTAACAGTTTTAGGAGGGACCTCATAGCTTAACAGTGAAAGTATGACTAAAATTACAGAGCCAAAACAAGGGTACAGGTGTCATCTATTTGTCAATTTGGTTGAGCTTGCCAAGGCCATTGCAACGAGCACATACGATCTGAGCCTGGTCCTTCCGTGCCGCATTTGCCCTCAAGGTCGCCCCTGCTTTCCGGACGAAACCCGCTCCATCACATTCAGGACACCTGTGATAAGCATATAGACAACACACAATGAAAATGAAATAATGAACAAATCACTCCAATCCCATACAGAGCATAAAAGACATGAGATAGGATGAGAGTTAGCAGGGCCTGGCTGGGTCAATTTTGTTCGTTGTTTCATTATTTGGCCAAATCTATAGGCTTCCTCATATGTTCATCTCCCTGACAAAGATGAACTAACACACATCTTAGAGCTTAACTCAAAAACATTTTACCTTTTGGCCTGTTTTATGCAATAAGCATGAGTAAGATCAATATCAAGAAACCAGCATCATAACCCAGAAGGGAAAAAGGAAAAGGCAAAAAAACAAAAAAGCAATCTCAGCTAGAGGGAGGTATATCCGTGTATATACTTACAAGTCCTTGCGGGAAAATAGGATAGGGAAGGCAGTCCCAAGGAGGGCCACCGCAGCAGCACCGGCAATCAGGTAGTTGGTGCCATCAGGGGACACATCTCCAACAGCCGCAACCACAGTTGAAGATCTCCTTCTCTTGTTTATCTCAATCCTGTTCCACGATATGGCTGTTAAACCGCTTATCGACTGTGGAGCACGAAAGCCAGGAGGTGAATGGCTGTCTGCAAATGTCCATTGTCTCTGTGCATTTGTGGGAAATATGGCCTGAAGAGGAGCTATTGATACCATCTTGTTAACTTCTGGTTATTTTTTGCGCAGTTGAATAGGCTGGAGAGATGGGGAGTGACCGGGAATGGAGTTGTTGGATGTTAAAATGACACGCTGCAAGCTTTTTTTATTTGCAGGGTTTTGACATGCTAGTACTTGGATAAGGCCACGTCAGAAGCAAAGATTCCTGTGATTTTTTTGGATAAGGATGGTCCCAACTCCATCTACCGTGCCAAGATAGGCATATGTTATAGGAAAATGCTAGAATTACAGTAAAGTGCACTACAAGTGTGTAACTTCCAGGTATATTAATGTGTGGTCCCATTTCAACGTGTTTTAAAGTTGTGCACTTGTAATTCATGTATCACTACCATAGAGAATTACGTAGTTTCACACAGAAGGGAGAAATTGAACATGTGATCTATTAAACTCGGAAGAAATGAGATGACAAAAGGAGAAGTCCACCAAGATTCCTGGCATCTGAGAAAAATTGAGTTGCCAAGGAAGCTTTCCTTTCATATGATTGTCATGCAAGGGACAAAAGACGCTATAAGATGAAGAGCTCACAAAATTCTAGTGTAAGCGCAAGTATGATGTGATCTGATCTCTCAAAATCATTTAACTACCTCTTTCTTTTCTTCTTTTTTGCCATAACTATTGAAAAGAAAAAGATGAACATCAGTAGTTTCAATAAGGAAGCGGTAAAAGTAAGATTTAGCCTTAAATTTCTCTTCACAAAAAAAGGATGAGAGCAAACTGAGCTGTGGTAATTCATCCCCAGAATATTTTTGTGACACCCTTTTCTTCTTACAGTTCCACAGCTTATTTTTAGCTGCAGAGAAACTTCAAAGCAAATCAGGATTGACAATTATATCTTGACTAGAGCCGTGATATCTGCTGCAATATTTGACCACTTATATACATGTATTGAATCTGAAGCCTTCAATGCCCCAAATAGGTAAAGAAAACAAATAAGTGAAGTGACATCCTAGTACAAGTTCGACATTACCTAGTACAAAGTCTTTTGAACTCATGATTTGAAACATTGCCTCTTGCTCAACTTGTCATTTTACAACATTTGCAACATTCAAAGTAGGTGTGCATGCACGCATGTATTAGTGGGTAGACGGTTTGATCATTCTTTAAAAGAGAAGGGGTATTCAGATATGTATTGTTAGGCAAGCATACCACTTGATTACCCAGAAATCTGGAACCTCATAAATCATAACTGAAGACCCACTCTCATTGCATAACTTTTTTTTTTATAGGAGTAATGATTCACTACTATATAAAGATACAACTTTTCACCACTTTACCACATTGACAAGGTAGTCTCCTATTATTTTTTAAGTTTTATTATTTTTTAAAAATAAATTAAGGTGAATGACCACTTTGCAAATGTGACAAGGTAGTGAAAAATTATACCTATGAATGGTGTTGAATTATTACTCTTTTGATAGGTAAACCCACTCTTACTGCATAACTATCTTCTCCTCCTATCATACATCCTCAAACTAAAATTTTACCAAATAAAAAGTTTTTTAATTTATTATTATTATTTTATTTTTACACTTAGATGTACTTTTTTTTACAATAAGAACCAAACAAATTACTAATGTTCTCTTTCCAAGCACGGATACTGGAATATTTACAGGACAGCATCAGATAGTGACAACAAAAATAGAAAACATGAAATCTGGAACCAAATAATCATCTGAATCCCAAAGTTGGCCCGCTCCTTCAGCATTGCCTGTGCACACTATTATATACAACTCATTTCACTGAAGACGAAAACTGACAATTCTGGTGCAATTCACAGATTCTCAGGTTGCAGCTTTATTTTCCTCGGTAAGAGACTTTTCAATCAGAAGATACGACGTGATTATTTTCATTCAATATGATAAAGTGTGTTATACTCTTATCCAGCAGAAGAGAGATTTCTGCCAAAGTAATAGGCTGGATTACATTCTTTCACCGATCTATATTTATTTAACCCTCATCTTATTGTAGAACTTCAACAATGCTAGTAACATAATATAATCTAAATTTAAAGTTCTGCTCAAATAAATGACCAGACTGAATAGCATTGAAAAAAGAAGAAGAAAAGAGCTGAACACTATCCAATCTATGATTTGTTGCAAGAACATGGAATGACCTACATGCAATAAATGATGCCATTTTTCTTGGAAAGGATACCCATAATTTCAATTAAAAAAAAAAAAAGCATTAATGGTGTAATATCTCACCCCGAGTTCTCCTTACCAATACACTAAGCAAATCGACCTGTGGCAAAGATGCCAAACTATTGCAGCAGCCCATCATTTCTAATATTCCTGCTGCTTATCTTCAGTTATTACGAATTTTCAAAAAGGAAACAAGTCGGTATCAGGGGCAATGTGATAAAATCAACTCATATGCCCTTCATCGAACGAATAGGTGAACAAAACAAATGAATGATAGCCGAGTAGTTATCAGGCTTATCAAGAGCCATCTCCTATGGATATAGTCCAAGCTGTCTACTCAAACAATAGGCTACGGATGGATCCAATCTAACACCTGATTCCAGAAAACTTACGAAAACAACATGATCATCAAGGTCTCCTGGTTACCTCATTCATTCAGAGACATTTGCTACCTCCAACTCTCCAAGTAATAATTGAACATGGTCCCCATCCCCAACCACCCGTTTCTGATCCAAAAGCGTATAGCAGTAGACATTAGATTTCAAGGAAACCAATCACATGAACCACGGAAACCAAATTTGACATATCCCAGCAAGTAGGCCCACTGTTATTGAAGATTGGCACATTGAGTCAAGTACATCCAGAATAACAAAAGACCACAGAGAGACAGAGATCATGTTGCACACAATGCTGTTCTATAAGGAACAGCCAATCCTACATATCAAACTGCATCCAACAAGAAATTTAAGAAAAAGGAAACAAAAAAATGTAAGTGTTACTATTGTAACAAAAACCATTTGTGGAACTCAAACAAGTCTTAACATTAGTACTGGCACAGCTACACGGGGCTAGCACCTCTACATCTTCTGAAGCCCACTCTAACTGCATAACTATATCTTCTCCTCCATCTTCCACTAGCGTGAAATCTAGTCACCGGCAAGTTCCAAAATTCTCTCTTTCACAGAATTTTAAACTCAGAAATTCCTCAACTCTGCCTCATGTGTTGTTATGTACAGCAAGTAAGATCATACAATATACAAATTGTGAAAGGTTGTCTTACTGCAACAGTTTAGGTATCAAAACAGAGACCCTAGAAGATAAAGAATATATAAACCCATTAAAGAATCAAAATTCACCATCTGTTATCATCCAAATCCAAAGCCCGGGCGCCTCGGCGCCTTCTCCACGAACGACTAAACACAGCACTAGAGCCACTCCTTCTTCGCGTTAGCCCCGGCTCAGAACTCAAACGAGAGGCTGATGATGATGAACTAGTACTAATTCTAAACCTTCCCAAGAACGAGAAGAAACTACGAAACACCCGGCGAAATCCACCACTCTCCCTTGAGCTTCTCACGCTCGTCTCCCACGAAATCCTTCTGGGAACACCACCATTGTTAAACCCACCATCCACCTCCGTGTAAACCACAGGAAGCTCACGCTCCGCGGCCCTAATCCCGCCAGTGAACCTCCCCACCGCGAACCCACCACCGGGCAGCCTCCAAATCGTTAGTCCCACGGTCTCTTCGTCTCGACCCGCATCACTCTCCGGCGAGTTCCTACCACGCACATCGGTGGGTAGCTCGTGCCGGCACACGGGGCAAGAGTTCCTCATCGACAGCCACGGAAGGATACAGTCCGAGTGGTAGATGTGCTTACAGGGCATCTCTCGCGCCTCCGAGTCGAGCTCGAACGGTTCCTTGCACACCGCGCAATGCGACTCCGTCGAGACATGGCTCGCCACGATCTTAATGATGGGCATGGACTCGATAGCGGCTTTTGAAGCCGGTGGTTGCTCTAAACGACCTACCCCATTGACCTCCAATTGCGCCAATTGGTCCAGAAGACGGTCGAAACCAGAACCCATCAAGAACTCCGTCATGCTATCCGGTAAAGGCCGTAGTCCTGACCCAGCTCCGTCATCGTAGTAGAGATCAAAGTTTACTCTTTCCGGTTCGTTCCCTCCGCCTCCGTCGGCGGGCCCGCGGAGGACGATGACGGGATTGAAAGGCGAGCGATCCCCGCCGTTCCTCCTGCTCCGGCGGAGTCTTGGGATCGGGTTCTGATCAGAATTGGGCGGGATTGGATCGATGTACATTGCGGCAGCGGCGGGGAACCGGTGGAGCGGAGATCTGGTTGGAGTCCGTATCTCCTCGACGAACCCACCGCTGCAGTCGGGGCAGATGACCGTGTCTTGTTCCCAAACCCGAACCCGGATGAATCGGTTGCATCTATAGCACCAGTACGAAGAGCCCATCGAAGCCATCGTTGTAAGAAACGAAACCCTAAATCCCCTTTTGTTTTTTGCTCAAAATAGAAGCAAAAGATCCTCAATTTCTTGGTCAATTGTGGGAAAATGGGTCAAAGATCAAGCTTTAGGTGAGCTTTCGACTCTAAGGAACCAAGAAAAGGTATAAGATTGCAAGCGAGAGGAAAAAGATCTTTCTTTCTCTTTGGAGATCAAAGAACGAAGATAATAGGGAAATTGAATTCAGGCGAGGGAAATCGACAAGGAATTGAAAAGCACGGGAAACCTAATTCCCTGGGAAAATCTACTGAAAAAGCAGAGAGAGAGATTGAGGTGGAAATGAGAATCTGAAGGATTTAAGGGTAGCGTGGAAGCCTCTACGGTGAAACCGCGTCAGTCACTCTCATCAAGCGTGGTGCTTACGCTTTAATCACCAGATTATTTTCATTTCATTTTTCTTTTGAAATACGCAAAAAAGAAAAAAGAAAATATAATTGGTGGCCTGAAGCTTCTGGTTCGATGCACGTGTTATGATTTTGAACGCTGGTACATGACGGCGTCAGTGGCGACGTTTATGTCTACTGTCTACCAAAGTAGACTTAGTCACTAGTAAGGCTGTAAGGGGTTATGTGAACCGGCCGGTCAGCGTCATTTTTGTGTGAGCTAAAGTCAGGATTGACGTGAACCGGACAAGGACGTTTCGATCTCGCCTGTCTGTTTACACGACGTCGCTTCGGAATATTGCATTACAACCCGTGTTAATGGTGAAATGAAAGAGAGTGAAGCAACAGACAAAATTATCATTAATTTGATACGAAGAATATTCCACGTTTCCCATCAGCATCATTCCTTCAATTCATTCATTTTTTTTTTTTTTTTTTTTTGAAAGGTTCAATTCATTCTTTTATAATACTTAGTTTTTCCGTTTGCTAATTTTATTTTTTATTTTTTATTTTAAAGTGTGTTGTTCTTTTTTATTTTCTATTTTTCAAAAAATAAAAAAATGTGTTGACTTAATATAAGCTTGAATATAATTTTGAGTATTTTGTATATTAGATTGTTCGTTAATGCTTTTATTTTAAAAATAAAAAACAAAACGAAGAAATAAAAAGTATTACTAAGTAATGCCATTTTTTTTTCCTAAGCCAATAAAGAAAAAAGGTTATAAAAGCAGGGTCATTTCCTTTCTTGATTTGAAATGAATAAAAAATGAGAGACCAGTTAAAAATGTTTCCAGATGCGAAGTTAAAAGCGATCCATCGGGTTGCATAATGTGCACATTAAAATTCACCACAAATAAAGCAAATAACAAAGCCGACTTTTTTTAGTTAAAGCTTATTCTTTCTTCTCACCCTTTTATTTTCTCTTTTCAAAATAAAAATATAAAAAAAAAACCAAAATACAAAATACTCATATTGTTTTTAATTTTTTGTCAGCTTAGTAAAATTTTTTCAAAAGAAAAATAAAAAAGCACCATCTAAAATGCATTAATAAAATAGTCTCTTTTTTTTTTTGTTTTTGTTTTTCTTTTAAAAAAAAACCCAAAAACATTAATAAATTAAAACATAAAATACTAAAATTAGTTTGACTTATATGTCATATCAAAAAAAAAAATATTAAAAAAAAATAATAATAATAACAATAACCTTCTAAAAGCACCTATATGGTTGGACATGAGGTGGAGCTAGCATCTACCTATGGAGGCTATCCTCCACTTTCTTTCTCTTTTTCTTTTTTACTTTTTTTTTTTTTTTTTTTTAATAAGCGAAAAGATCAGCTTTTACACGTGAAAAAGTGAGATGTGTTTTCATGTCTGGAAGACTGGAAAGTTTTTCGTATTTTGATTTTTTTTTTTTTTTTTAAGTGATTTATATTTTGTTTTGAAAAGTGTGTTAGTAATGGGTTATATTTAAGAAGCCGTTTGCTAACTATTGTATGAAAACTATTTTCAATATTTGAGAAGTGATTTTTTTTTTTTTTTTTTTTGGCAATATAGAATAAAACAATAGATGAACTCTTCAACCCAAATGAAGTAATAATGTTTTAGATAATGAGGAGTTTGAACTAATAGCTGTGGTGGCAATGAATTTTATGATTCAGAATGAACACCATGATTTATGGAGAAAGTTTTAGCCACCTTACCCAAACTATAAGGAAGGTTGGTGAATCCATTGAGACGTTCAAAATTACGACTACAAGGATGCAAGGGAGGCGACAAAAAAGTACTATTGAGACTCATGTGTGAAAAGTACCTACACATCGTTTTATGAAAGTTAATTGAGATATAGTTGTGGAAAATGATATTAGGAGAATGAATAATTGCGTAATTGTGAGAGATAGCTATATGTGGAAGATGTTGGTGGCGTTGTCAACTTCATAAAAATATATTACTAATTCGATTGTTGCTGAAGCCACTACTATTTTTTGGGTTATTGTATTCATTAGGGATTTGTAAGTGCAAATGGTAGAACTTTGAGGTGATGATTTCCAAATAACAGAAGCATTACAGAAGGACGAGAAGAATTGGAACAGGCTTGACTGCTTGATCAATGATGCTGAATGGGTGTTAAATAGTGTGCAGAACTAGAAGGTGACCTATGTCTAAAGAGAAGCAAATGAAGCAGCTCATAGATTTAATAAGGTAGCACTTATTTTTATGGATGAACTAATCCGTATGAAGAAAACCCTCAATTATATTATTGACATTGTTTGTGTTGAGCGTTTTGCTCTAGATTCTCTCTTGAATGAATAGAATGCGAGACTGAATTTAAAGAAAAAAAATAAAAAAAACTCTTCGGCCAATATATAATTCGAAGGGCGGTGATTCAATAATTCTGGATCATTTTACAAGGTCTAATAGATAATAAATTTGATTTTTTGGAACATGATTTTGTCTCGATTTTTATTAGATTACAAAAAATAAGATAAAATAAATTTATTTACACCAAAATATAGATAAAGACTGCTTTCACAAAGGATTATCATCTATAAAGCCCAGTCTTAAAAAAGAAAAGAAAAAGAAAAAGAAAAAGAAAAAAAAGAAAAAGAAAAAAAGAAGAAGAAGCTAACAATGGCATAAGAGCTAAATTATCACATCAACTCTTATAAAAAATAAAATAAAATAAAATAAAAATTATCACATCAACTTTTTCCTTCGTATTTGTCGCGGGCCAGGTTTTTCTTCCAAAATATCCAACGTTTGTTGGGCCTCAAAACCTTAACGCAATTGAGCCCACTACTGTGACTCTTTCTTTACCCTTCTGAAGTCTGATCTGCACCGCTCTCTCGCAATCTGAAGAGGTTTCTCGAACCATCTATTTGGGTTCTACATATGCGACTCTGAAATCACATTGCAAGGCTTTTTCTCTATATTTCCGCTGTCTTCGTTAACAAGCGTAGAAGAAGAAGATCCCTTTTTGTCTAGGGTCGTCGGTAATAGCAGTAATGGCTGAAGATGGACCCAACTGGGAAGGATTGCTCAAATGGAGCCTCGCTCACACCGACGGTACTCGCCCCACTCGCAATCTAAGGTACCTCTCTTAATCCCTCGGAAGTCGAATCAACCAAAGCTTTTGAGAAGTATTTGTATTAGTGGTGCAAGAGTATTCAATTTAATGAAATGGGTGTTTGATTAATCCGTGTTTCGGTGTTTGTAAAGTGAGGAGGATCGAAGATGGTTCATGGAAGCTATGCAAGCACAGAGTGTTGATGTGATTAAGCGCATGAAAGAGATAACTCTGGTTATGCAGACTCCTGAGCAAGTCTTGGAGGCTCAAGGAGTCTCTCCGGGTGATATTGAAGGTAGTATTACAAAAAGCCTAGTTTTTCAGACCCTTTTATCTATTTATATATTTTTGTTTCTATTCAAGTTTTGATTTTGTGTTTTTATGATCTTGTCTACTGGTAGGTATGTTGGATGAGCTGCAAGAGCACGTCGAGTCTATCGACATGGCCAACGGTAAATTCTTACATTGTTTTGTGAGATTTCTCTTCTGTGAGATAATATATTTGCGGATTCGGTGGTTTGTATCTGTGGTACTGAACTGATGATATGCAAATGAGTGGTTTTTGAGTGTTGAAACATATATAATGTGAATATCTTGATGGTTAGAGTGCCTTTTGTTTAGTATCATGTCAATGTATAAGACTGTATAATGATATGTTCTCCAGGCCCTGTGGATGCTCGACACATACATGTCTAATTATGTAGCCTAGATGTTTGATGGTAGGTTTCTGTTATGTATTCTATCAACTTGTTACAAGGAGTATTATTACTTGTTGCTTCAGGAACCATATAGGGAAAAAAGAAAAAGAACAAAAAAAAACGAGGTTGCTAAATTGTTTAGGATTCTTCACGCAAATATTTTCAAAAACTCACCCATGAAGTGTCATTACCATCTACTTCTATTAGCTTAAGCTAAAAATTACTTCAATTTGCATTGATCTTTTTGTGATAATGGTATTGGCTATCATTAGTTTATAACATTGCATGTAATAATTTGAGGTGTAAATTTTTTGTTTCATTAGCAGCTTGTCTATACTTCCTGTGTGAACATTTTTTTTGTATGTCTTACTGCCGTTTTGGTTGTTAATGCATATGCCACAGACCTTCACTCAATTGGTGGTTTGGTTCCTCTTCTCGGTTACCTGAAAAACCCCCATGCAAACATTCGAGCAAAGGCTGCGGATGTTGTAACAACTATTGTCCAGAACAATCCCCACAGTCAACAACTAGTCATGGAAGCAAATGGTTTAGAACCCCTCCTTTCTAATTTTTCTTCAGATCCTGATGTGACTGTTCAAACCAAAGCACTTGGAGCAATATCTTGTGAGTACCAACTTCAGTTCTTTGATGAACTGACTTCGTTGTTAACCTTATAATTGATTGCGCTTAGACTGATAGTCATGTAAATTTTGCCTTGGGGTTGACTTTTCAGCTTTAATCCGGCACAACAAACCAGGAATCACAGCATTCCGTCTGGCAAATGGTTATGCAGCCTTGAGAGATGCTTTAGGTTCCGAGAGTGTAAGATTTCAAAGGTGATCATGTGAGAAGTATTTAGTTATGTTATTTTATTTTTTAGTTGTAAATGAATGTATAGTGTGAAAAAAGA
The DNA here is from genome assembly GCF_958979055.1 of Alnus glutinosa. Lineage (NCBI taxonomy): Eukaryota > Viridiplantae > Streptophyta > Magnoliopsida > Fagales > Betulaceae > Alnus > Alnus glutinosa. The sequence goes on from NC_084892.1 coordinate 24,995,685, forward strand.
AAAAGAGAGGAGAGAGAGAGAGAGAGAGAATCCAGATTCAAATTTATTCGGTTTTTAGTATATTTTGACATGCATATTCGGTTTACTGTTATGTTAGGTTATTTTCGTCAGTCTTGATTTCTTACTAAAATAATTACTTTTCAGGAAAGCCCTCAATTTGATCCAGTACCTACTACATGAAAATAGTTCAGACTGCAACCTAGTCAGCGAGCTAGGATTTCCTCGCATAATGATGCACCTTGCCTCAAGTGAAGATGCAGAGGTACGAGAGGCTGCCCTTCGGGGCCTTCTCGAGCTTGCTCGAGACAAGACAAAGGGGGACGATGGCAGAGTAGGTGAAGAAGATGAGAAATTGAAGCAACTTCTCCAAGAACGGATCAATGGTATTAGCTTGATGTCACCTGAAGATCTTGGGGCTGCTCAGGAGGAGAGGCAGCTTCTAGACTCCCTGTGGAATACCTGTTACAATGAGCCATCTTCTTTGCGAGAGAAGGGGCTTCTTGTTCTTCCTGGGGAAGATGCACCCCCGCCTGATGTTGCCAGCAATCATTTTGAACCTCCTCTTAGAGCTTGGGCTGCAAACCCTTCTGCTGATAAGAGTCCCGGTCCTGAAAAGAAAGCGGCTCCTTTGCTTTTAGGACCAGGTCCTCCTGAGACTTCAGACAGTCGGAATAATTAAGGTTGAGGAGAGGATTCCAATGGACAGTTGAATAGGTAAAGCTAGAAAAGATGCGAATGGACAGTGAATAGATAGAACTGGTATGTGGTTCAATTAGCTTTTAGCTTTGCTGCGTGGGAGTTTTTGTTATCCCCTGTTGCATCTGTACATTTCGCTTTTCCTCGCATCTACCTCCTGGCTTGTCTGCACCTCTTGGATTTAGGGAAGGTTGCCATAATTTTCACTTGCTTTGGCCTTAATTTGATATTATATCTTTCTGTTTGAAGTCCAGTATCCTGAAATTATGTGACGGATAAGGATCGGATTTGGTTGTTGCTTAACAGTTTGTGGCAAATATGGTTGATGATGTTTTTAACATCTAGTATTTTTCAACTTTTCGTCTTCACTAGTGATTTTGGTTTTGGGTAAACAGTAAGCTCAATCTTCTACTATGATAAAAATTTATACAGTGATCTTCATTCTAATACTATATACAATATTATTGACTCCCTCCCTTCTGATTCATCATGGTCAGCTAGAAAAGTCAATAGAAGTGTAAACTTCTGTACTCACTACGTGGCACATTGAGCCGCAGCCAAATTCATCTTTGGCAGCAAATTTCACCTATCCTTCCCCCATCTTCTCTATTTCAAATTAGCGGAAAAGATTATCCATAGGCTTGTTTATATCTTGCCTTAGCTTTAGCTTATCTGTAGCTTCATCTTTAGCTTATGGTTGTTTTTCTTTCCAGCTTTGGCTTTGGCTTTAGCTTGTTTGTTTCTTTCAAAGTATTTATAAAAAAAATAAAAAATTATACAGTGATCTTCATTCTACTAAGTGCATTAAACAAGAAAAAGAAAAAACATTGTTACAATGCGGAGGCCTCGTAGAGTCATGCCATGAAGAGAAGCTGAGGACTTCATCCTCAAAAGCTTCTTCCAGGGTGCTGGAATCCCTTTTTTATCTTTGCGAAGTCGGTGTGTGCCATTTCCTCCATTTTCATCTTCAAGTACTGCTCCTGTACCTGCCATTACTCCATATCTGGAAAACCAATCATTTCGACACTTCATGCAGCGCGTGGACAGATCCCATAGATGCTACACTGTCGCGTGAGGGCGCAGTGCGCATACGGTGGTGGTTGCAGTCAAAATTTTCATAGGTCTGTTGATTTGCAGCCTGTGGAACTAGTTTATAGGAGTAGTTTTCCATTGTCAGCTTCAGGAGGGACTAATGGCCGCAAACGGAGGCGGAGGCGCGTGGTGACACATGCATTTGCTAAATAATTGCGATTAGCTAGCACAAGCACAAGACAAGTATCAATGAGCTTAAAAAACACTAATAATGCTTCGATTCGATATTCTTCCAAGATTGCATGAAGAGTTGCTAAAAGCTATGTGTGTTTCTGTTTTTGATACCATATTATAGTAAGGGAAAATGTAAAATCAGTGATTGTGGTTGGACTAAATAATAAATTCTTTATTGTTGTTTTCAAAGTGAATTAAGAGGTCTTTGAGAGTGGGGTGTTTTAAAAAAGTAATGTTTATTACACAATGAAAATAAATCAAATTTAATATGGAAAAAGTCCTATATTCTAACAAAGACAAAGCAAAAATAGATCTAGAGAGTTTACTTTGTTCTAGAAGAACTTTTATTCTGGGAACTCTGAATAGCATCTACTCAAGATCAAGAGTATCATTTTGCTCTGTTTTAATTATGAAAACGACGAACTTGACACCCATCAAATGAAATCATGTTCGTTTGTGAAAAACTTGGTAGTACATTAAGCATACACTCTTCCATTTGCTTGGTGTACAGATATAGTTATCGAGAATATAATTACCTGAAAGAAGCCCCAGCCTTTGCATTGAAGATCCAGCTTCTTGACCTTTCTTTGTCCCCTTTTGCATTGCATCTCTCGTCATGATTCCTTACATATCTTTCAGGAAGCTGCAAAGGGTCCCCTCCCTCCTCTTTTCCCCTCAAAGGAAGATTTGTTTGCACAGACACTTCCCGTCTGTTTAGATTGGATACTGAATGATTTATTTGGTGTACTTCTTGTCTTTGTTTGGACGTTCTCACTGTGTTCCGACGGTTCTCAATCAGGGTACGTATTTAGCTACTGGTTAACTGACGTGAGATTTTCTTGGTATTTTCTAATTGTTCCAATAGAGTTTCTTCTCTCTCTCTCTCTCTCTCCTTTCAGAAACACCAAAGGTTTTCTTTTAATAATAATGGCGTCCTTTCATATTTCTAGTATGTCAATTTCGGCACTATTTTTTTAATCATTTCTTATTGTTAACTGTTTGAGACCGCGCTAGCTCATTGGCAGTTTGTTCTTATCTCTGATTATTTGTCTGAGAAACATTGGTGTACAAGCTCTGCTTCATCACCATATGACGACTCAAACCAATTCCTTAAAATCTCTATAAATATTATCGCTTCAAGTTCAAGCTACGTTATCTCTTGCCTCAAACCACCTTTTGTCTCTCTGTACATGCACCATGGATTTCCCAAGGAAACCAAGTCTTTTTTTCAGGAGCCCGTATGGTTACTCAAAGTTGGAAGACAGGGAAGAGAAGACTCACCAAAGAGCACAGTTCTTAATCTTCAAAATACTGGAGCAGGCGGATTCTCGTAAAGGAGATTCATGTTTGGAAATTCTAATATGTAAGTTGAAGGTTGAGATGGGAAAGAGATTGTTCAAGAAGCTGAAGAAGTGCATCAGACGTTGAACCTGCATCTAGCCGTAAAAGCCTTGGCAGCGCCGCAATAAGACCTATGTTTTATTAGTGGTTGACGATTATTGTGTTTTGTTACTCTTTCGATATTGCAATGGCGTGGCTGTTCTGCTTTGCTATTTTACTCACATTTTCTTCTTTTTCTTCTTTTTTACTTTAGTCGCTAAACCAATACCAGAGTTACATTTAATTTCAGAAATGTTATTTATACTATTGAAACGACGTGGCAGTGAAAATTAATCATTTTTTTTTTTTTTTTGTTAGAAGTGTTGATTTAAGGGATAATTTTCACTGCTACAACATCGAGTTGTAAGTCGTTCGTATAGTAGTCATATAAATAGCATTACTCTTAAAATTTTTGTGAAGAATGTAGAAGATGAGAGAAATGAAGAAAGTAATGCAATTTAATAGACTTCTATACGGCTGTCATATAATTAGAGTAGCGTGGCAGTAAAAATCAGTATTTTATATATATAGGCAAAAGTACACATAATCCCTTCAAACTACCACTTCATTGTCAATGTCCCCCCCCAAAAAAAAAACTACAAATTGTATCAATGTCATTTCCTAAACTATCAAAACATGCCAATGTCTCCCTAATGACAAAAATATCATTTATAAAATTTTTAATTTTTAAACTAAAAAAGTATTTAAAAAATCTAAAATAACAAAATTTATATATAAAAAAATCCAAAAATCAAAAATCAAGAATAAAGACAAAAATACCCTTCATAAAATTATTAATGTTTCTTTACAAAAAAAAAAAAAACATTATTAAAAAAAAATATCTGAAATAACAATTTTTTTTTTTTAAAAAAAAAAAACAAAAAATCAAAAATCAAGGACATTTTTATCTTATTGGAAAAAATTTAGGGTCCTTTTTTTTTTTTTTTTTTTGTCGGTCTTAAGGAGACATTGATATTTTTTAGTAGTTTAAGAGGAGGCATTAACACAATTAGTAATTTGAAAAGACATTAACAATTGAATAATAGTTTAAAGAAAATATTTATACTTTTTCCATATATATATATATATATAAGTGCTTATTATCAAGTTGTTTGGGGGTTATATGACACTGTATTACATAAAATTACTCATAAGAAGATAAAGATTAACCGGAATCGCTAAAACCAACATCTATGGATGAGAAATATAAAAAGGATTTATATATATATATATATATATATATATAAAATTTATTTGGAATAATATCACGTGACAATGAACTCATTAGGAAATTTCATAATATATATATATAATTTATTTGGAATAATATCACGTGACAATGAACTCATTAGGAAATTTCATAATAGAAAGCGAATCGATACTTTTTCAACATTCGAGGCAGATTATTCACAAAATCCTTAAAGAAGTTCGCAAGTTGCATACGTTGAAATCAAAACTTGAAATTATATTTTCCAATTGAAGTAAATTGGACTATTCTTCTGGCATGCAATTAAAGGTGGAATTTGGTTTACGAATCAAAATGAGTGCTTCAGGTGCACATAAAAGAAGAAGAGTGACCTTGCCCTTCATCAAACAATGAAGCAATGTTGAAGATTGGAACTCTCTGTCTTTCTGTCCTTTGCTTCTTCAATCATCCACTATACCCATACATCCAGTTTCGGCCGTCTTATTAATGCCGAAGAAGGATGTATCATGTTGGATGTGTGTGGACAACCGTGCCGTCAACATTCTTGATTATGTTGTTTTCTTTTCTTTTGTGTTTGGGTTGCTAAAAAACCCGCAAACCTGTGACAGATCAGGAACAAGCGGCCATTGAAGGTGGTGGTCGATCGCCATCTATATGCGTGACTGTTTCTATAAAAAAGCCCATAAAAGCATAGTCCGCTTATGAGCTTTCAAGCCATTTTTTCAGAGGCGGCTCGGCTCAGATATTAAAAGTTTTCTAACGCTTCAGACTTGAATAAAAGTGGAAGCCGAAAATGGCATTCCTGACCCATCGAAGTCGGTGCCCACCCCTAATTGTCTACATCAATAACACATAAGCCTAAAGATATCTTTCACATTAACTTAATACACAAAAATAAGCATACATCTATAATGATATTTATACAACTTGACAACAATAAGCACACATTTCTTAACCCACCATTTGCTTCTAACAAATCCTTCATAAAGGAGATACCTTAATGCCATCTGCTAATAAATAAAAAGAAAGGCGTACAAAATCCAATTCATGACAATGCAAATAGACAATTTTAGTAATTAAAAGTCACAAAGACATTCTTTCCTAATGCCATTGACTTCCTTCACTATCCTTACTTTCTTCCTCACGTAGCAGGGCAGAAAGTGATAACATACCGGGAAGCCCTGCATTTGTTGAGGCTGGTAGAGTCATCAAAAGCAAAACTATAAGCCTTTGGGCAAATAGCCTTAAAGAGATGTGCAAATAGGGTAGGTTTGCAAGCCTTTGGGTTTGCATAGTCCCCTGTGCAGCAATACTTAGCCGATTGCATAGCCAAGCAGGCACTCTTACACCCCACCACCTTGCCTCCCTTCTTCACTTCCAATGATGATGGGCAGCAAATGTTCAAATCAACCTCACACGATGCTACACCACACCCAACACCACCCCCTACAGGTTTCATCGAGACAGGCAAATTGAAGCCATCAACCAAACTCACATCATAGTAATGTAAGGGCGAATAAGAGGTCCCAAGTGTCATTTCGACCACCGTTGCTGGTGGCACACCACCTCTGCCTCGGCAATGTAATTGGCCAGTACAATCCCCACTAGAACATGAGCCTTTTCCACTATTATCAAAGTAACAGCCTTGCCTACCCCAGATCCTTCCTGACCACTTTTCCGGCATGTCAAGGACAACCTCCTCTCCGCTGCCAAGATGGAAACCGCCGTCTTTAGGGGTCGGCTGTCCTCCGCCGCCAAGTATTCCCGGCCATACACTTTCATTGCAATTGTTGACTAGAATGAGTTGTGCCCCATCTGCAACCAAAAATTGCAACAACAACAAAAAGAGTTACATAAAATTTTCAGTGCCTTAATGGACAAACTACAAAAACACAGATAAAGAGAGAAGTAGAAGAATTACTTGCGAAGGTGAGAGAGGCGATTACAAAGACGAGAAGAGGTAACAGAAATGGGGAAGTTGCCATGATTACTATGTAGGGAGAGGCAATGGGGTGATCAGGGACTTCCAAGTGTTTGGCCACAAAGATGGATTTGGACTACCATTGCCTTTTTAAGTAGCCGTCAGTGGAGGGAGAGCTTACTCACTAGCGGCTGTGTGACTGTGTCATTCTCCTTTGCTTTTTATTTATCTGCTCTCTTTTCACTTTTACTTTCACGATAAAGGGAATATATGCATTACTTCAATTCGAGGGTTCCTTTCTCTTTTGTGAGCGATTACTTGTGCCAATCATGTTTCTTAATTTATTATGTTTTTCTCTCTTTTTCTAAATAAAAGACTATGCATGTCTGTCTCTGTCATTTGATCACCGAGTCTGCCCACATGTCCCCTTTAATGAGAACATGCTTATTTTCCCTAATCATGGTTGAGTTCGAGTGTAGATGTTGAACTGAGTGCACACTGCAATGATGTTATTGCCAATTTTCTTCTTATTTTTATAATTATAAACAAGTATAATTGCTCTACAAACAAGGATAAAAAGAGTACTGAAGAACCTTAAAGGTTTAGCATGTCACTTTTCTCTTTTCTTTTTGATATAAAACATCAAGAACAGGAAAACAGAGTAGATTGAGCTTTTGCTATAAAATACTAGAAAAAGCAAGATTTGGATCACCAACCAGATAATGCTCGCACTTTCTCATCCTTGTAGCATAAGCTTTGCTCTTTAGCGCCGCCCTAAAGACGCAAAAAATTATTGAAAATATTGTTAGGATCATCACTAGTTCCAAAAGCTTAAGTTTATTGGAAGATGTAAATTTAATTATTTAATCAATACTTTAACATTTACTCTCACGTGCAGGCTCAAACTCCCTTTTAGATGATAGAAATAAAGAAAAGGAGAAACAAAGAAGGGAAGAAGAAGAAGAGGAGAACACAAGGTAAAAATTAAAGACTATATCTTGTTGATTTCTTTTGATTGTTTGGTTACAAGGTAGGTAAACATATAGACTTAACAAAAGCTAAAGACCAGAGTACAAAAGGAAAAACTAAAAGAGAAATACAAGTAGTGACGTAGCGGAAGACTAAAGTAACTAATCAAATAGCAGCGTCTTTGATTCTGCAAGGAGAAATGTCTTCGTCTTCTATCAAAAAAAAAAAAAAAAAAAAAACAAGTCCGCAGGCTAAAAGAAAGATAAAAACTCCATAGAGTATTTAAGAGAGAATCATCTGATTTTATAATAATTCAATTGATTCTTTCACATAGCAAGCCTATTTATAGAAGAGAAATACTTGTAGAGAAAGTAATCCTAATCCTAATAGTAATAGTAAACCTTATTCTAGTAACAATAGTAAATCTTATTCTAGTAGTAAAAGTAAATATAATCCTAATAAAGAAAAGAAATAAATAAAGCAAATCTAATCCTAGTAAGTAAAGAAAATAAAGTCTTAATTCTAAATAAAGAAATAAAATAAAATAAAATCCTGGCTTGATGATCAAATCTTTCCTTTTGTATTTCCATTGTCTGCGAACAGGTAAACTTCTAATCCAACAGTGCTGCTTCAATATTATTTTTGACATCTTTTCTATTTTCGTTTTCATCGAAAATATTAGTAAATTTCGTCCTACATCAAGTAGGCATGGTTGAAGATGGTCTTTTGAGATAGATGAGTGGTTAGACAGATTTAAGAATGCCTTTGGTGACTTGTGGCAGTGGTGCTAGCGTGGGTGGCTTGCTGTGCTGCAAAGAAGATGGCTTGATGACTTGCTGCAGAGATTTGGCATATGGTGCAGACTGAAGTGGATGACATGGCTTGATAACTTGTTGTAGAGATTTGGCTTGCTGCTCTTGGATGATTTACTGCAGTTCTCTAACATCCAATATATATATATATATATATATATATATATATATATATATATATATATATATATCGGTTGAAAGAAATGAAAAGAAAGAAAGAAAGAAAAAAAACAAAAAAAAAATAGAAAAGAGAAAGAAAATATATCTTTTGGCCCATTGTTGGCCCAATTTCTTGCTTGCAGTAAATGTTCAAAGACCTAGGCCTATTTTAAAGCCATTTGGCTCTTTTCTTGGCCCATTGTTGGCCTAATCTCTTGCTTGAGGCAATGTTTAAGACCATTGTACAAAATGCAAACTAAAAGAGAAAATACAAGTAGGTATGGTTGAAGATGGTCTTTTGAGATAGAGGAGTGGTTAGGCATGTTAGTATTTTATGTTGGCTACATTCTGGATAACAAAAACACTTTATGTAATGGTTGCTATTTAAACAGGATTATCGGTCTTATTTAGAATCTTCAAGTTATATAGACAATGTTTATTTCAAGCCATGTGACTTGTCACAAGTTTCTAGAAGATATCTATGAAGATTTCATGCAAAATTTCAAGTCAGCTAAACTGGTTCCTGTGCAACCTTCTGGACTGGCCTTTGAAGGCGTCCGGACGCCCTACAGTGTTTAAAAGCTTCAGCGTCGAAGACGTCCGGACGTCAGGGCAACATCATCCAGACGCTAGGTCAAGCTTCTCCAATTTCTACACGGAGTTGGATTTCAGTCGACACTATTTGAGAAGTTTATGGAAGACGTCCGAACGACATGGCAACTTGTTCGGACGCTATCCAGCACTCCAGAATATTCCGAGTTTCCTTTACAAGCGAGGAAATGAGTTACAGTGAAGACCGTCCGGACGCTCGGCCAATCCGTCCGGGCGTGGACCTGTTATGGGAAGAATTGCACTATTCTGGAAAGGCGGTTGCAGAAGACTGTCCGGACAAGGCTATCTTCCATCCGGACGCTCCACAGCTAGAGTCCGAATTTGAGTAGAATTAGGTTTTCTTTAATCCTATAAATAGAGGGCTCTAGGCTTGTTATTTAAAGAGAATTCAGTAGTGAATTCCTTATAGCTTTGAGAGGGTGTTTAGGAAGATTTGAAGATCTGCTAGCTCTCAAGCCGTTGCTGGTGTGCTTATTTGGTTTCGTGTGAAGTCTTTCTTAGGGGTCGGCCCTAAGGTAAAGGATTCCATCAAAGAACCCTTCAAGTAAGAGATTTGGTTGGGAAGCGTTCACAATAGGCTTCGTGTTATAGTTAAAGGTATGACTACTGCAATAGGTTTTGTGAGTACGAGTGCTTTGTAACTAGCTTTTTGTCTTTGGATAGTGGATTTCCTGGGTTTGGCTGCCCCGGAGTGGTTTTTCTCTTCACAGAGTTTCCACTTCGTCAACAAATATCTTGTCTCTTTTATTTTTCGCATTTAAGATATTTTGTTACACACAATCACATACTTGGTAATTTAGAAGTCATTATTCATTTTCAAGACAGATTTATGAATGGCTTTGGTGACTTGTGGCAGTGGTGTTGGCGTGGGTGGCTTGACGTGCAGCAGAGAGGATGGCTTGATGACTTACTGCAAAGATTTGTCTTGCTGCTTCTGGATGACTTGCTGCAGAGATTTATTCTCTAACATCCTACTGCAAACTGATAGGAAGAACTTCATTCAGTTTGTCTTTTGCTTCTTATCAGCATTTTTTTTTTTTTTGGATTGGCCTGGTTTTTCAAACTGTACCTTAAAGCCTGAATGAGGGCCATCAATGGACCAAAAAAAGAGCCAACAAAAGGGTGAAATGGGCTTGTCTCATTGAACATTTACCACAAGCAAGAGATTGGGTCATCAATGGGCCAAGGAAAGAGCCAACAAATGGCTTAAAATAAGCTTAGGTCTTAAACATTACCTCAAGTAAGAGATTTGACCAATAATAGGCCAAGAGAAAAGAGACAAATGACTTTAAAATACGCTTGGGTCTTTGAACATTTATCACAAGCAAGAGATTGGGCCATCAATGGGCCAAGAGAAAAGAGCCAACAAAGGGCTTAAAAGGGCTTGAGTCTTAAACATTGCCTCAAGCAAGAGATTAAGCCAACAATGGGCCAAGAAAAGAGCCAAATGGCTTTAAAATAGGCTTGGATCTTTGAACATTTACCACAAGCAAGAAATTGGGCCAACAATGGGCCAAGAGAGATATTTTCTTTCTTTCTCTCTTTTATTTTATTTATTTATTTATTTATTTTCCAACCGATATATATATATATATATATATATATATATATATATATATATATATATATATGGATAATTACACCATTGGTCCCTAGAGTATGCCATAATTACAAATCACTCTCTATGGTTTAAAAAGTTTATGGGAGGTCCTTGTGGTAAACTATAATTACAAATCGATCCCTTGAGTCAAATTCCGTTAAATTTTTTGACAGATTCTGTTAAATGCCACGTCAGCGCCACATCAATGCCACATCAAACCAATAAGATAGCGACACGTGTCCATCTTAATAAAAAATAAATACATAAACTAATATATATAATTTTTTTTTAAAAAACAAAAAACAAAAAACCAAAGGGGTGGTGCCAAGCCACCCCTAGTGGTTCGGGGGTGGGGGTGGCCCAAACCCTGGACCTTCTGGGGGTGGCCTAACCACCAATTCTTTTTTGTTTTTGTTTTTGTTTTGTTTTTTTTTTTAATTTTAATTTTAATTTGAATTTGAATTTTTTTTTAAAAAAAAGTTCATTTATTTCTTTTTTAATAAATTTATATTTTTTATTAAGATGGACACGTGTCGCTATCTTATTGGTTTGATGTGGCGCTGATGTGGCATTTAATAGAATTTGTCAAAAAATTTAACGGAATTTGACTCCAGTGATCGATTTGTAATTATAGTTTACCACAAGGACCCCCCATGAATTTTTTAAACCATAGGGAGTGATTTGTAATTATGACATACCTCAGGGACTAATGGTGCAATTATCCCATATATATATATATTTTGCTTTTCTTTCCACCGATTTTTTTTTTGAATGAAAGAGAAAGAAGATTTTGAGAGAACAGTGGAGAAAATTGGCTTTGTGGTTGGGAGAGTAACAATGATGAGCTTCTGGGTTTGCAGGACTTGAAGGAGGACGAGCTTGTGAGCATGGTTCAGAAGGGTGACTTGGCTGCGGGACATTCGGGTGTGGCTAAGTGTTTGAAGAAATGTCTCAAAGAGAGGTTCGGCTGATGAACAAAATTGGGAACGACTGAGTTGAGGAGATGGAGATAGAGCTGAAACTGGAGAGTGATGGGAAGAGTTTCTAAGTAATTTTGTGAAGAGTTGGCTTTTCTTGAGACAAAATGAGAAATTTGTTGGACTGATTGTGTTTTAGAGAGAAGGATGTTGTTGAGATAAAAATTGAGTGTACTGGTTTTGGTGGCCGTTGAGATTGAGAAGTGTTGTATCGGTGCAGCAAAATAAAAATAAAAATTAAAAAATTAAAAAAAAAAGGTGGGGATGAAGACCTTGAAGACCAGTGTTTGATGAAGGGCTATAGAGAGGCAGTGACTCAGTGAGCATAAAACAGAGGGGCGCCGTTTGTCTTTTATGGATGTTACTGTTTCTTGAGAAGCAGGATCAAGTGATGGGTGTGTTTAGGCGTCTTTTGGACTGAGAACAACTAAGATGTAGGGTTAAATTGAGTGATGCTGCAGATGTTGATACAAAGAGGTATGGCTTGGGTTTCTTTGGAACTTCCTGTGTGGCTGGACAATAGAGGTGAAGATGAGGTGAAGGGCCGTAGAGGTGTTGCACATTTTTGTATGGGTGTTGGGTTATTGTGGAGGGGTTGGTGGTTGCCATGTGAAGGATCGAATAGATTTGGCGTTGGCTTATTCAAGCTCTGATACCATGATATAAATAAGGAAAAGGAGAAACAGAGAAGGGAAGAAGAAGAAGAAGAGGAGAATAAAAGGTAAAAACTAAAGACTACATCTTGCTGATTTCATTTCATTGTTTGGTTACAAAATAGGTAAATATATAGACTTAACAAAACTTAAAGACCAAAGTACAAAAGAAAAAATTAAAAGAGAAATACAAGTAGGTATGGTTGAAGATGGTCTTTTGAGATAGAGGAGTGATTAGGCAGATTTAGGAATGGCTTTGGTGACTTATGCTAATGGAGCTGGCGTGGGTGGCTTGCTGTGCTACATAGATGATGGCTTGATGACTTGCTGCAAAGATTTGGCTTGCTGTGCAGACTGGTGTGGATGACATGGGTTGATGACTTGCTGTGTAGACTAGCGTGGATGACATGGCTTGATGACTTGTTGTAGAGATTTGGCTTGCTGCTCCTGGATGACTTGCTGCAGAGATTTATTCTCTAACAGGTGAGACCCAACACGTTGAATATTTAATTAAATTTAGAGGTAAATAAAGGAGAGGCTTGGTTCGAACTCATGACTTCTGCTCTGATACCATATTAAATCACAACTTATCCCAAAAACTTAAGCCTATAGGAAGAGGTAAATTTAATCATTTAATCAATATTTTAACAAATATTTCACATTTCAATTTGGTGTGACAAAACTTGTCAAAAAGAGAGAGAGAGAGAGAGAGAGAGAGAGAGAAGATTTAGAGAAAAACTGAAAGGACCATCTGCCCCTTAAAAGTGTGTTAGAAAATAGAAATACATAGATGAATAAAGCAGTACCTCACTTGCATTGCGATCAAATGTTGTTCCACTAGATTCTCTAGTGAATTTCTTCTTCCACCTGGCAGTGGAATACACAATGAGAATTACTAGAGTAATATTCACAAAACTTTTTGAATTTCTCAATTACTCAGCTATTTTCTGATGCATCAACATATCCAATGTAGGGGCTATATATAGCCTCACCTCCATTGATGGGGAGGCAAGAAAATAGCTATGGAGTAATGCATGTGTAGTGAAGCCAAAGTAATGACTAGGCGTTACGCCTGACGATTGAAGTAAGTTAGGCTTAACGCATGTTTGTTTCTTGTAACTTAAGGCATGCCCATGTGGGTGCTTCAGTTAATATCTCCCACTTGCACACAGTGGGCATGACCTCTTCATGCATATCTCAATATGTTTTCTATTATATTCACACTTGCAAATAGACTATGTGACCATCGAGCACACTTGCACAAAAGGGTGGGATCACTATACCAAATATTTACCAAAAAGACCAGCATAGAAACATCCCTAAAAAACTGTTTTCTTATGCTCTAGACTCATTCGAACACATCTGATCAAGCACTTTTGATCTCTTTTTAGTTCAAGAAACTCATAACAATGCTTGACCTACCCATAATTACAATAATGTATTCACGATTTTGTCACTATTATAACGTAGTGCCTTAACTTGTCGACAATGACTACACTCAGGGATATGTTATCGAATAGTCTTCCCTTCACCCTTATGTCACTCATATTTGGTTCAATCACTTTCCCAACTATGCCTCTTAAACTACATCAATCATAGTCATATGCAACGCACTAGAGTAGTATAGACATCAAGACCTCCATCTTGTGACAGGGTCAAAGGTTAACAAAGGCATAATATATAGTCATAAAATGACTCATGAGACTTACACAGTGAGGAAGTAGGGATCAGCCACTCAAAACTATATCTTTTTCTTCTTCCTTTATTTAAAGAATCAGGTGGGCTAACCCGTTTGGGCTAGCTTGCGGATCCCAATGGGCTCGTCTCACTGGCCTGGGTTGAACAGTTTGGGTCGGCCTGCGGCCTCATTTGGCCTTTTTTATTTAAAAAAACCACAAAATAATAATAAACAAAAACATTGGGTTGTGTAGTGCAGAATGCTAACTACAAAAGAATGCACAACACCCCCCCCCCCCCCCCCCCCCCCCAAAAAAAAAAATAAAAATAAAAATTGGAAATCAAAATCGTTGGGTAGGTAGACTGTCCATACCCAAGAACAAAGCTCCGATAAGGCTGAAGGTAGTAGTTCTAATTTTCGTTAGTAGAAAAATGGACCCATGACAATCCCTCAGGACCAATTCCTACGCTCTGATACCATAATAAAATCATAGGAGGAAAGCAACAAGGAAAATGAAAGAATATGAGAAGAAAACTGTATGTATTTCTTGATAATTGTTTTATTACTTACATAGTGGAAGACTTGGTAACAACAATCAGAAGTGTTTTGCGTCTTTTGAACAAAAAAGATAAACAAGCCCGCAGGCTTAACAATGATAAAACTCCGCAAAGTGTTTGAGAAAATTATCTGATTTGATTAATAATTCAAAGGTTAATGTTTACATGCTACTACCTCCTATATTTATACTAGAACATTACTTGAAGAAAAAGTAAACTTATTCCTAGTAGTAATAGTAAACCTAGTTTTTGTAAAAGACGAAGACCTAATCCTAGTAAGGAAAGGAGATTATGGACATAAATTTCCTACAAACAAGTTTGTAGAAAATTTCATACAACCCACATATAAGAATGATATGTGTCCTTTAAACATGTGAGAAGCACGTGTTTTTTTTTTTTTTTTATTAATGCTATTAAAAAAGCATGTAAGAAGCATCTGCTATTAAAACAACATATGCTTTTCACATTCCAATGGACACATGTTAATCTTATATGTGGGTTGTATGAAATTTCATACAAACCAGTTTGTAGGAAATTTCTGTCTGGAGATTATTACAATCCAAGAAAGGAAATAAAAAGTGCTGGAATTATAAAAGCAAATAAAATATATTCAAATCGGTGGTTACAGATTCTCCTTCTAGAATAAACACGCGACAGCTGTCTACCGATTAAGGATCTCTAGTCGGGTAAAGCTAAATGATCGGGATCGCCTCTCGGGAGTGTCTCGCGATCGCTGCTCGAATGACCGCTCCTTGGGAATGGACTATTGACCTCTCGGGATTGTTGCTTCTTAGGTTTGCTACTCGGGTGCAGATTTTCGAGCGCTTCTCGGGAGCGTCCTCCATTAGTTACAATGTTGTCTATTTATACACAAAAATTGGAAGACAAATCACGTATTTACATCAATCCCCGTTAACATAATGAAGCTATGTATGGATGGCATGCAGCACCGAATATAGAAGATGTTAACCTCGTTCAGCATGCGGGGTAGGTGTTTAATGGATTCAAGATGTGATGTTTGTGGTTTTTTTCCTTAGCCGAGTGGTAAATCTTGAGTTTCCTTGTTGGTATTGATTGTTTTCCTTTAACAACCTCTCAAGTTAGTGGATATTCATGACACCCAACTTGCAAAAAAATTATGAAATTATGTCGTTTTCGATGCTTTGGTGAATCGATTGGCTAATTGTGAGTGTTGGAAATGGAGGTCTGTCAACAGTTGTTTCTTCATGCATGCCTCACTTCTCTCATTGGGTCGATATGCTGTAGATATTGACCTTTTTATTCCCTTTGCAACCACAGCATGAGATACAACTTGATAACCTCCACCTAACAACTTTCTCAAATCAAAGTTTAATGTAGCTATAAGGGAAGAATATGATGTCCTCGCAGCAATGTGCTGCGACCATCCTGGAGCTTGATATCCAACATATATATCTAGACCTACAAAAGCACCCCAATAAATCCCACATCTGCCAAAGCTAAAGCTTGCACTCATGGTCTTTAAAGGAAATTCTCCTACTGTTATTCAAGCCATTCAAACTCGAACCCAACCAACACATTAAAAGGAAATATGTTTGGACGTTGCATATATTTTAAGGTGGTTTGAGTTTGTGATTTTAAAAAGTATGATTTTAAAATAGTGATTTTAAAATGTACGATTTGAAAAAATGATTTTTAAAAACGCAATTAAGAGTTTGACAAAATCGCAGTTTGAACTTTAAAATCGCAGGTTAGCCTTTAAAATTCCGTGTTTACAAAAAAGCATCTCCTTGCCTACGATTGCCTTTTCAAATCGTCATTTTTAAAAAATGTAATTTTCAAACGGTTCATTTTTTGCGATTTAGTTTAAAATCACACTTTTTGTCTAAGAAATTGCAACACCAAACGCAACCTTAGTCTCTACTTACTAAAAAAAAGACACAGAAATGTCAATACACATAACCTAACCTAATGAACTTCATTCAAAATACAATGCACCTCAACAAATAACCCGACCAAAAGGACTTCACTCTAAATATATCTTATTTCATGAAAAGCGATTCGTGTTTATGTGTCAAATTTAAGTTATGTCAAGATATGAGTATAAGTTTATATAAATCAATCATAACTCCATTAATTTCATATTTGATTGATATCGAATTTACGAATGTTGTAAAATATTAAGGCCATAACTTCTATCAGGTCATGGCAAAAACTATGCCTTTTATGCCTTCCAATAAGAGGGTGCCACGTCTGCCTGAAACAACGAATTAAAGTGAGACAAAAATACTGGAACCTATTCTCTATCACTCGACACTCATCTTCATCCACAAAATTCTCATTTACCTATTTCTGCGTCTCTATAGAAAAGAAACACTGCTCACCAAGGCCACCGCCACCGCCACGTCGTCTCCCACACTGGCTAAGCACAGCGCCTGAGAGAGCAAATCAATGGACGAAGGACTTGTCCTCATCAGTTTATCATCAAATGCTGGGCTTGATGGAATGAGTGATAATATGGGCTAACCAAAACTCTGCCCTAACTTTTTCCCCTTTCGCCTCTTCCGCCCTATGCGGATTTCCAGCCTCCTTGTGAGGATTACCCACCTTCTAGTGAGGCTTTTCCACCTCCTTGTGAGGCTGACCTATCACCTTGTGATTTTTCGTGGGTTTTTTTCCACCTTCCCTGTTTTCTTTGGTTCATTTCAGCTTCCAGGTGTGATTTGCAGAGCTTTGGCGTTTCATCTGAGCACGGCTCATTTGGTCTTCATCTCCGATTTGAACGGTTTCTGTGTGGGCTTGCTATGTGTATACTTGTCAATTTTCTGCCCTTTGATATTGTGATTTTACAAGCTGCGAACTCACTTGGGTTGTCGATATTTCTTGATTTCCTCATCTGGGTAGTTGAAAGTCCTTTGATTCCCCATGTGGGTCGGTGAGTTTTTCTGTTTCTTCATCTGAGGCGGTGAGTTTTTCCTTGTTTATTCATCTGGGTCTCGGCCATTTACTTGATTTCAGCAGCTTTCGACACTGAAATTGAGGCCCCAGATTTACAAAACAACACCATAAACAAATAATCTCTCTCTCGCTGCATGTGTTGAGCACTTAATATGACTTTTCTTTGACTGCATATAAAAAAGAAGAAGAAAAGTGCGACGATGGAGACTGACTGTAACAAAAACAAGAAATCCCAAAAAGCAAATTCATGGATTTGAGTAAAATAACAACACATCCTGTTAAGAGTTGTAGATGACGACGATTAATTGACAACGGTGGTGGTGCCTCTGTGAAGGAGAGTGATGTTCCAGAACTTTTTTCTAGCAAAACTAAACTCGAAGAGACTAGATCCAGTGTTTTTACATTTTTTTTTTTTTTTTTCAGGATAACGTGTCAGCCATTCATAGGAAGGCAGAAAAGGCCTTGTTTTTGCCACAACCGTATAGAAGTGGCTCTCAAATATTAATGGCCTTATCGTGTCCCATAAATATTTTTTTTAGACAATTTTACCCTTCCAGTTATACTGACCGTTTCCTCTCAGGATCCAAATGCGGAAGGAAACCCTGTGCCATCTCCACGTACAGTTCCCACTCGCTCCAGGGTAATAGACACTAGAAAATACTCTCACAAAAAAAAAAAAAAAAAAAAAAAAAAAAAAAAAAAAAAACATAGAAAAATATTGTTCCGAATTTACCCCTGGGAAAACCCCTTCCACAGTGCCCACTCGCTGCAGGGTTTTGCAGTGATGATGATTCGCGTCGCAGTTAATCTCTCTAGAGCGGCGACCTCCGCCGCAAGATCCGCCAGTCTGGGTCTGAATTCATCTAGACCCTGCGGTCCCTCTTTGTTATCACCACCACCGTTCAGATCGCTTCACGATGCGAACCCGGTCGCTCTTCAGATGATCAATTACGCCCTCTCCCATGCCAGGTCACAAAAATCAGGTTCTTCCCCAAATCATTTTATCTATGAAAATTTTAAAACCATAATTTTTCTTTTGAATGTTTTAGATTATGATATGGTTTTGTATTTGTGCAATTATTCAGATGAATCTTACGCGCAAGGTCTTCTGGTACTGGAGCAGTGCCTTTCCACTCAGCCAAGTGAGGGCCAAGACGCTGAGAATTCAAGGGGATTAGTCTTGCTGGCCATGTCTACCTTATTCTCTGAAAGGTTTTCCTTTTTCTTTTCCTTATTTACATCGTGGGTGCTTGATTGGTAGATTCAGTAACTTATGATAAGTTTGAGTTTGATGGGTTTCAGAGGGAATTTTGGTGAAGCAGTTGAGAGACTTCAGAGAATCGAAGATTTAAAGCACTCTTATTTAGGTGTTAGAGGTAAAAATGATATGTTTTTACTTCAATTTGTTTTGCATTTCTAGTTGAATTTGTGAAGTTGGATGGTATGAAATGGGTATTGACTAGAAATCGTGACTCGGTCCTTGTTATAGTTGCTGCATTGGAAGCTCTTGTTGGGCTTCATCTAGAGCTGGGGCAGGTGAGTTTACAAGCACCCATTTCAGTGTTTTATTCATTTGTTTGTTTCAATTTCCTGTTCTTGAGTTTTGAAATTTATCTTGAGTTGGTTCTCCCTATATAGGATGATTCTTCATCAGTGATCGCAGATAAATGCTTAGAACTAGTTGAGAAAGAAGATGCAATAGGTGGTGTTGGAAACCCTGTGGTCTTGAGTGCTTGTGCTAAAGCGGCCAAAGGGATGGTTGAACTTGTCCGTGGAAATCTGAAATTAGGTTTATCAAGCCCTTGGTTCTTTTTTTTTTTGGTCACTGTAGCAGCTTTCGTAAATTACTGAATGCTTAGCTATTTCGCTGCAGCCATTATATGTTTGCAAGGATTTAAGGAAAGTGAAGGAATTACTGGTGAGGTTCATGTAATTAGACATTGTGGTAAGTTATTATAGTGCAGTGAATTGATGATTCGACTTATAGGTAGTGTTGGTCTATCAATTGGAGAACTCTTGCATGCTACACAGAGTTTTTCATTGGCAAAAGAGGCATACCAAAAAGTAATTCAAAGGGCGTCTGAGAATAAAGATTTTAGCGACTTAAATGCCTTAGCAGCTTGTAATATGTCATCAGAGGAAATATTGTTGGCAGCCACGTGTGCATTAGGACAGCTTGAGGCACACATGGGGTAGGCTCAGGATTACATCTGCACCTTCCATTAGCTTTTTTCCCCCTTTGGTATGTTTTTCTTCCACCCTAAATCTAACTTGTGTTCTTTTAGAAACTTCGGTGATGCAGAGGAGATATTAACAAGGGCGTTATCTAAAACAGAGGAACATTTTGGTGTGTTACGTTGGCTTTTTTGTTAATTGAGTGACATACAAATACTCTCTGCATTTCTTATTTGCATCTATCTCTGCAATGATATCTGGGTATGTCCTGTGGTTTTATTTGTTTGATGTAGGCCCTCATCACCCAAAAGTTGGTGTTGTCTTAACCTGCATGGCTCTTATGTTTAGGCGTAAAGCAATGCAGGAGCGTTCAAGTTCTCTTTTGATTCAAGAGGTACGAACTTGTACATGACCAGATTTATTTATGTGGCCAAAATTTAAATTTTGATGTTAATTATTCACTCTTTGGCTCTTAATCGAACTTGGTACTGTTAAGGCCATGCATGAATAAATTGATTTGGTTCGTTTTAGGACATTGAATGAATTCTGTAAGTGTAGGGTCAAAGATCATTTGTCACCTTTTTGAATCAGAATGGTTGATTGAGATGTGTTACTAGATTATCGGGTTGCATGTATGTATATTCATAATAATGTAACATGCAGTTGGCTTCATTGTGAATAAGACACATAATTTTACTGAGATGATCAAGGGCTGAGACTAGTTTATCTGGGGTCTACCCAATTACTTATTCATATGCATTAGGGTCTCTAGCACATTACTTGGTTGATTTATTAATTTTGTTTAATTGTTTTCTTCTTTTTCCTTCTAGTTTAATATTTCAAATGTCATTGTCAGGGACTATATAGAAAGGCATTAGAGTTGTTGAAAGCTCCACTAGTGGATACAGATGGTATGTCGAACAGCTCTTTGATTCTCTTTCTTCATATTCAATTAAATGAAAATTTGTTGTCATTTTTTTTATCTTATTTTTCGACTTTGTAGATACAGGAGCAAAGGTAGATAAAACTGATATAGTGGCCCTTGCAAGAGGTAATGTTAAGTGTTTGAATGATTCTAATTATTCATTTTAAATTACCTCATAAACATGTGGAGAGGTTTTACCTGAGTAATGACCATTCGAGAATCAGTGTTGACCCTCGAAAGTTTTTATGTTCCTATTGCTATATGTTCGACCAATGTATATTACCTGAACATTCACTTCGTTCAACTTTTGCATTTCTGATGTTCTGAAAAATGAGTGTATTACACGGATGAACTTATGATGGCCGTACTTTTGACACTCTTGTTAACATTTTATTTGAACATGCATTCTGCATGTCATAGTTGAATCTATCAATTTTGTTCTACTATTTGTAAGGTGATTTGAAAATCCCCTGAACGTTGGCGAAATGACGTAATTTTCTGCGTGATTGGACTGGATTTGAACCCCTGACATTCTGTACCCAAAACAAACGTGCTATGGACTGACGAGTATATGCACATTTAAGAGTTGTGATTTGTTTCTATCGTTCCAACTTGAAGTAGAATGTGTGCATGTGCATGCACTCACACCTATAATGTGTTTTATTTGTCGTGGTTTGGTATGGTGACTCTTAGCTGGATTTTGGCATTGATATAGTCGGTTGATTATGTAGGTGGGTATGCAGAAGTACTCTGCGTCCAACAGAACAGAAAGGTTCAAGGAGAGAAAATGAAGAGTTGGGCTGAGGCTGCATGGCGGAACCGCAGGCTCTCCCTCGCCGAGGCACTAGAAATATCAGACCCTTCTTTCAAAGTGCCAGTTATAGATGCTCGAACCTGCAGGACCATATAGGTGTTTTTTTCTTCCCAGGTTCTGCAGCAGGAGTTCACTGTTCATGTTCTTGATACATGACAAAGGAGTGTCTCCAAACCAATGTACACACGACCTTTGATCCATGTGAGACAAATCCCTCGGAAATAAATTTTGTTTTGAAATGAAATAGTTTCTGACTCTGATATCCAAAGTGCACCCTCGGAACTTGTTTGTCTTAATTGATAAGAACCAATTCATCAAGGTGGTTGTATTGTTCTCTGACTGCATATATGGTTTATTTTTTAATGAGCTCTAAGCTCTTATCTGTCTTATGAACAGTGGTGATGCATCCTTGCTGAGCCATGATTAGTTTGGGTGTAGCAAATCTAATGGCCTTGAGATAATAGAATAAATTCTGCCTTGGGACACATGATAACGGTCATGACGGCCTCTAAAACATTCAA
Organism: Alnus glutinosa; assembly: GCF_958979055.1. Lineage (NCBI taxonomy): Eukaryota > Viridiplantae > Streptophyta > Magnoliopsida > Fagales > Betulaceae > Alnus > Alnus glutinosa. The sequence goes on from NC_084892.1 coordinate 25,017,544, forward strand.
CAGATTGGCTATGTTAGGGTTGTTTGGATTTGCAATTAAACATTTTGTAAAATTGTAGTTTAATCTTTAAAATTGTGCGTTTAAAAAAAAAAAAAAAATACCCTTGCCGGTTTCCTGCGATTTGAAAATACGAATTTTTTATATTTTCAAATCGTAGTTCTTTTGTAAATGCAATCTCAAACAATTCATGTTTTGCAATTTGATTAAAAATTATATATTTTTATCTATAAAATCGTAACTTCAAAGTTCAAACACACCCTTGGTTTTGAAAGCTTCTTGTTCTCTGGCAGACTGGCACCCCCGAAAGGTTGCAATCCTTTTGGGCCAGGCGGATTTTGTAAGCGAAAGATGCAGATTATACGGTACGATTATATACGTGTTTGTTGCTGGGAGACAGATTTCTTACAGGCACGGTAAAGATATAAGATAGAATGCACATCAATGTAAGAGATTAAATACATTTACTGGCAGCACACAAAGTTAAATTACAATTACAGTCAAAAGACTAGTTCTTGAAACGAATAATAAACCGAAAGTCACATGAATTATACATGCATATATAATCCAGATTAAATGGTCAAAGTGGAAGATCAAGCCCTTTCCCTATCTCCACCCCAATCAACTGTAGTATTCCCTTGTTTAATATCTGAAAAGCCACAAAGCCACAGTGAATAAATTCTTCAGCGAAAAAGCTCATCAAAGCCTTCTTTTGGTTACAATTATTGCAAGAAGATGGAAGTTCAAAAGAAAGAACTCACCAATTCTACAATGAAAGTTCCAATAAGGCCAATCATACAAGCTCTAGAATTCCAAATTTCAGCTGTCTTTGTGAAACCAAGAAAAGGGGCAATGAATTTTGGCTCTACTTTGGGCATTTCCACCTGATATTTCCAAAACCCATTTCTTTATCATAATTAATCTTCCTCAGGAACACATAAAATAAGGAGCTAATAAAAGTAAGAGCAAAAACAAAGAACATACTCCTGCAGGAAGCTTTGCAGCACGGACCCAGAAAGAAGCTTTCTTCTTGAAGGTTGTACCATTCAGATTACGATGATTGAGAAGCTTGAGTTGTTGGTTTCCACGAAATACTTGAGCTCTCGCTGGGAGGAGAGAAGATGATAACATTGAAGATGAAGATGCCATTGTTTTGGTTCAACAACCATAGCCGTTGCTTCTTCACCCACCTTATCTACTTGTCTGTAAGCGTTCAGATTTCATTTATTTGTTACTTATTTAATGTTCCTCGTTTTTTTCTTTTTGACTTTATCTTTTTCTGGTGGGTTTTGTTTGATACACGCTCATGTGACACTGAGCACATATCTGCTGGGTCCCCCAGTGGGCATGGACTGGACCGACTGAGGATGTTCTGTTCTTGTGTCCCACAGAATAGGACTCTGGCTCTGTCACATTCAGTACAGAGTGCACATTTAATTTTTCAACCCAAAAAAAAAATAAAAAATAATGGAGGGAGATAACCAAAGTGCTTCGATTGATTATCTGGCCATTTTTCTATTGAATTGTATATTATAATTGTTGTTTTTTTTTTCGGACAATCTGAATTGTTCTTGGTACAACAATCACAAACAAAAAGAAAGATCACCATGATGATTTCCTTAAACAACTTTTACTGTTCTTCCCGCTTTCTTTTCTTCCTACTTGATTTGATAAGATTGCTGTTTGGACCACGGATCTTCAAGAAAGAGAAATTGACATGGCAGTCACATATGTCAATGGGCTGCTTCAGCAACACTGTCGTGGGACTTGAAGGGCAGTCATGATAGTGTGTTAAGTTGTGCAAAGAGCCGACCTGCTGTTGAGCTTCCATGATCATATGGCACTTGACCAAATCATCCTAGTAAATTGACAACCCTGTCAATAAAACAGTACATCGCATTCAAGAAGTACGTTTTTTCTGCTTAGGTTTTTACCTTTTGAGCTTTATTAAAGAGTCTTGTAATGGAGGGGAGGTAGGCATTGGATATTGATGGAATTAGTATCTCGTCTAGACTGCACCAAAGAGCAGATACAGCAACAACACTTGGCCTAAACTCCAACAATCTTGAATCTGGATGGTTTGGTTTCAATTATATATCAGTGGAAGCAAATGAATTTAGACCTACCATTACTTCCATTTTTCTAGCCTATATAGCACGAAGCATTTCATAGCTAAGTCAATACTTAAAGTTCTATATCCTGTACAGTAAATGTGACAATTCATGTTCACGTGTCGTATTTGGACTGTATCGATGCATCGATATAAGACTATATTAATCCGACCTATTTAATGAAACATGTCAGACTCATCAACTCTAATTTATTAATTTCATGTTGTATTCATGTTAATTGGGTCATATCCTTTTAATAGGTGAGGCCCGACAAGTAAAAGATTTTAATTAAACTGGGGTAAATTGGCACGAAGTCAAGGTTCAAACTTAGAACTTTTGACTTTGATATTATATTAAATTATCATTTGTCTCAAAAACTTAAACTGATAAGAAATGATAAATTTAATCATTTAATCAAAATATATATATATATATATATATATACCTGAAATAGCTGCAAGAAGTAACTTAGTGACTCGGGTAGTAATATCTTCTTGAAGAGGTTTCAAGGAGTCAATGCTACATATCAACAATTCCATGTAAGAATAAGCCGTTGTAGAGCTAAGACGCCATCCTAAGGCCTTTAACAGCGTCAATTCCATCCACTGGATTGTGTTTGACTCAAATGAATGGCCCAAATCCTCCATCTTCAATCACAATATTGGTAAAGGTCAATCAGTTATATATATATATATATCATAAGAACAACAACAACAACAATAATTAACAAGAGTCACCTGAATTTCATGCAACGTAGGAGTGCAGGTTTCACTGAACTTGGAGGCAACAGATAAGCACGCAACAGACAATAATTCAACCATCCAATAGCTCCATCCCTTGAAAATTTATGTTAAACATTAGTGCTAAATATCCGCATGTATATGATTCTATCCAGCAAGTAATCAATATTAGATATTCAGGCCTGCTTACATTGCATTGATTCATAGATATGAACCGATCAAGGTAATTTGCAGCATTGAAAGCAGCTCCAAAAGGGAGATTCAAGCGACTTCTGGACTGTAAACAAAAAACCAACCAAACACTTATATACGAGAGTTGGAGATCGATCGAGAAAGAAATTAAATGATGAAGACGTGAAAAATGGTTGTCGATCTAGGATCGAGAAACTGACCCGAAAAAGCCACCGAGTGGCTCTATATCTAGCATTGGTCAAATTTTGCGACCGGAGATGCTCCACGTAATTAGCTTCAGGCATGTAACTGATCTCCTTCTCCAGGTAGATAGAAAGGGCCTCCTCGGAGTCTTCCTTAGTCGGATAAAACGAACCACGGTAGCTCTCTGTACTCTGATGATCAATGGGCGCTACAGGGCTGGACGGCCACGCCTCATCACACAGCAAGTTTTCCATACGTACAAATCTTGTCAATGGAAATGTAAATGGTCTGACAGGATAATCATATTCAGGACAGTGTTTTTCGTACTGGAGAGGAAAGGAGGTGAGGGAAGGTATATATTTGGAGGTGGCGTGGGGGTTGAAGGTTGATACATGAATGATGAATAATCCATGATACGTGGGTAGTTAGGGGAAGAAGGGTGAAATAAAAAGAGGGACACGTCCCTCATGAAGCGGGGTAAATGCTGTAATGGGGATTTTTAATTAATTTTGGCGGCAGTAACCAATTGCGTGAGCGCACGAGGATAGCTGCGTGCGTTGCATAAATGGTGCATGCTATTCCTTGAATATGGGGAAGGAGCAAAACTGTACGTGGTTGAGTTTTTGGCGGTGGCCCCAGCTCCGTTGGTTACGTCGCTTTTCCAGTTGGGCGTGGACCCACGTTGTGTGATTAGGATCATGAGGCCGTAATAACTCCTCGTTTAATTGACACTTTAATATGGCGGATACTAATGACCATCATCGTAACAAATTAACAATAAGGGTTAAATAGTGAACATCCGATGTGATTTACCTCTTTTATTTTTTTGTGGTTAATTTCGTATCAGAAATGCTACCTTTAAAAGTAGACGCTTGTCACAGATGTCACATCAATACCCCTTTATATTTTGACAAAAGATAAAAATGGTACTTCCGTTCAAATTTTTATCTAAAAGTTAAAAGTAGTTTACGTTAGTGTCACTAAACAACCTTTAAAAGTAAACACTTATCACAGATATCACATCAGTGCCATGTCATATTTTCTTTTTTAATTTTTTTTAAAAGCTTTAAAAAAAATATTGAAAAAAAAAAAAACAAAAAAAACAGAAAGAAAAGGAGGGGTGGCTCAGCCGGTCGGCTATCCCCATAGCCCTTGAACCTCCCCCAAACCGGCAAAGGAGGTGACTAAGCCACCCCCCCCCCCCCCCCCCTTTTTTTTTTCAAATTTTTTGAAGCTTTTAAAATAATTGTTTTTTATAAAAAAATAACATTACACTAATGTGTCATATGTAACAGAGTCGACTTTTAAAGGGTGTTTAGTGACACTAACGTAAACTACCGTTAACTTTTGAATAAAAATTTGAACAGAAGTACCATCTCCGTCTTTCGCCAAAATCAAGGTCTCATTTGCGATACAAATGAATCACAGGGCAGGGGCAAAAACGTATTAACCCTAACAATAATCAGAATACGTAGTCAGAATGAAAGAAGATCACAAGAATCAGATGAACATAGCTGCAATGATCCACTAAAATTCAAAAGGTTGGCTTCACATGCATGTTTGACTTCAATTCACATAAAACAATACAATAAGTATTCCACGCAAATGTACTTTTTGACAAGTATTCTTAACACAAACAGATGTACATCACTGTCAACTCTTCCAATATAATCTTCGTACAGTTTGGATTCCCAGTGATCGATCTTGCATAATCTCCCTTAGTACCTCTGAGATGTTCACCTGACCAAGCGAAGTTCAATCATGCGCTAACTTCAAAAGCGAATGCCTTCTTCCATTTTATTGCAACTCATATGATGAAAAACTGAAACCTGATCTTCCCTCATTAGTCGATTTTAGCTCGAGCTTCTGAAATGGGCTGCACGTTGTTTCAAGTTAATTTCATCAATCAGCTCCTTCTCTTTGTTTTTTTTTGGGGGGGGTTGGGGGTGGAGAGTAACTAACAGAAAATGCACATTTCCTTCAGAATGTGAAAATACTGCATTCCATATTTTGAAGAAAGAGAATATTAGAAGAGTTTAACTGACAGGATGGGAGGAAATACCTGCTATTAGGATCATAATAGAAGCCACTGATGTAGCCATCACTACAAGAGAAACAAACATAGTAAAAGCCAGCTATAGTTAACCCACAGTCTGTCCCAACATTCACAAAGTATTGCTCTTTCCATCTCTGCGCCAGCAAATAAGAGAAACCGGCATGTTATTGCTTCACATATGGTGAGTTCTTTCACCAAATGATTAAAATAATTGAGACTAGGTTACCATAAATATGTGTTTATAGTTACTCAGGTCCAAAGATTTTCCACCATCAACCTCCACTTGACTCTGAAAAACAACAGGATTAGTTAATACAGAAAATAGTGTGTATGAAAGAAAAGGTTCCGACACTTTTACCAAAAGGGATGCGAAGGATGGAAACTTGGTCCAGTGCCTTATATCATCGTCTGGCCTGTAGCAAGAGATCATGCAAATCAGCATTGGATAGTTTTGTCCACCATCACTGTTATTTAAAGTTTCCATGATACAGTAAATGGAAAAAAATAAAATAAAGGAACATACGTCGCTTCCCACTTGCCAGTGAAGAAAGTATAATTCTTTGTGTCAATGATCTCCCCTTCCCAGAAGGTTACTACCTGAAGTAATCATAAATGAAACAAAAAGGGTTCCATGACTAAACAAGGTAAATCACAATATTCCAACTGCAGCAAACAAGGTGGTCATGAAACCTTGGCAGTTTTTTTGAATGAAATCCAAGGTACATATTAAGCATACTACTGGGCCTAGTTCCATTATAGTGAGGAAATGTAACCAACCAATTTACAGCTAAAGGTAGAACTGTATCATATATTCTGTTACGGATCATTCGTATGTATATCATACTGATAAAATAGGATATAAAGCAAAGAGTTAAGTTTGAAAATTCTGGGTGCGGCTAATATTCATGGCTGCTGCAACCAAAGAAGATGGAGAATGTATGTATAATAACAAGCAATTAGGTGAATATGGCCACAAAATATAGTTTTTTTTTCAGTAAGTTTTGGATTTATAAAGAAACACGCAACAATGAGAACATTGAAAAAGCCCGTGGGGAAAGAAACCTCTTGGTTAGGTGCCTCTTATCAAAGTAACCTATTCTGGCAATAATGTCAGCAGACAGAAGTTTCAAAAAAACCCAGTAGCTGCCTCATTCTTTCATTGCGCTATAACATTTACAAGATAATTTTTTTTTTCAGTATCTATCCTCTATATATCAACACTGCACAGACAAAGAAAGGAAATATCCTAACAAAAAAAAAAGGAACTGCTTACTGGTGTGTCCGCCATAGGGACATTGAGAGCTTCCATGGTCCCACATAGATACCCATGTTCAAGGTCACATCCCTGTATTCGAACATTAACTCTCCATGCTTCATCTTTCTGTGCGCTAGAAACATTCTGAGTACCAGAGAAGGCCTGTGAGAAAATTAAACTGTGAGGATAAACCAAAACTCGTTCACTGAAGCAGAAAGAGGAGTACCACCTCATATGATGCAAAATTATGAATTTTCGATCGAGATCTCAAACCGTTTCATCAGGTTAGTTTCATTTAGTAGTAAAATATGCAGCTTTATTTTTTCACTTCAAATGACCAAAGAAGGAAAAGCAGAACATCTTTGACCAAAATTGTAAAGAGATATATGATCATCTAGCAATGCCATTAAAGACTAAAATCTTAGCTTATGCGTTCACCTCCATAACCCCATGTATGATACTCATTAGGCTCAATATCTATTAGGCAACTAATCATTTGCAGCCATATATGTAGAAGGGTCACTAGAAAAATTACTCCATTTACAGAAAGAACCAAAAAAAAAAAAGGGTCGAAGACTAACCTGTCCAACACTCAAAAGTGAGCATGCTGGCGATGTGTTTCCAGAATTCGCACCTTCACAATTAAGCATGAACATATAGATTAGACCCAGAAACCAAAAACAAAAAGACTTTTTTGACGAGGCCAATAAATTTCAGGTATTTGCCAGGAAACAAACAAAGCCCTAACTCTGGCACTGAACATTATTCTTATTGCAATTATTTTTGAAGGAACGCGAAATACCTGAAACTTGGGAAGGTGCGGAGCTCTCCACCACTCTCACTGGCATTTCTTTGATGAATGATCGAATCTCAATTCCCAATCAAAGAAACCAAATGGTAAGCGGCAATATCACGGTCTGTAATTTGGGTATTCGATCTTTCTCTAAGAAACTCTGAAAGTGAAAGGTCCAAGGGTTCGCCCAACCGTCTGTGCGCAATTATCCGCGGCGGTCCGAGTGGATCCGCCTCGTTACCGGCAGTTGGATTATTCGTTTCTTGTTTTCTTCGGAAAAATCGTTTATGAAATATGAAGATTTTAAACCCGATCGTAAAAACTGTATAGTTTAAAAAGTGCAATTAAATTACGTTTTAAAAATGTTTTATTTTTTTAAAAAAATAAAAAATAAAAAACAAAAAAAATAAAAGTTGTGTTTTCAAATGCAATTTTAGGGTGCGTTTGGGATTGCGATTTCAATAAGTACGATTTAAAAAAGTAGCGATTTCAATAAGTGCAATTTCGAAAACGCAATTTTTAAAATCGCACTTAGCGTTTGGTAATATTGATTAAAAAGTGCTTTTTCTGTCAATTGAGTGTTTGGATAATATTAATATAAAAGTGCGATTTCATAAACAAATTACCAATATAGACATTTGTTTATAACAATCAAATAACCAACATGAAGGAGCCAATAGAGGTATGGTTGGAAGCACAATTATGACACAAGCTTTGATTAGCAAAGCGGCCGGGGTGTTGCCGGGGTGTTTCATCATCATGTAAACCATCAAAGTAAACCAATACCGTCTATCAAATTAAACTTTTACATAATTCACCAATAATTCAAACTAGTAATTGATAAGTACAATAAAAACTTAAAGTACAATAAAAATTACCCTAAAACATAAATAAGAAAGTATTGTTTACAGCCCACAAATGGACCGAGCTATGTGGTCACGAACCACTTTCATCTCCTCATCATGTATATTACCAATGTTTTCTTGACTGTTACTCTCTATTTCATCATCATTGCTCTCTAGATTATCGGAGTTACTTTTATCCCACTTAAATCCCTTATCCTTCCTATCATGTATTCTAATAAAATTATGAAGGACTGCGGTAGCAACTACAATGAGCATTTGGTCTTTAATATCATAAGACGGCATTTGCCTTAAAATAACAATGTTTTTGAGAAATTGTTCAACAATCACAATCTAGAAAATCACATTGTTCAAATATAAAATAACATAAGCTACCACAAGTGGAGAAAATAAAATCACATAGTCCAAACATTTTCTTTAGCATAAAAAAAAAAACACGTAGTTTATCACTTGCTAATCAAATAGAGAAGTGGCGCCCCCCCAACAATGCTGCTTCATCTTTTAGAAACATAAGCTGCAAATGTGGTTTTTCCATCACAACAAACATATCTCTCTTCTCTCTATTCTGGAAGATACGAGCTGCCATACGATGAAGATCATTACCCTCCTCAATACCATCTAAGGTGCACACGCGCTCCATGACATCACGAATACTGCTTCCTAAATTTCCTGAACTAGATGACCTCTTTAGCTCTATAGCATCACTGATACGACTGAGCTCGTGTACCAGCTTTGACACTGTTCCTCCTTTCTTCCCTTTACTTTGCATGAAGGTAGCTCCTCGCTTCTTTCTATTTTCTTTGTGTGGCTGTGTAGGATTAGGTAGCTGTGTAGAATTAGGTGGTTGTGTAGGACTAAGTATCTCAATATCATCATGACCATTTTGAGGACTCGGCTCACCGAATGAGTCACATGACACATCCACGAGAGTCTCAAAATTATTAGGAAAAACTCCCGAAGAGGGGGTCCATGAATTTTCTCCCGTGGCCGCAGTATCTTTGAACATAACATCTAATAAATGAAGGTTCTCTAGACCTTTTTCTCGAAATTTTAAAGCATCAGGAACCTCCTACATAATTAAAATGGCCATATTAATAGCTAAAAGTACGTAATATTCCTTTAAAAAAAAAAAGAAAAAAAAAAAAAGAAGAAACATAAATTGGTTATGAAAAACACACCTTTAACTTCCTATCCCACCACTCATTTGTTGCAGCTATTGTTCCTTTGGCTGCGTCCCATCCCAATCCAGTTTCACTTCCTTGTAATTTGTTCCAAAGAATCCAATCTTTCTTCAATGTATCCCACTTATTCTTAAACTTACGATATTCCCATGACTTACCAGTCTTATTTTTAAATGCTGCTTCAATGTTTTTCCAACCTATTTTTGTAAAGTGGGTATTTGGTCGATTACCTTGAAACACCTCATCCACACAAACTTCACAAAAGGCTGTAGTCAATTGGACAGTCCAAAGAGCTTTAGCATCTGAGTTTCTTTGTTTTGATTGAGGGTTAGAATTGGAGTTTATATTTTTATTATCCATCTACAAAATTATAATTTTAAAGTTAGATCGAAAAACTAATATATACCAAAGAGATTATAATTTCAGCAAAAATCATTGTGCCTATCACTGTTAAGTGAACAATAATCTATTAAAAAAAAGTGATCAATCAGTTTGGTCGATTAAAAAAAAATTATGTAGGAAAAGTATTGTACTTAATATTGAACAGTAATCTATTAAACTATTAAAATTTGAGATGGTTTTTTTAAAAAAAATAAAAAAATAAAAATTATTGTACATATTACTGTTCAGTAAACAGAGTTGAAACAAATGATTTAAAAATAAATAAATAAAATAACTGCTCTGCGCAGTTCCAAAAAAAAAAATATTGATCACTGTTCACTAAACAGTGATCTATTGAAATTCATGATTAAAAAAAATAGCACAGTTCAAAAAAAAATTATTACTGTTCAGCGAACAGTGATGGATCACTGTTCAACGAACAGTAATCTATTAAAATCTGTGAATAATTAAAAATATAAAAAAAATCGTTTAAAAAAATAATAATAAAAAAAAATAAAGATCACCCATTCATTGCCTCTTCGGATAACTGTTCACTGAACAGTAATATATTATAAAACAAATAAGTTATGCGCCACAGCTTGCAGTCATCAATCAAATACTTATCAATTACTGTGCCTGCAGTGTACAATTCTATCACCTGTCTATCAATTTAAACGTTTACTCCACTATTAAAAAAAAAAATCATCACGCATGGTCTAACGTTTACTGTCTTTTATCTTTCTTTTTCAACGTATAAGGATATCCAAGCACATATTGACTGCCTTCTTGCTTCTACCCTTCTTTCAGTTCTTTGTCAACATATATCTATGAAGTTTATGACTACCCTTCTCAAACAAAACCACACAAACAGCAAGAAAATGCGACTCTGAAAAAGCAGATTCACCGATCAGAAGGTAAGATACTTACTTGAGTTTTGGAGGCAAGATGCGGCAGGAGCAAGTCTGGAGCAGGCCAACGCCGGGGAGAAAGAAGAGAGGCAGAGAGAAAGACCAAGAAAAATAAGAAAAAACAAGGGTTTTAAAATATTTTAGGTGGGTAATCTTGGTATTTTTTTTCTTCCCGCTGAAAATTTTGGTAACTATCGCGCCAAATAATTGCTATGCGAAATCGTGGTTTTTGATTAAATTCGCACTTTTCTAATTAAGCAGCTACTATCCTGCTGCCAGAAATCGTGGTTTTTTCCACGATTTCAGAAAATGCGATTTTAAATCGCAATCTCCAAACGCCCCACGATTTGCGATTTCGTTTAAAATCGCAAATTATTTATGCGAATAAGCAGTCCCAAACGGGCACTTAAAAAATTGCGTTTTAAATTATTTTTTTAAAAAAAAGAAAAAAAAAAAGAAAAATTGTGTTTTCAAATATTTGGTAAGAGTAATGCTACACACTCTCACTTCTTCACATGAACCACACACATTTCTCCACGAGATATAATTATTTACCAACTTTTCACACAACTATCCTATGAGGTAGAGAATCATAGAATAATTGTGTTTTTTTTTTTTTCTTTTTTCAAAGAGCTTATGATTCTCTGCCACATAGGATAGTTGTGTGAAAAATTGGCAATGAATCATATCTCTTTTTTCACACCCTTAGTGCATTCTTAGTAGCCTCATCAAAATAGTTTTTTAGCTATTTTAGTGAACTAATTTGATAAAAACACTAAAAAATCACTCACAGTAGCCGCACCACTTTAACCAAAAAGTTTTTGTGTGTAAAAATACTCACCAATTTTGATGAGTAAAGCATTCCTAGTAGCCTCACCAAATTTTACTCACCAAAATAACTAAAAATTACTTTTTTCTATTCTGGTGAGCCACTTTATTAAAATTTCCCCAGCAGTCTCACCATTTTAACTAGTCAATATTCACTATTCCATTTAAATAATAATTTTTTCATATTTATTTATTTTTTCTCTATATAATCTTTTTACAAAAAATCATTTATATCCATGAAATAAGGACATTATCGTTTGAGAGATGGGAGATGGGAGAAGAAAATGAGAGAAAAAAAGAAAAAAGTGTGCTAATCATGTGAGAGAGAAAGGTGAAACAAAATTTGGTGAGTAGGTTGTTGAGTGAAAATGCCTTATCTAATTTGGTTAGTAATTTCAGTCATCAAATTTTTTTGGTTAAAATGGTGAGGCTGCTGGGAGTGGTTTTTCAGGATTTTTATCAAATTGGCTCACCAAAATAGCTAAAAAATTATTTTGGTGAGGCTACTAAGAATGCTCTATTCACTCACCAACCCACTCACCAATTTTGTTTCTCTTTTATCTCTCACATGATTCACACTTTTTTCCTTTTTTTTTTATCTCTCATTTTCTTCTCCCTTCTCCCTTCTCCCATCTCCCATCTCCCATCTCCCATCTCCCATCTCTCATCTTTCTCACACGATGATGTCCTTATTTTATGAACATGAAGGTTTCTTTGTCCCTGACATAAACTTTGTGGTTCTTTCATTTATCTCTTTCTTGAATTAGGTTGAGAAGCAAATGATCACTTCTATAAATTTCTTAGCAATGATTTAATCTCAAGTTGAAGGTGTATGGTAGCTTGTTGTATAAAAAAATTAAATAGAAAAAGAATAAAGAAATCTGAAAAATATTATTTTAATGGAATAATATTGTTTAATGAATTTTTTTCTTTCTTTCTTGAATTTGGTTGAGAAGCAAATGAAAACTTCTGTGAATTTCTTAGTAATAATCTAATCTCAAGATGAAGGTGTATGGTTGCTTGTTATATAAAAAAATTAAATAGAGAAAGAATAAAGAAATCTGAAAAAAAAAAATATTATTTAAATAGAATAGTGATAGTGAATAGTTAAAATGATGAGGTTGCTGGGAGAATTTCAAAAAAGTGGCTCACCAGAATAGAGAAAAATGGTTTTCAGCTACTTTGGTGAGTAAAATTTGATGAGGCTACTAGGAATGCTCTAATTTGATGATGCTATTAAGGTGGTTTTTAAAACCACCATTGGCTTTGATATGAATCTTTATTGGATTTTAATCCAATGATGGTTTTAAAAGCCACCTAAGAGTGTGGAGAAATGGGTGTGGAGAAGTGAGAGTATTCGTAGCATTAATCATTTGGTAAAGGATGCATTTTAAAAAATGTATTATTTTAAGGGTCCATTTTGGTTTACGATTTTAAAATGTACGATTTGAAAATGTAATTTTAAAAAATACAATTAAACGTTTGGTAAAATAACAATTTATCATTTAAAATCGCAATTTACTTTTTTAAATCGTGCATTTTTAGATAAGTACTCACTCACTTGCGATTTAAAAATGCATATATATTTTTTTTTTTTATATACTATCAAGCACAATTTTTAAAAATGCACTTCAAAACAATAAACTTTTTGCAATTTTGTTTAAAATTGCAGTTTTTGTATACTAAATTGCAACGTGAAATGCACTATAAAAGCTAAACTTTGATTTTAAAGGGTAAGCAACCAAATATGTTAACTATGTTTTTAAGGTTGTATTTTAAAATCGTTATTTTTAACTCACATGGACATTTTGAAATCGCAAATCCAAATAAACCTTAATCGTTTTTATCAAATCGATCTTTGCTATAGATTTTATATATTTTTCTTACAGAACTCTAACAAAATTTTAACTCTCATCTCTCATTCCTTTTTTGTGAGGGTGGGTTGTAGAGGCCAAACAATCTTTGATAAAGGGTCGAGTAAAGGGGGCAACCTCCACGGCTCCACCCTCCACAGACAAGGGGTGGTGGTTGTCAACTTATAGAGGTTAGGGATATGTAATTTCTATATTACTTTGATTTACATCAAATTTATACCAAGACACTTTGAGTGTGAGACCCATGCATGTGGGACCCACATATATGGGACCCACATGCGTGGGTCTCACATCCTATGTGTATTGATGTAAAATATCATTACCTTAGAGGCTATCCTCCATTTTTTAATTTTTTTTTTTTTTTATTGGTAACTTCTTTTTATTTAGGGTATAATTTTAATTTTGTCAGAAATTCATACAAAAAAAAAAATATTGATTTAATCATTTTTAAAATTTAGGGATCGATTAAAAATTAAAAAATTAAAAAACTTACTCCTTGATTTAGTAATTTTGTTTTCTTCACATACCATCTGCTTTAATTGAAAATTTAATACCCCATTCCAATTTTATTTTTTTCAAAAAAAATAAAAATTCAATGATATTTGTTTTTGAAAATTATGATTTCTAAAATTAAAAACTAATGCATTAAATAATATTCCTTAAAAAAGAAATTATAAGGTGGATAAACAATTTATGATTAAGCAAGTAACTATTAACTAATAAGATTAATGGTATTTTATTGTTATAGATTTATGTTGTTTTGTGATGCTAATTTCAATTACCACATGTTCTTGGGAGGATTCCCTTCTTTTACCTACAATTAATTAGAATCAAAGTTAATTTCATCATGAGTATAGAATTTGTGGGTCAAAATTGTTTTGATTTTTGATCCAAGAGAGAAAAAGAAACAGAAAAAGAAAAAAGAAAAAAGGGACTTTCAATGCAAATGGAAATGTGAAATATCTGTTTTTGTTTCTTTTCCCTTTTCGGTTCATGTTGATGTTAGTGTGTTATGAAAATAAAATTCTACAACAAGTAGAAGACGTTGACATAACTTGTATTAGTTTATCTTAGAGTAATCGTACTTTAATTAAATAAAAATAAAAATAATTATCTATCTAAGTCAGAGTCTTTTAATTATTTGTAACATTATGACGCAAAAGTCATTTAATAGTAGGTTTTTTCAAGTTAGAGTTTAAGTTATCTCTAAGTAGTTTATTTATATTAAGAGTATATCTGAAGGTAGAAGTAGGAGTCCATCTTCTATTCTATGTCTTTGTAATTCTCTTATTTATATACGTAAGTGATTAATAAAAAGTAAGCATAATTAATTTCAAACCGTGTGTTTGAAAGTGTCTAGGTTCCCTCAAAATCTAAAAGGTCTAAAATTTACGTTCCCTCAAAACCTATCAAATTATCTTGTTGCGTGTTTGTGAAATCATTCACGTAACATTTTGGTATCAGAGCCAAATTCGTCTCCAATGGCAAACCCACGTATGGACCTCGATTGGAAAACCAATTTTCCAACATCCAAACCATGTTCGAAGGGCTAATGAAACATAATGCAGAGCACACCAAGATCTTAGCCAAGATTAAAGCAAGTAATGCCAAGTTGCACAGCCTTCTCTCAAAGAAAGTGTTCGATGCACAACAAAATGAACAAACAGTGCCAACCTCATCGCCATCACAACCAAAGGCACCCGACCAACCACTACACCACGTAGAAAATCCAATAGCACAGAACATACTGCACTACTACGCTGTTAAGGCCACATCAGCATTGGCATCAAAGTCTAAACAAAATGATTTGTACCATTAGCACGGGTCACCACAAGAATTGTTATTTGAGAAGACTCACAAGATGCATCATGATTCACACCAGTTCTTTGCATAAATCATGACACTTGCACACAAAACCACAGTGAAGATGGAGATCCAACTGCGATAGAAATTGAAACGACTTTCTGAGGAGGAAGTGAACCCACCTTCAGGACACCCGCCTAGGAAGCGAATGGAAAAGAGGATTTTCCAATTTTGCCCTTGAGAACAAAGACAATTCTATGGAGAAATGAATGTTATGAAAGTAAAATTCTATAGCAGGTAGAAGATATTGACATAACTTGCATTAGTTTATCTTAGAATAATCGTAGTTTAATTAAATAAAGATAATTATAGTTATCTATCCAAGTCAGTGTCTTTTAATTATTTATAGCACTATGGTGCAAAAGTCATTTAGTAGTAAGTTTCTCCAAGTTAGAATTTGAGTTATCTCCAATTAGTTCATTTGTATTATGAGTTTTGAGGGTAGAGGTAGGAGTTCATCTTTTATTCTATGTTTTTGTAACTTTCTTATTTATATGCATGAGTGATTAATAAAAAGTATGCATAATTTATCCCAAACTTTGTCTTTGGAAATGTTTAAGTTCACTCAGAATCTAAAAGGTTTAGGATTCCTCAGAATCTAGGATGAGAGAAAAGATTAAGGCAAATTTAGGGAAACAACACTGCAGAGAAAACAAGGAATGGAGAAAACCCTAAGGCAAATCCAATGAGACAACCCTGTAGAGAAAACACAGAAGGGAGAAAACCCTAAGGCAAATGCAAGGAGACAACTCTGCAGAGAAAACAAGGAAGTGAGACAACCTTCAATTTTTAGGTAACTCCTGGTTTACAGGTTTCGGGTTTGCAGGTTAGCAAGTTCTTAGGAAGCATATGGCCATCCCTGGAGATAGGGAGAAAACCCTAAGGAAAAACAAGAAGGCATGGGGTCGGATTTAACCATTGGGTTTGTAGTTTTTAGGTTTCGGGTTTTCATAAACCACAAAAGCATCACACATTTTGAGAAGATATTTTCAACAAAATTTACTAAGGAGCACAACCCTCGGAATCCGAAGGCGGGGGGGTAGGTCAGTATCCATCAAGATAGAAAGACGTGTCTCAGGTGTGATCACACGCCTAGTGTCCCCACGAACAACAGTTAAACTCGAGACATTCAAAAGTAGAAAGCTAAAGATTGTTCAAACATTGGAACAAGCCAAGACTCGAATTTTTCGAGACATAAAATTCTCATTATCCGAACATGCATCGGGTAAGGGAATTTGGGGGTAACTGTTGAGAAAGAAAGAAAGAAAGAAAGAAAGAAAGAAGAAGAAGAAGAAGAAGAAGAAGAAGAAAAGCAAAAGCAAAAGCAAAAGTAATATTGTTGTACATTCTTGAATTTGAGTGGGTGGATTAAGATATGTTGTTAGTTCGATCATTGATTTTAATTCAATAACTTCATAATACGGGTCTTGGGCTGACCTCAAATGAATTAGAACTTCAAGAATGTAATTTTTTTTTTCAATTCACGAAACAATAAGACACATTAAAACCCACATTATCTTCTATAAATCTATCATTATAGAATGAGAAATACTACTTAGTAGGCTGCTATATAACTGTCATACAATTGATTCTTTTTTATAAGTCCTTATTGTTTTTCAAATGCTGATTTTTATAGTCGCGTCATCCTATTTATATGACAGTCATATAATAATTTACTAAATAATTAATTGTTAATATTGCTCTCACAACTCCGAGCCAAAGTCAAGTTTCAATTTGCAGTGTGGATATTTGTAAAGTGTCACGTCAATTTGTAAGTCTCCTTGTAAATGTTTTTGTATACCTAACATTTCTCATTCATAAGTGGATAGGGACTCATCACAAAGTACTATTTGTAAGATTTGAATTAGATGATGTAAAATAAAAAATAAAAAAATTAACAGTGCATATATTTAATTTAAATTTATTTTATTAAAAAAAAATATAAAATTAAATCTGAATTATTAAGCTAAGGTTAGGAAAAGACAAGAAGAATTATCTCGAAGCTTGAGCTGCTGGATCAAAAACTGTTTTATCAAACCCACTGAAAAATCTAGAGTACAAAATGTCCAATTAGAAAGCGCCTCATGGCATGTAGACATCAAAAGACATCTCGATTAATCTAAGATTATACGAAGTCGGTGAGCCATTGAATCAGACCTCCGTATGCTCTGAAGTCTTGCCCCGTTTGAAATTCTCCCTCCGTACGATCTGAAGTCTTGCGATTTGAAGTCTCAAGATTTTGCTTGAGCATTTAGATGGCTTTGTAGTTAGATCGGTTCTCTTTTCTTTATATAGGTTGTGCTTTATTGTAAAAAAAGGCTCAAATGTATGTTATTGTAATGTTTGTTTATTATATAATTATCTTGGAAGCTGCTTTAAGTTAGGATTTTACATGTGGAGATTATGTATCTCTGTTCACTGTGATCTTTTTCTTAGTAATGAAATTTACTGGCCTTGCCAATTTGTTTTAAAAAATAAAATAACCATCCACGAGTCACCCGCAAAGTTTTGCCCAAATTGCCGAGCAACCGATCTTTAGCTCAACTTTTTTTCTGGGGGATCTCTCATTTTCTTTCTCACTTTTTATTTTTTTTTGGAGAAATCTCTGATTTAAAAAATTATAAAGATTAATACTAAAAGAGCAGTGCCACGCACTAGCAGAATTTCCGGATTTTATCCGGAAATTTGGCTTATGGGTGGCATTCTTGTAATCCGGATGAAATCCGGAAATTCTGCTTCTCCCAAGTATTACCCATACTAAAAAGTCTTAAATAATAATATGGCAACTCAGCGTTCTTGAATGTATCGTTGAATTAATGGTGGAAGCTGATTTGAAGTAGCAGCCACACGATCAGCCGCCGTTCTAGAATAACAATGGCAAAAATGAAATGACTCAACTTTTGCGACTTGTCATGGTAGAAGACACAGATCCAGTGCCCGTTTTCTATGCCGACCATTCAGCATTTGGACTTGTCAAATGGGCATGGCCAATCGTGTAAAGATCGCCTGGCGGCCCCCATTGATATTTGATACTGAGACGATGACCTTGGATTTTCTTTATGGTCTTCTTCTTTCTCGTAAGATTCGTTTAGAACAGCAAAACCTCGTTTTGGATTGGATTTGCAAGCGGTTTCTGCAAATGTTGTTGGTTAGCCTTACTAGCAAATTTACATGGTTATTTTCTCTTGCTTGAAAATTTGGTGTTGGAACTCATATTTTATCCCTTTCAAGTAGGTGTTGCAGTTTATGTTCACATGTCGGGTTCAGCTCGTGTCAAAGCATTGTTTTAAAACTATATAGGTTAACTCTAACCATTTAATTAAATGGATTAAACTCATTAACCCTAACTTTTTAATTTTGTATTGGATTCATATCGAGTTTACGGGTCATGTCAAAAATTGACTGTCATTATATCGCGTTTCGGGTTCAAGTCATGTCAAAGCATATGTATAAAATTATATAGGCCAGCCTTAACCCGACACATTTAATTAAATGAGTTAGACTCTTCAACCCTAATCTTTTAATTTCATGTTGAATTCGAAGGAATTGCCAACTTTACTTTCGAGCTCATATGGAGCATTTATTCGAAGAAAAAGGAAAAAGTACAAATAATAAATTGTAATATACTCTTTTATATCGCAAAAAAGACAAAAATATCCATAAAAGTTTCTTTTAAAAAGCGATCCACCACAAAAGTTGTGAAGACTCACGACCACTATCGCAGGTCTTGTGACTCACAGCGGATGTGGGTCTTGTGAAGACTCATGGCTGATATTGTGGGTCTGATGACCCACGGTCATCGTGGATCACCTGTTTTTTAATTTTAATTTTTTTTTACATAAATATATTTTTAAAATTAAATTATCGGTTGGTACCAAATTTTCCGGACCAATAATCAAAATTTTAAATTAATTGATTTTTTAAGCTTACTTTTTAAGGTTAATTTAGACGTTTTTAACCATTTTAGAAAGTATATATTTCAGGCTTTTTTTTGCCCGAAATGCTGGGCTCAGAGTCCGGAGGACATGATGCATAGAGGTATACATCAACTTTCTATCTCAGTAAAACTTGCATTTTATTTTATTTTATTTTATCTAGTACAAATTCATATTAGTATGCACTTTTTTTCTTCTGATTATTAAGAATTATATGTGGTTGATATCTTTCCTATGCTTTCTTCTAGGCTCTAGCTCTAGTTCAATGTTGAATATGTTGTGTATTTGTAGGTGCCAGGGGTGTTGTTTCTTGTGCAACTATATACCATAGTCATTATACAAGCACATTTTTTAGGTTGGAAACTTTGGGATTTCTATGAGATGGACTTGATGTTTCTTATTAGCATACAACTGTTCATCTTCAAATTTATATTCTCCCATGGATTCTCTGTTGTGCTAATTGTCAAAACCTGCTAGATATGTTTCGTACCAGTTTTCCCTCACATATAATTGTAAATTTGATTCTTCTATTTTATAGGTTTCTTTTCTGCAGTTTATTGTATTCATATTAGCTCTCCCCTTGTTCATTTGTGCTTCAGAGTTTTTGATCAATTCGTTAAATACAGAAAATTACTCCAAAGTCAGGTACTTCTATGGTAACACTTATAATCATTGTTGACTTATTTATTTATGTACACACTCAAATAACATTATCTCTTTTTATTATTTTTATTTTTTAAATACATACCTATATATATATACCCGGTTACTAGTTATAATCGGTTTCAATATTTTTTAAAAATAGGTAACCACTTCAGTAGGGCCGGTTACCGGCCGGCTTTACACCCCTAGCATGTGACAATTTTGATGAAAATTTAATGAAAAAAACACCGCTCATTGATGACTTTCAATAGCTTGGTAAAGCATTTCTCTCTCTCTCTCACTCTCTCAACGCTCGCATTTTCTGTTCTTTGACTTTCTCATTTGGGAAACCCCACTGATGAGTGCCAAATATTGTATATTTGAATCCCTTAATTTATATTAGTTAGACCTTTGGTGTTATTATTTTCTGATGTTTTGGTTAGTTTTAGTGTTTTTGCGTTTTTGCAAGACATTAAGAGAAAAATGGTAATTTTCAAGTGAAAATACATAAAAAGCTGGAAATTCGGAATTGTTGGGAAGTCAATCGATCGAATCTCAAGTCAATCGATCGAAAATTGGCCGATGTCGATCGATTGATTATAAAATCAATCGATCGAATTTATGCGAAGCTGAAATTTCAGAAGCCCTACCTAACTCTATAAATACCATTCTTTTCTCATTTTTGAAAGGGGAGGCTGAAGAGAGGCCGCTTGGGAGCGCCCTAGGCGCCGTTCTCACTGTAGTTTATGACCTTTTGGTTTGATTTTGACCTAGAACTTCAATCCTTTGTAAGTTTATTTGATTTTAATGCATTCTTGTTGTTTATTTATGCTTTCTTTAGTTATGTGTAGCTGAAATTTCGTCTAGGGTTGAGGATGAAACCTCACCATTGAAGAGAAACTGAGTTTCCATGCTTGTTTATGCTATTTGAGTTTATGAGTTTTGATTTCTCATTATTCTACTTCAATTATTAAGATTATTGTTGGATATCTTTTGTGATTTCCGAATACAAGTGATGATTTGATATAGTTTCATTAGATTGATGGCTTCGGTTTTCATTTATCAAAATGTTGGATATTCGTTATGTTTCATTCCATGGATATATTTGATGATTTAGTCAAAACTAGATATCTTTTGTGATTTGTGCAAGTATGGATTCATCGAATGATTTAAACAACTTTTGAAGCAAAGTAGAGCATACCTAAGATTTGTATAAGAGAATTCGAAATATGTGTGATAAACATGAGACTATGTTGTTGTGATTTGGTGGGTGTGGATTCCAAAACCCTAGACCCCTTTATTTTCATTATTTTTGTTTATGCTTTCTTTTGTTAAAAATTTTTAAATTTGGAACTAGGTTAAAACATGATTAGTTTGAATAGAGATTAATTTTTGCAACACAATTCCCTGTGGGATCGACCTCGTACTTGCAAAACGCTATATTGCAAACGATTCGTGCACTTGCGAGTACATTTAAAACACACAACACCCACTCCTCCAAGCTATATAAAACCCACCCCTCTCCTCTCAACGTCTTCAAACTAATTCACACAGCTCTCCTTTCAAGTGCTTCCTAACCATTCTTCATCAAATGCTCCTTTCTGAAAATCAATGGATGAGATTGATCTTCCTTGATTTTTTCTTTGCTCAGTTTCTCTTGAACTCATGCAAGACCTTATTATAGTCTCTACAGGAATAACCTATGACTGCAAAAGCATTGAAAAGTGGTTGTTGCTTGAGCTATTGATGTATATCGATTTAAAATCTGAAATTTGTTTGAGAAATTTGAGACTTGAAAGTAGTTTTTCTCCTCTTCTTCTTTGTACCTAGGCAGTTAGTAGATGCGGTTATCCAATTTTATAAATCGCCCTAAGTGGTTGCGGTTAGCAGTTTTAGCCAATAACGGCTAACTGCAACCACCTTTTCATCCCTACAATATAGAGGCTATCCTCCATTTTTTTTTGTTGGTAACTTCTTTTTATTTAGGGTATAATTTTAGCTTGGTAAGAAATTCATAAAAAGAATAGAATGCATTAAATTATATTCCTTAAAAAAAAGAAGCGTTTTTATAAGGTGGATAAACAATTTATGATTAAGCAAGTAACTATTAACAAATAAGATTTATGGTGTGCTATTGTTATAGATTTATATTGTTTTGTGATGCTAATTTCAATTACCACATGCTCTTTAGATGATTCCATTCTTTTACCTACAATTAATTAGAATCAAGGTTAATTTCAAAATGAGTATAGAATTTGTTGGTCAAAATTGTTTTGATTTTTGGTCCAAGAGAGAATAAGAAAAAAGAGAAAAAAAGGCACTTTCAATGCAAAATGTTATATTATAGAATTAAATGGAAATGTGAAAGACCTATTTTTGTTTATTTCCCCTTTTTGATTCATGATGTTGTCATTGCTGTATTAGATGGAGCTGGGGTAGTCGGTATGGGTGAAAATCCGGTTATAGTTATTGGTTATTAGTTATTGGGCAGTCGGTTGGCAAAAATTTTCAATTGGCCCTAGTAACCGAGTAGCCAGTTAACCGGTTATTTAATAACCAACGGCAACCGGTTGGTACCCAGTTATCCGAATTGGTAACATAATTTTTTAAAAATTTAGTCTTTTGGGCATATTTTAGGTACTGTGCCTACGTTTTGAGCTTAATTTAGACGTTTTTAGCCCAATCTAAAATGTTCTAAACCCCAAAGATTCAAAGAAGTAGAACGGCAAAAAGTTTGAATGAAAACTGAAAAGTAAAACCCTAAAGGTTAGAATTTTATTATTTTAATTTTTTGAATAATATATATATAGACACACACACACACACACCTGATTACCAGTTATAACTGGTTTACTATTTTATAAAATTGGTAACCGCTCCTATAGGACCGGTTACCAGTTATTTCCAACCGGTAACAAAAGTGGTTTACTGGTTACTAGTTATAACCGGCCGACTTTACACCAGTAGGCTATGGCCCCCCCAATTCATTTGACACAAAATAATAATAATAATAATAGACTTAAGAAAAATTTGTATTTATACTTTGACCACATATTTTAATATATTTTTTGTTGACCCCCTCTCATCCAAATGTCTAGCTCCATTTGGCTTCATCCTGTATAATATATTAATACGTATCTAAACCTCTAATTTCCATCCCTGAATATATAGACTTTTTTATTTTTCTTTTTCAAGGGCCGAAATCCATTCCTTAATAATGGCTTCCAATATGAATACGAAACGCTAATAAACTATTTTCCTCCCTATGCATCTATTTGGACGGATGTTAGAGCATGCAAAGTTCCAAAATATATGACCAAAGGAAAGGCCCATGTTCATACATATACTGCACATATATCCTTAAAGAAATGATAGAAATATTTTACAAATTAGATTTGACCCGTCTTTAAAAGTATCATATGTCGTTACTCATTAGTACGTAAGAAACACATAATTTTTTTGATAGCAAGTAGCATCAATAAAAAGAAAAAAGAAAAGAAAAGAAAAGAAAAATTTGGTCACTTGACTCACTTAAAACGCACAATAAGTAACAAAAACTTGTAGAATCAACGACCCCCCGAGAGAAGCGAGTCTTCAACGGAAGACAAATGTGTGAAGGCCTTGTCCATAGGAGCCGCCGGATAAGACATGGGAAACGTTAAGCCGCTGGCACAAAGACCAACAGATGGTAACTCTGGAAGAGGAACATCCCCCTCCAAGAACTGCACAACTTGCCGCATGCTTGGCCGGGGTGAAGCCTCTGAATTAGAGCACATCAACCCAAGTTTTAATACCAACTCTACTTCCTCTGCTACATATTCTGTACCCAAATTTGGATCCGTTGCCCCAAGAATTTTACCTCGGTTCCAGTGAGAAAGCACGCAATCGACCAAAATAATATCCTCTGTTTGCCATCGTGGCTCTATTGGTCTTCTTCCACAAGCGACCTCAAGCAAAAAGGCCCCGAAGGCAAACACGTCGGTGCTTGTTGTGGCCTTGCCGCTTCGAGTAAGGTCCGGCGCAATATACCCAATGGTTCCAACCACATGAGTCGTTTGAGGGGCAGTTCCACGGTCATAAAATCTTGCAAGAGCGAAGTCTCCTAATCTAGCATTTAGTTCACCATCTAGCATGACATTACTAGCCTTGACATCTCTGTGAACAACAACTTGCTCCCATTCTTCGTGTAGATAAAGCAGCCCCGATGCCACACCTTTTATGATTCCAAACCTCTGTTTCCAATCCAGAGTGAGCTTAGGTTGGTAAAAGAGGTACTTGTCTAGGCTTCCATTGGGCATGTAGTCATACACCAAAAGCAACTCTCTCTTTCGCCGGCAATACCCCGAGAGTGGTACTAAATTCCTGTGGCGGAGCCGACCCATACTGGCAATTTCTGCAACAAATTCTTTCATTCCCTGCTTTGATTCATGGGAGACTCTCTTCACCGCAATCTCAATTTTGGAGGTAGGTAGTACACCTCTATATACCTTTCCAAATCCACCCTTACCCAATACCTCTTTCTCTCCGAATCCTTTTGTGGCAACAAAAAGATCTTTGTATTTGAATCTCTGAGGCCCATAGTCAAGCTCCCAATCTTCCAGCAATTCTTCAAACTTCCTCTTCCTTCTAATGACATAAACTACACCTGAAATTGCTACCAAGACTAAGCTTACAATTATCACAGGCAACCCAATTGTCAAAAATTTAGATCTCTCTATACCTACTAATATCGGAGGCAGCAGAACTTGAGAGAGGAGAAGTTCTGGAGCCTGGCCATTCATCTTAAAGCTCCAAGCCAGAGCATAATGGTTTGCTAGGAGCCGGCCAGTTGAGGACGAGAAGCCAACATACATGTCGTTGGCAATGATAGGTGAAAGATCGCGGGACAAAGACAATAGCGGAATTTTGGGTTTACCGACATTAAGTGGAGCAAAAGTAACATTAATTTGCTTCTCGACACCATCGTATTCCACCCAAACTTGCATTTGCTGGCCACTTATAAGGCTCAGGGACCTAAACCCGCCACCATTGTCATCAGCATAATATCCTACGCCAGCAGATTGCTCGGACTTCAAGCCATTTATATCAATCCCAACATGGTTCGAGTTGATGTCGTCAAACTCAGAGTTCTTGAATGTATCGAGCTCTATGGCAACGACTTGATTTTTGGGATCACCATCATTGGTAATATTGAAAAGTCCAAGGCGCTGGGTAGAACTACCTCCCGGGAGTCCTCTTGTTGGAGCAATGACGAAAGCAAGCCCATGACCGCTGAAATTGGCACCTTCAGAAACGATAGCGAAGACGAAAGTCGTAGAGAAGGAGGAAACGTCGCCATTCGACGAGTTCTTGAAGCTTATTGGATTGGGGTAGAAAGCATGACCCATTTGAAAGTATGTATTATTAGTGAGCCTCAAAAGGCCAGTAGAAGTGATTTCGGCTATGCCATCAAGGCTTAGATTTGCCGATTTAAACCCGACGTAGGTGAAGGTGGTATCTTCGGAGGCTACAAAGCTGATTAGGAGAGGCAGAAGGAATACTAGGTTGGACAACATGGCTATATTTTGCATCCGCTCCCTCTTTTCATGGTTTCATAGTTCCAGTTCCATGTTGAAGACATGTTATTTGATGAGATATTAATATAAATAATCAACGATTCTACAATTTTCAAAGAAGCTTAAAGATATAAGCTGACTCATCAGAAAGTACAATTTGTAAGCTTTATGTTAACAACTTGGTATTTGTAACTTGAAATTAATTATTCCATGTACATAAAAGCTAAAGCTGCTACTCCAATTATTGCTTCAAGATATTAGATGGTAACCCTTTTTTTTAAAAAAAAAAAAAAAAAAGGAACGAAAGAAATTGCACATTCGCTCCCATAATCCACGAGTCTTTTTTTTTTTTTTTTTGGGCGAAATCTCTGTTTTAAAAAATTATAAAGATTAATACTTAAAAGTCTTAAATACTAATATGGCAACCCAGCGTTCTTGAACGTATCGTAATATGCTCCATAGTCCATAGTTGTCGTTGAATGGTGGAAGCTGATGGCCTTGTTTGGCAAGAGAAAAAAAAATTTTCCTTCCCCTTTTCACTTATCTTAAAAATAATCAACTTTAAAACATTCTAATTTTGTATCATATTAATAATTTTTTATTGAAAAAAGTACACATAACCCCCTCAAACTATCACTCAATTGTCAATGTACTCCGTAAACTACCAATTGTGTCAATGTCCTCCCCTAAACTACCAAAAAATGTCAATGTCCCTCTAAGACCAACAAAAAGACAAAAATGACCCTAATTTTTTTTTTGAATAAGACAAAAAATGTCCTCGTTAATTCAAAAAATTAAAACTAAAACTTAAAAACTTTAAAAAAAAACTAAAAAAATAAAAAAGATATATTTAAAAAAAAAGGAAAAAAAAATTTAAAATAAAAGAACAAAATTTTTAATTTGTTTTTTTCTTTTTTTTTTTTAAAAAAAAAGCAAACAAAAAATAACAGATTTTTTTTTTTAAAAAAAAATAAAACAAATGAAAAAAAGAAAAAGAAAGAAAAAACCAGTTTTTATTAAATTAAAAAACGAAAAAGAACAATTTTTTTTAAAAGAAAAAAAAACGAAAAAAAAAAAAAAAAAAAGAAGCTAACTGAAATTTATTTATTTTTTTTAAAATAAAACAAACGAAAAAAAAAAACAGTTTTTATTAAATTAAAAAACGAAAAAGAACATTTTTTTTTAAAAGAAAAAAAAACGAAAATACAAAAATAACTGAAATTTATTTATTTTTTTAAAAAAAATAAAACAAATGAAAAAAAACCTGTTTTTATTAAATTAAAAAAAAAAAGAAAAAGAACAATTTTTTAAAAAAGAAAAAAAAACTGAAAATTATTATTTAAAAAAAAAACAGTTTTTATTTTTATTTTTTTGGAATAAATTTTTGTTATTTTAGATTTTTTTTTAATAATTTTTTGTAGTTTGTATTTTATTTTAATAATTTTATGAAGGGAATTTTTGTCATTAGGAGGACATTGACATTTTCTTGTAGTTTAAGGGGGGAGATTGACACCATTGGTAGTTTGGGAAATACATTGACAATAATGTGGTAGTTTGAGGGGATTATGTGTACTTTTTCATTTTTTATTATTATTTAAATAAAAAAAATTCACTATAATACAAAATTTTTTCACTTTTCTATACAAATTCTTTTTACTTTATATTATATCTATCACTTCCACCTCCAACCACCAATTTTCCTTTCCTTCCCGAACAAGGCCGATTTGAAGTAGCAGCCACGGCCCACACGATCAGCCACCGTTATAGAATAACAATGGCAAAAATGAAATGAGTCAACTTTTGCCACTTGTCATGGTAGAAGCCACAGATCCGGTGCCCGTTTTTCTATGCAGACCATTCAGCATTTGGATTTGACAAATGGGCATGGCCAAACGTGTAAGGATCGCCTGGCGGCGCCCATTGAAATTGAGACGATGTCGTATGATCTTCTTGCCACCTGAACCATGACCTTGGGTTTTTCTTTATGGTCATCTTCTTTCTCGTAATATTCGTTTAGAACAGCGAAACCTCATTTTGGATTCGACTTGCAAATGGTTTCTGCAAATGTTCCCCCTCCAAGCACTGCTGAACAATTTATTTGACTCTTCTTCTGGGCCCAATGGTGGGTCTCGGCCCAACGGCCAACTCTAATTCTTCTATCCGTGGAAGGGGCAGGGCACAGACTAGAGGTGGCAAAATGGGTCATGACCCGCGAACTCGACCATAACCCGAAGCATGTAATAGGGTTAGGAACTTAGGGTTTAGGTTAATCGGGTTCAGGTCATAATCGGGTCACCCATTTATGATCCGTTTATTTTTCGGGTTAGACGGGTCAAACCTGTCGGGTTCACGAGTTGACCCGTCTGACCCATTTTTTTTTAAAAAAATAAAAATAAATTACAATAACCATATTAAAAGTTCGGGTTGTAATCGGATCATTCAGGTTACCCCCGATAATGATCGGGTTCGGATTTGAAAATTTATCCGATTATTAATCGGATCGGGTTCGTGTTGATGCTAAATGAGTGACGGGTCATTCGGGTTTAGGTCGGGTTGACCCGCAAACCCATTTCGCCACCCCTAGCACAGACGTGGGCCTCCCACTAAAATGCAATTTGACTTTTGTGTTGGTAAAAAAATTTGGGTAAATATATAATAAATTACTGAGTCGATGTACGATTTGAAAAATGTCTCATAACTTATTAATTTTTAATATTAAATCTGTAACTTTTTCACGTTTTTGAATTGGACAATTCTATTACTTTTCTATTCAATTTTGCAAACTCTGTTAGCGCCATGTGTTTATTTTAATTTTCTTCTTCTAATTATTAAGAATTACATGTGGTTGATATCTTTCCTCTGCTTTCTTCTAGGCTCTAGCTCTAGTGCAATACCAGGGGTGTTGTTTCTTGTGCAACTATATACCATAGTCATTGTACAAGCACATTTTTTAGGTTGGAAACTTTAGGATTTCTATGAGATGGAGTTGATGTTTCTTATTAGCATACAACTGTTCATCTTCAAATTTATATTCTCCCATGGATTCTCTGTTGTGCTAATTGTCATAACCTGTTAAATATGTTTCGTACCAGTTTTCCGTCATATACTGTTGAAAATTATTTCATGAAAATCTAAGTTTATCTCTTATTTGAATATATATAGAAATTTAAGTTTATCTTAAATTTGAATATTTAAATTTCCCTCTATTTCTTTTTATTATTCTTTGTTCCACATTGAAAAGCTATGAGTTTTTTTTGTGCTTTATAAGCATTTATCAAGCTCTTATATTAAATAAGATTTTGAGTATACATGTGCTAGTTGCGTCACCCAGTGCAAAGCACTAGTTGTCGCACGCGTGTCACTTAGTCGCTTTGACGCACACGATATTATTAATTACGTGTGTATTTTTCTTGATGTGTACAACTGCTTTTCTAACAGTAATATTTTCAAATACGTAACTGTCAGAAACTATATTTTCTAACTGTTTTTTCAACAGTCAGAAACTGTATTTTCAACAGTTAGAAACGGTATTAAAACTGCTGTAAGCTGATTCTGAGTTTTTAGATAAAAAAAACTATATTTTTCCAGCAAATTGGTAGTTCTTTGGTTCTTTTTTTTTTTTTTTTTTTTTAAATCTTCTCTGCTGTTACATAATTTCGATATTCAGAATTTGCGATATGCACATTACATTCGAGCGGTATTGTATCTTGAGGACAAAATTGTTGTATTCCCTTTTACAAAACTTATTGTTTAAGTGGGAGGCAATATTTGTCTGAAAGACAAATTTACATTCGCCTTATTGTCAAGTGTTCTTCTTATACAGTTTTATTTTTCTTCTTTCTTCAATTTTCTGTAGTTCCACATCTTTAGTTTTTCCAACATATATAAATGTAAATTTAATTGCTGTCCTTCTATTTTATAGGTTTCTTTTCTGTAGTTTATCACTTTATTGTATTCACATTAGCTCTCCCCTTGTTCATTTGTGCTTTAGAGTTTTTGATTAATTCGTTATATACAGAAAATTACTCCAGAGGCAGGTACTTTTATGGTAACACTTATAATTATCGTTGACTTATTTATTTATGTATACACTCAAATAACGTTATCTCCTTTTATTATTTTAATTTTTTAAATACATATATATATACACCGGTTATAACTGGTTTCAGGGGCGAAGGTAGGGGTCAAGAGGGGTCAAAATAATGTCAAATGCGCCCCCCCCCCCCCCCCCCCCCTAACCTCCAAAAAAATTTTCCCTTCTCTTGAATTTTTTTTTTTTTTTTTTAGAAAGTCCTTGTTGCCCACTCTCAAAAACTCATAAAGAGCAAATATTTTTTAAGAATGAGTCACACCACGTTCTGCTATTTTTTCATTGGTTTTTAACTTATGCTCCGTTTGTTTCGGCGTAAAATGATTTCGGTATTTTCCGGTGTTTGGTAGGGGCGAAAATAATAGTCAACCGGAAAATGATTTTCGGTTTGACCAAAAATGCTTTGTAAATTTCGGAAAATGATTTACGCTTTTTAAAAGTGTAAATCATTTTCCGAAGACGCCAGACACATTCGACCCATTTTAAACGACACAGTCGACCTTCACGTTAAAGCAGTCGACCATCACCGAAATCTTGCCGGTACCAAATCCGACAACCTCAGGTCAATGTCGCCGGAATCCGGTCGGCCCAGATTCCGACGACCAATCTAATCGTATTCCGGCCACCTAGCCAGAATCTAGCCAGAAAGGCCAGATTCCGGCAGGCTGGCCGGAATCTGTCCAGAAAGACTAGATTCCGGCCGGCTGGCCGGATCTGGCCAGAATATCCTAGCCAGAACGGCCGACCTAGCCAGAACGGCTTGATTCCGACGGTTCTGGCAGTTTCCGGCCAGTATGCCGGAGTTCGGCCGTTCTGGCCAGAATCCGGCCAACTCAGATTTTGACGAAACTATCCGAATTCCGACCTTTATCCTATAGCCAGAATCCGGTAAAAGTGGTCGGAATCCTGTCAATTAGTGACGAAATCTTGTGTCTGGTGATTTTTATATTATTTTACATTAATATTTATATGTTTTGAATAAAAATTGATTTTTATAGGTTAATATGATTGAATAAAAATATAAAAAATATTTGTGATTTTCTGTACGTACCAAACACCGAAAAATGATTTCAACGAAAATATTTTTTAAAAAAATGACTTCCCTAAAACCAGTTTACGACAAAAATCATTTTACATTGAAATAAATGGAGCATTAAAACCAATCACTAGCAGCTGTCACAAGTTGAAGAAGATAGGTTGAAGACGACATTTTTTTGCTTTGATAAAACACACCGTTTTGTTAAAAAAAAAAAAACAAAACGTTCGTTTGAAACTTTGGAGGATACGGGACACGTCTATGGACTAAAGATAATCCAGGCTTCCAGCTATGCCCAGTCCAACAACGTGGCCCATACGTGCTAAAAGCTGAACCATGATGGTGATGGTCTCCTCCTCCTCCTTTTTTTTTTTTTTTTTTTTGGTAATAAGCTTTTCATACTTTTGGTCTTAAAGTAATGGGACACGTTTTGTGACTGTTATAAAGTAACAATTTAACCTCATCAATAGATAAATGATTGTCTAGTTATGTATATTGAGAATGATATATTTGAGACTATTAGCAATGAAAAAATCATAAAACGATTTCAAGGTATGAAGACTCGTCGAGGACAACTGAATAAATGAACATCATGTGTGACAAAATAAATTGTAAGTTACATTTGTATATTTTAAGCTATAATTAAATTTTGTTGAATTATTTATTTATTGTGTTAGTTATATTTTTTTAATATTTTTATTTATTTTTTATTAACTTTAGATTTTTTTTTATTTATCAAAAAGAAAAAAAATTATTTACCCCCCTCAACTAAAATCTTGGCTCCGCCACTAATCGGTTTCAATATTTTTTAAAAACGGTAACCGCTCCGCTAGGGCCGGTCGGCTTTACACCCATAGCTTGTGACAATTTTGATGAAAATTTGATAAAAAAAAAAAAGCACCGCTCATTGATGACTTTCAATAGCTTGGAAAAGTCATCACTCTCTCTCTATACGCTTGCATTTTCCGGGTTTTGACTTTCTCATTTGGGAAACCCCACTCCTCCACACGTATATAAAACCCACCCTACTCCTCGCAATGTCTTCAAACCAATTCACATAACACTCATTTCAAGTACTTCCTAACCATTCTTCGTCAAATGCTCCTTTATGAAAATCAATGAATGAGATTTGTTGGGAATAATGTCAGTCAGATTGGTCCATTGTTAGAAGTATGGGCCTTCTGGTCAATACCAGTCTGAAAAGGAGAGACAGGAGAACTCTCGAGAAAGTCCCCTCTCGGGAGGCAGGTATTAAGCAGCCAAGAGATATAATACCGAGAGGTAGATACAAAGCAGCTATTCCCAAAGAATACAAGGCATGAGGTATAATCAGATTGGATCTCGGGAATACAAACATCCCGAGACTGAGACTTAGCCAGCGAAGGCCTGAGACAAGCATGTCTCGAGAACTCAGATATTAACTGCATTCCAAGAAATCCGGATGAGAAGCCATGATCTAAGGTAGACGCTATGGCTTAGAGATCGTACACATCCCTTGAAAATCTGTGATTAAAGATAAGTCCCGGATCTTTAGGAAAACTTCGCTTAGAGGATAAGAAGGAGAGAAATCCCGAGGGATTCAGGGAGGGGATTGTGGATCCCAAGAGACCCGGGCTCCTTGGCATTCTCTAACCGCATCAGAAAGTCTATAAATAGGCCAAGGCTCTAGGTATATGAAAAAAGACTGAATTTTGGCAATTAAGCACACTCTTTTAGGCAGAAGCTAACTTAAGTATTGGAGAGGACCCTCGGAAAGGTCCTTGCTCATTTTGCAAAATTCCCGGAGAAAGCCCGAATAATCTAGAAGAAAGAGTTATGTTCAAACCATATCGAAAACTGTATTAACAAAATTGATGCTCCTTGATTCTTTCTTTGCCCGGTTTCTCTTGAACTCATGCAAGACCTCGTTACAGTCTCTACAGGAATAACCTACGACTGTGATAGCATTGAAATGTGGTTGTAGCTTGAGTTGTTGATGTATATCGGTTTAAAATCAGAAATTTGTTTGACAAATTTGAGATTTGAAAGTGGTTTTTCTTCTCTTCTCTTTTTGCTTAAGTGGTTAGCAGATGCGGTTATCCAGTTTTACAAACTGCCCTAAGCGGTTGAGGTTAGCAGTTTTAGCTAATAGCCGCTAACTACAACTACCTTTTCACCCCTACAATATAAAGGCTTTCCTCCATTTTTTTTTGGTAACTTCTTTTTATTTAGGGTATAATTTTAGTTTTGTAAGAAATTCATAAAAAGAATAAAATATTGATTTAATAATTTTTAAACTTTAGGGATCGATTTAAAATAAAAAATTAAAGAACTTACTCCTACTTGATTTAGTTATTTTGTTTTCTTTTTTAATCCTTTCTTCACATACCATCTGCTTTAATTGAAAATTTAATACCCCTTTCCAATTTGCTTTATTTTTTAAATCAATGATAGTAGTTTTTGAAAATTATGGTTTCTTATTTTAAAAACTAATGCATTAAATGATATTCCTTAAAATAATAATAAAAAAAAATAAAGATTTTGTAAGGTGGATAAACAATTTATGATTAAGCAAGTAACTATTAACTAATAAGATTTATGGTGTATTATTGTTATAGATTTGATGTTAATTTCAATTACCAGATGCTCTTTAGAGGATTCCCTTCTTTTATGATGTAGAACAAGAATTTCATCTTGTTCCCGAGATGCTCTTATTACCGAGAGGTTGGTCTTGACATCGAGACGATTGACAAACGGGCTTATTCAAGAACAATCTTACTGTCAGACAAAGAAGATCAACATTGGCGAATTACTCAAGTCCCATCCCCCGAATTAGTCTCGATTGATGATTGGAAACTCATGGAGGAGTTTTTCTAAAGTGGAGGAGCCTGATGTAGGACTGCCTGAGGCTGAGATAGGTATAATATTCCGAGGTCAAGACGACTATAGTATCCTGAGGCTAGGACGATTATAGTATCCTGAGGCCGAGACGACTAGAGTATTCCGAGGCCGAGACGGCTAGAGTATCCCGAGCCAAGATGGCTAGAGTATCTCAAGCCCAGGTAATGCGGCTCAATTGTCCCAACTAATATAACTAGAAGATTTCCGAATAATAAAGATTTCTGACAAATATAAGTTTGAAATAATTGTATTGAAAGAGACAGTTTTGATTATCAATAAGAATGTTGTTTTCTCTTTCAAAGTGTTGTTGAGTTTGTGCTTTGAGGACACAGTTTTTCAATCACATCTATCACTTTTGTTACGTCATTTTAACTACAATTAATTAGAATCAAGGTTAATTTAATCTTGAGTATAGAATTGTCGTTCAAAATTGTTTTGATTTTTGGTCCAAGAGAGAAAAGGACAAAAAGAGAACAAGAAAAAAGAAAAAAAAAAAATAAAAGAAAAAAAAGAAAAAGAAAAAGAAAAAAAAATGGGGCACTTTCAATGCAAAATGTTATATTATAGAATTAAATGGAAATGTGAAAGATCTGTTTTTGTTTATTTCCCTTTTTTCGGTTCATGTTGCTGTCATTGATGTATTAGATAGAGCTGGGGTGAAAACTTGGTTACAACTACCGGTTATTGACTAAAATTGGTAACTGTAGCTGGGCAGCTAGTTGGCCAAAATCTCCAACCGGTTTCGGTAACTGGGTAGTCAGTTAACCGGTTATTTAATATCCGGCAGCAACTGGTTGGTACTCGGTTATCTGCATCGGTAACCAAATTTTAAAAACATTGGGTCTTTTGGACATATTTTTTATATTGGACCTACTTTTTGAGCTTAATTTAGACGTTTTTAGCCATTTTTAAAAAGTTCTAAACTTCAAAGATTCAAAGAAGTAGAATGACATAAAGTAAAGAGAAAGAGAAACAGCTAGAAAGTTGGAATGAAAACCAGAAAGAAAAACCCTAGAGGCTAGAATTTTATTATTTTAATTTTTTTAATAAATAAAATAGGTAACCGCTCTAGACCGGTTATCAGTTATTTCCAACCAGTAACAAAAACGGTTGATCGGTTACCGTTATATCCGGCCGGCTTTACACCCGTAGGCCATGGCCCCCCAGTTCATTTGAAAAAAAAAAAAAAAATAGTCTTAAGAAAAATTTGTATTTATACTTTGACAACATATTTGAATATATTTTTTGTTGACCACCTCTCATCCAAATGTCTAGCTCTATTCGGTCTCAAGGAAAATTTGCATTTATACTTT
The DNA here is from genome assembly GCF_958979055.1 of Alnus glutinosa. Classification (NCBI taxonomy): domain Eukaryota; kingdom Viridiplantae; phylum Streptophyta; class Magnoliopsida; order Fagales; family Betulaceae; genus Alnus; species Alnus glutinosa. The sequence continues at coordinate 25,052,220 of NC_084892.1, forward strand.
GACTACAAATTTTAATATATTTTTTGTTTGGCTCCCTCTCATCCAAATACCTATCTCCGTTCTGTATAAGATATTAATATGTATCTAAACCTCTAATCTCCATCCCTAAACATCTTGATTCTTTTTTTTTTTTTCTCAAGGGCTGAAATCCATTCCTTAATAATGGCTTCCAATATGAATCCAAAATGCTAATGAACTATTTTCCTCCCAATGCATCTATTTGGACGGATGTTAGAGCATGCAAAGTTCCAAAATATATGACCAGAGGAAAGGCCCATGTTCATGCATATACTGCACAACCTTAAAGAAATGATAGAAATATTTTACAAATTAGATTTGACCCATCTTTAAAAGTATCATATGTTGTTAAACATTATCACGTAAGAAACACATAATTTTTTGATAGCAAGTAGCATCAATAAAAAGAAAAAAGAAAAGAAAAGAAAAAATTGGTAAAACGTACGATGGATAACAAAAACTTGTAAAATCAGCGACCTCCTGAGAGAAGCGATTCTTCAACGGAAGACAAATGCGTGAAGGCCTTGTCCATAGGAGCCACCGGATAAGACATGGGAAACGTTAAGCCGCTGGCACAAAGACCAACCGATGGTAGCTCTGGAAGCGGTACATCCCCCTCCAAGAACTGCACAACTTGCCGCATGCTTGGCCGGGCTGAAGCCTCTGAATTAGAGCACATCAACCCAAGTTTTAATTCCAACTCTACTTCCTCTGCTACATATTCTGTACCCAAATTTGGATCCCTTGCCCCAAGAATTTCGCCTCGGTTCCAGTGAGAAAGCACGCAATCGACCAAAATAATATCCTCTGTTCGCCATCGTGGTTCTAATGGTCTTCTTCCACAAGCAACCTCAAGCAAAAAGGCCCCGAAGGCAAACACATCGGTGCTTGTTGTGGCCTTGCCGCTTCGGGTATGCTCTGGCGCAATATACCCAACGGTTCCAACGACATGGGTCGTTTGAGGGTCACTTCCACGGTCATAAAATATTGCAAGACCGAAGTCTCCTAATCTAGCATTCAGTTCACCATCTAGCATAACATTACTAGCCTTGACATCTCTGTGAACAACAACTTGCTCCCATTCTTCGTGTAGATAAAACAGCCCCGATGCCACACCTTTTATGATTCCAAATCTCTGGCTCCAGCCCAGAGTGAGCTCAGGTTGGTAATAGAGGTACTTGTCTAGGCTTCCACTGGGCATGTAGTCATACACCAAAAGCAGCTCTCTCTTTCGCCGGCAATACCCCAAGAGTGGAACTAAATTCTTGTGGCGGAGCCGACCCATACTCACAATTTCTGCAACAAATTCTCTCATTCCCTGCCTTGATTCGTGGGAGATCCTCTTCACCGCAATCTCAATTTTGGAGGTAGGGAGTATTCCTCTGTAGACCTTACCAAATCCACCCCTGCCCAATAGCTCTTTCTCCCTAAATCCTTTAGTGGCAACAAAAAGATCTTTGTATTTGAATCTTTGAGGCCCATAGTCAAGCTCCCAGTCTTCCAGCAATTCTTCAAACTTCCTCTTCCTTCTTATGACATAAACTACACCTGAAATTGCTACCAAGACTAAACTAACAATTATCACAGGCAACCCAATTGTCAAAAATTTGGATCTCTCTGTACCTCCAAATATCGTAGGCAGCTTGGGAAGTTGAGAGAGAAGAAGTTCTGGAGCCTGGCCATTCATCTTAAAGCTCCAACCCAAAACATAATGGGATGTTAGGCGTGAACCAGTTGAGGACGAGAAGCCGACATACATGTTGTTGCCAATGATAGGTGAAAGATCGCGGGACAAAGACAATAGCGGAATTTTGGGTTTACCGACATTGAGTGGAGCTAAAGTAACACTGATTTGCTTCTCGACTCCATCGTATTCCACCCAAACTTGCATTTGCTCGCCGCTTATAAGGCTCAGGTTCCTAAAATCACCATTGTCATCAGCATAATATCCTGCGCTAACAGATTTCACGGACTCCAACCCATTTATATCAATCCCAACATGGTTATCATTGATGTCAGCAAAGTCGTCGCTCTGGTTGGTATCGAGCTCTATTGCGAGAACATGATTGGTGGCATTACCATTGTTGCTATCATTGAAAAGGCCAAGGTACCGGCCTGGCAGAGCTCCTGGGAGCCCTCCTGTGGGAGCAATCACGAAAGCAATTCCATGACCGCTCAAAGCGGGATATTTAGAAATGATACCAAATACAAAGGTCATAGAGAAGGAGGAAACGGTGCCATTCGACGATTTCTTAAAGCTTATTGGATTGGGGTAGAAAGCGTGGCCCATTTGTTGACGCTTTGTAGTATCTGTGAGCTGCAAAAGGCCAGTAGAAGTGATTCCGGCTTTGCTGTCTATGCTTAGATTTTCCGGTTTAAACCCGACGAAGGTGAAGCTGGTATTATCGGAGGCTACTAAGCTGATTAGGAGAGGCAGAAGGAATACTAGGTTGGACAACATGGCTATATTTTAAAGAAAAATCACTTTCAAGTTTAAAGACATGTAGCGTCGGTTTCATAGTTCCACTGGCAAAATTTCATGACATGAATCATGAGTTCTCAAATCTTTATATAAAATTCCTAATCTATCCCGCTAATCTGAAGAAAAAATAAAGTCCTCTCCCGAGTCAACTCAGCGAATGAAATCAATACTCGTCGGCCTTGGACATGAGGGAGAGTCCTTCGCTGTGGACTTGACTCTCGAGGGAAGACTCTGGAAATGTGTTAATTAATGAAAATGATAGTCAACACGGGAGGGAGGAAGAGGCCAGTCTTCTGAGGCAATGCCCCTTCCTTTTAACGAATTTTCAGTTATACCCTTTTCTCACTGCGCGTATTTAGAGGGTTGCCGGCTTGGTTGGGATGGGGAAACATGTTTTCAACCTTCCATTTCTTTAAAAAATTCATTTTTTTTTTTTAAAAAAAAAAAATATTTATTTTATAATTCCAATTTGATTCATTTTCTTTTTTTGAATAAAAAGGAAAAATTGAAAACTGACTACCAAACCTTCCGTTTTGGCAAAAGCAACTAGTGTCATCATCATTAGTTTAATTAGTGGTTAAATTCAATCTTTTGTGAAGTTAATTATTGTTCAATTACTTTAAAAAAGGTTTTGATCTTGTCAGAGGGATCAAATGAACAGAAAAAACAATTTTACCCATTTTCTTGTGCATTTTACATACATTAATATAATTCTATAATAATAATGATAACATTTAATTAGTGTAACGACTCACCTTCAAGTTTCAACGGAGTCGTTAGGAGTGTGTCGTTATAAATGGTATCAAAGTCATTGTTCAATTTGAGATAGAGGAGCGTGTACAAGCACATAAAAGTTGCCTTTGGACACTTGTTGGAATGCCAAAAATAGGGTAATCCACGAGGGTCACCAGCTGGAATGCCGAGTCCTAAGATAGGGTGATTGTGACGTCTCACCCCGTCTGAATATAAGAATTGTGATATGCTTATATGTATATTTGCATCTATTTTGTTAACAGCGCGTTTTAAAGCCGTAATGACCATGGACCTATTAGAACTCATCAGTTAAGTGTGTTTATACTAGAGTAGTACTAATATAGATGATCTAAAATCTCATTTGAGAGAATAAAAAGCAGACAATATTATATCATTCTCACATTCAAGCTGAAAGGGAGGGATTCTTGAAGAGGTCAACCACATAAAAGCCTAGTTAAGAGATGACCTGTATAGGTTTCATTCTGGCATTCACATCATTGATACAAAATACTTGAGAGATACGTCCTATTACAATTAATGTTATTAATTTATTGAGAGGCTTCCTCCAACTGAATCACTTCGTTCGTAAGAAAAAAATCATCATTTGCTAGCCTACGAGTTGCACCATTTGCTTTTCTTCTAACGTGAGACACTCCATTGTTGTAAATAATTCAACACTATTAGGATAAAAGAAATGACTCAGGTTTGACAAAAGAGAAATACTACAAAATTACTTTTTTTTTTTTATTTCGCGCAATGATGATGTGCTCAACGAACCTTTATATTAGTTATTGTATATACATACATCAACAAACAATTTAAAATACGAAAATATTAAAAAAAAAAAAAAAACTTTCTAAATACGTGCATTAACAAGTGTATATAAAAAATGATATTTACACAACACATTTTACACAACATTTACACAACACATTCACATGAAACCCCACGTTCCGGACTCTAGAAAGCACATGATCAGAGACTTAACTCCTCCATTTCCGGGAGAAACCGATTCTCACCCTCATTGTAAATACACATAGACATCCAGGTATACTTTAGCTGAAATTATTATAAAGCTTATGTTTTTTTGGGAGAAGTGAAAATAAGGAAAGGAGAATTTCAAACGGAAAAAGGGAATCACTTGTACAAAGAAGAGGGACAATAAAAAAATAAAAATAAAAATCAATAAAGTCTATTTAACCAAAATAATAATAAAAAAAAACTACGTCATTGGAGCAGGATATGTTTCCGTATTCGCTCCCATAATATTCCACGAGTCACTGGGCTTCGGAGGTCATCCATTGCAAGGAGGGCTCCTGGAGAAGGCACGTGCTCGACACGTGCCGGCTCTGGCAACGGCTTTTCCGGTACTGGTTGCTTGTGGTTTTCTGTTTTGTTGTATATTTTTGATCTCTTTTCATAGTCTACTATTGTAATGACCAGATTTTGTTGGAGCATTTAGATGGCTTTGTAGTTAAATCGGCCCTCCTTTCTTTAGATAGGTTGTGCTTTATTGTAAGGAAAGACTCAAATGTATGTTCTTATAATGTTTATTTATTATCTTGGTAGCTGTTTTAAGTCAGAATTTTTCCTAACTTAGTGTGTGGGAATTCTGTATCTAATTTTTTTCTTAGTAATGAAATTTACTGCCCTGCCAGTTTGTTTTTAAAAATAAAAAATAAATAAATAAATAAATAATACATGAGTCACCCGCAAAGTTTCGCCCCAATTGCCGAGCAACCGATCTTTAGCTCAACCTTTTTCTAGTGGATCTCTCATTTTCTTTCTCTCTCTTCTTTTTCTTTTTTTTTTTTTTTTTTTTTTTTTTTTTTCTTCAATTTCTGGGAAATAAATTATAAAGATTAATACTAAAAAGTCTTAAATACTAATATGGCAACTCAGCGTTCTTGAATGTATCGTTCAATGGTGGAAGCTGATTTGAAGTAGCAGCCACACGATCAGCCGCCGTTCTAGATCCAGTGCCCGTTTATCTATGCAGACCATTCAGCATTTGGACTTGTCAAATGGGCATGGCCAATCGTGTAAAGATCGCCTGGCGGCCCCCATTGATACTGAGACGATGGCCTTGGATTTTCTTTATGGTCTTCTTCTTTCTCGTAAGATTCGTTTAGAACAGCAAAACCTCGTTTTGGATTGGATTTGCAAGCGGTTTCTGCAAATGTTGATGGTTAGCCTTACTATATTTCTTTTCCAAACGGTTCTAGCAAATTTACATGGTTATTTTCTCTCGCTTGAAAATCTGTGTTGGAACCCATATTTTATCGCTTTCAAGTAAGGGTTGTAGTTTATGTTCGGGTCGTATCGAAGCATTGTTTTAAAACTATATAAGTTAACTCTAACCATTTAATTAAACGAATCAAATCCTTCAGTCCTAACTCTTTAATTTTGTATTAAATTCGTATCGAGTTTACGGGTCATGTTAGATATTGACTGTCATTATATCGCGTGTCGGGTTCAGGCCATGTCAAAGCATAGGTATAAAATTATATAGGTCAACATTAACCCGACACTATTGCAGGTTTTGTGACCCATAGCAACCGTGGGTCTTGTGACGACCCATGGCTAATATCGTAGGTTTAATGACCCACAGTCATCGTAGATTACCTGTTTTTTAATTTTTTTTTTATTAAGAATATTTTTATCAATTGGGGTACATAAATATTTTTGTAAAATTAAACTTACTCATTAGTTGATTTGTCAACACACTCATGAGAAAAATAGCTTTGCAAAAAGAAAATATCAGCACATCATTGAGTCTGGGCTTTCTCTCGTGGCCCAATCCTTTGCTCCTGAAAAAAAAAAGAAAACCCGACGGTTACCGATTTGTATCCGATTATCTGGACCAATAATCAAAATTTTAAATTAATAGATTTTTTAAGCCTACTTTTTAAGGTTAATTTAGACATTTTAAACCATTTTTTTTAAAAAAAAAAAAAAAAAAAAAAAAAAAAAAAAATCAGGCTTTTTTTGTTTTATTTTTTTGCCCAAAATGCTGGGCTCAGAGGTATACATCAACTTTCTATATCAGTAAAACTTGCATTTTTTTTTTTTTTATCAAGTACAAATCCATATTAGTATGCACTTTTTTTCTTCTGATTATTAAGAATTACATGTGGTTGATATCTTTCCTCTGCTTTCTTCTAGGCTCTAGCTCTAGTTCAATACCAGGGGTGTTGTTTCTTGTGCAACTATATACCATAGTCATTGTACAAGCACATTTTTTAGGTTGGAAACTTTGGGATTTCTATGAGATGGAGTTGATGTTTCTTATTAGCATACAACTGTTCATCTTCAAATTTATATTCTCCCATGGATTCTCTGTTGTGCTAATTGTCAAAACCTGCTAGATATGTTTCGTACCAGTTTTCCCTCATATATAAATGTAAATTTAATTCTTCTATTTTACAGGTTTCTTTTCTGTAGTTTTTTTTATTCATATTAGCTCTCCCCTTGTTCATTTGTGCTTCAGAGTTTTTGATCAATTCGTTATATACAGAAAATTACTCCCGAGTCAGGTACTTTTATGGTGCCACTTATAATCATTGTTGACTTATTTATTTATCTACACACTCAAATAACATTCTCTCCTTTAATTCTTTTAATTTTTTAAATACATTTAAATATATATTATATTTTTATATATATACACGGTACCCAGTTACCAGGTATAACCGGTTTCAATATTTTTTAAAACTGGTAACCACTTCGATAGGGTTGGTTATTGGTTATTTCTAATCGGGTACCACAGCAGTTGGCCGATTTGCTGGTTACCGGCCAGTTATAACCGGTCGGCTTTACACTCTTAATCTGTGACAATTTTGATGAAAATTTGATGAAAAAAGCACCGCCCATTAATGACTTTCAATAGTTTGGAAAAAAGTCATCTCTCTCTCTCTCTCTCTCTCTCTCTCTCTCAACGCTTGCATTTTCCATGTTTTGACATTCTCATTTGGAAAACCCCACTCCTCCACACGTATATAAAACCCACCCCTCTCCTCGCAATGTCTTCAAACCAATTCACACAGCTCTCCTTTCAAGTGCTTCTTAACCATTCTTCATCAAATGCTCCTTTCTGAAAATCAATGGATGAGATTGATGTTCCTTGATTTTTTTTCTTTGCCCAGTTTCTCTTGAGCTCATGCAAGACCCTGCTACAGTCTCTACCGGAATAACCTACGACCGTGAAAGCATCGGAAAGTGGTTGTAGCTTGAGCTGTTGATGTATATCGGTTTAAAATTTGGAATTTGTTTGAGAAATCTGAGACTTGAAAGTGGTTTTTCTCCTCTTCTTTTTGTCTAAGCAGTTAGCTAGGGTTGGCAATTTTGACACGACCCGACAACCTGACACGAACACGACACGAAATTAGCAGGTTTGGCTCGTAAACGGGTTGGCTCGTTTGTGACCCATTTATCTCGGTCTGGCGGGTCGGGTCGCGGGTCAGCCAAATACAATTAACCTTTTTTTTTAAAAAAAAAAAAAAATTATATTTATATTTATATATATAAATAAATTAAAAAAAAAAGAGGAAAAATTGGGAATGACGTTCTGTTGTAACTTTTACGCTTTTAGGCTTTTAGCATAAATCAAAACTCAAAAGATTCAAAAGAATGAAAATAGTGAAAACACAAAAGTTACAAAACTGTGAAAAGTGAAAAGTTGAAAACCTTAACTTCTCCTTTAGCCTCGCCAGTCGCCGCGCCGCCGCCCTTCTCTTCTTCTTCCGTTTTCTTCTTCTTCAGCTCCACTCCGCTACCCCTTCTTCTTCCTCCCAAGAGGCTCAATCAGAAACTGGACCCGCTCAATGGACGACGCTCTCTCTCTGTCTCTCTAGTCTCTACTCTCTACTCGCTGACATCTCCGCTCTCTGCTCGCCGACATCTCTGCTCTCCCAGTCTCTCTGCCGCTCTCTCTCTCTCTCTCAGGGGCCGATGTCGCATCCGGTACCATCGGGTCCGCCGGTACGTTAATAATGTGTTTCTTGATTAATATGTTAATGATATGTGATCTATGATTTAAGGTTTAAAACTACAATGAGATTACATTAAAAATAGATCGTAGTTAAATTGAGAATTTATGTCAATGAAGATGGGATTTCAAGTGAAATTTGGGGCTTTTTAAAACCTGAAAGTTAATTAATCAAAATTGAGCCTACATAATTGAGAATGAGGTTGATTTGACCGTATTTGAGAAGCTTGAAGGAATGATTAAGTTTGTTTTTTAAAATCGATATGTGTTTCTTTGGGGTAGCAATATATTTTAGCTTTTGATTTGCTTTGAATGGAAATTTAGGTGCTGCATGCATTCTTTTGGTTTTAGGGGCTATCGTAATTCGTAAAGAATTAACCCCATAATTCTTAGTGTTTAGCCTTATATTTGTTAGGTACATAATTTTTTCTTCTGTTTGCTTCATTTTCATTTAAGAAGATATTAAAAAAAAACACACACACACACACACACACACATATTTAAGCTAAATGGGTCAAATGGGTCGTGTCGACCCGATTTGATCCATTATGTTAAACGGGTTTCACGGGTTGTGTCGGGTGACCCATGAAATTATTGTGTTCGTGTCGTGTCTGGAACCCTGACTCGTTAACATAAATGGGTCGTGTTCGTGTCTAGGCTAAACGGATCGCGGGTCTTAACGGGTTGTGTCGGGCGACCCGTTTTGCCAGCCCTGTGACTGAGTTAGCAAACACCATAATCATGGTATTCCACGTAAGAACATGTTCTCAAACACACCATACGCTTGATTGACGAAGCCACATTTCGCATACATATCAATAACTCCATTACAAACTGTCACGTTCATGTCTAGCTTCTCCTCCATGATATACGCATGAATCTTTTTGCCTTCTTTCAAAGCACCCGGATCTGTTTTTACATGCAATTCCTTAGTGAAAACCTCCAAGTTAATTGTTACAGCTAGCTTGTTCTAACCTAAATTGATCGACATTTTACAAAAAGCAGTCATACAACATCTCGTATGGCTGGATATGTGAAACAAAATAGAAATAAAAATATCTTCTAAAACAATCTTACAAAAATTATGCATACTATGTTTTAACTGTGAACCATCGGAAGCATTTATCATACTGACACGCGTGGAGAAAAGTGAGGGGACCAATCGATAGTTTGATTTCCCATTTTGTATGCATACGCATTCTATAGTGAGATTGTGAAATAGATGCAATTATGTCAGACTGACCAGCTCGTAAGGACACAGATTCATCACGAGCCAAGAAAATTGCTTCATCACCCAAGCTTGTTATCTCCTCCCAATTCAATTTGTAAACCAAACTTCAAAAGGTCATCATTGGAGTTGAAAACTTTATGAACCATTAATAGATCCCCAGACAACGATGATGCAATGACCATGCTTTATTTTTAACGTCCAAAACAGATCTCTCTCTCTCTCTCTCTGATTTGTGCTCCGCCGGCGGCCGTAATGACAGAGTGAAAAACAAATATTAAACGCGAAACCACGAGAGTACCTCGTACAGAACCTACAGACGAAACCAACAAACTTGAATTATCAGAAACAAAAAGAAAACAAAAATTGAAAACTTGAAGTATTAAACGCGACTACAAATGCCGAAACCTTTGTGATTTCGCGGTGTCCTCCTCCGAGCCCCTGCGTTGGAAAGAGTTGCGGCGTGTGGGGAGACGATGGGCTGTCGGAAGGCGAGGTCGAGCAGGGTTGCTGGCGTGTGGGGTGATGACCTGCTGCGAAGGAGTAAAAACAAGAATAACAAATGATCCAAGATGAACTTTTGTGCAGGCAAAGGGGTATTTTCAGGCTTTTGGGCTAAAAGAGTCACGTGTCGTGCACATGACTTGGTTTCCATCCACTTAAACGGCACAAAGTGACGGATGGGGCCAAAAAATAAGCAATTGGTAGTTTGGGGGGTCGGACTGCAAACACTGGTAGTTTGGGGGGCCATCCAGAAAACATGTGATAGTTTGTGGGGCTTTTTTGTATTTAACCCTTGTTTATTTCCCTTTTTTAGTTCATGCTGTTGTCATTGCTGTATTAGATGGAGCTGGGGTGGCCGGTAGGGGTGAAAACCTGGTTATGGTTATTGGGCAGCTGGTTGGCCAAAATTTTCAACCGGCTTTAGTAACCGAGTAGCCAGCTAACCGGTTATTAACCGGTGGCAAACGGTTGGTACTCGGTTATCCGCACTGGTAATCGAATTTTTTTTAAAATTGGGTCTTTTGGGCAAATTTTATGAATTGTGCCTACTTCTTGAGCTTAATTTAGATGTTTTTAACCGTTTTTAAAAAGTTCTAAACTCCAAAGATTCAAAGAAGTAAAATGGTAGAAAGTAAAGAGAAAGGTGGAAAGTTGGAATGAAAACTGGAAAGTAAAACCCTAGAGGGTAGAATTTTATTATTTTAATTTTTTGAATATATATATATAGACACACACACACACACACACACACACACATACCTGGCTACCGGTTATAACTGGTTTAAATATTTTATAAAATCGGTAACCGCTCCGGTAGGGCTAGTTACTGGTTATTTCCAACCAGTAACAAAAGTGGTTGACCGGTTTATCGATTACTGGTTATAAGCAGCAAGCTTTACACCCGTAGGCCATGGGCCCGCAATTCAATTGAAAAAAAATAGTCTTAAGAAAAATTTATATTTATACTTTGATCACATATTTTAATATATTTTTTGTTGACCCCCTCCCATCCAAATGTCTAGCTCCATTTGGTCCTAAGGAAAATTTGTATTTATACTTTGACTACATATTTTAATATATTTTTTATTTGGTCCATTCTCATCCAAATGACTGGCTCCGTCCTGTATAATATATTAATTTGTATCTAAACCTCTAATCTCCATCCTTGAATACATTTTTTTTTTCTTTCTTTTTTTCAAGGGCTGAAATCCATTACTTAATAATGACTTCCAATATGAATCCAAAATGTAGTGCCCCAACTTTACTTAATGAAAAACGAAAGTGGAAATCTCCAATTTACACTAAGCACTACTATCTCAACCTTAATATCATCAGAGTTCTTATATCTCACAACAAAAATTATTAGCAATAAAGTTTTGCCTTTCAATTGATCTTATAAACTCAACAATAAAGTATTTCAGAGCTTCTATTACATTTGTAAAGTCATTACAAACTCAAATCTTACTCTTTATATATCAACACCACAATATACCACATGACATTAAAACAAATTCTGTAAATATCGACTTAACTCAAATCAGAACTTCATAAGTCTAGGATCCCTGAGTACCTCAAGAAAAGACATCTAAGCATTGCTATGAGATCCCCACAATCTTCCATACCTGCAAGTTCTATCACAATAACTATGCAATTGTGGATAGGCGGATTAATGAGTACACGGTCTCAATAACTATAAGAAATTATTGAGCATTTCCAAATATGAGCCATCTTTTTAGAAAATGTCTCCAACATGGTGATTATAATAAAAGCTACATTAGGTTTACCAAAAAGAATCATTTTATGTAATTCAAAGCTGATAAGATAAGCATTGTAGATCTGTTTAATGCGTATGGTATAGCTTTATACATATATCAATATACATGTCATTTACATCTCATAACATTCATATATATATAAATATAAAGCAGTGAAATAAATCAATAATCACAAAACATATAAATTACATTATTCATTATATATAATGCATTCTTCTCTCATTTTTCTCTAAGAGACTTTTTAGCTCATCCGGCTTTCTAAAGTACTTTAACCTTTTGTTTATGGTTATCAAGAGGCACCGTCGGCTCCTCAGTTAACGTTTATAGGAGACACCTTTGGCTCTTCGTTTAACGTCTATAGGAGACACCTTCAGCTCCTCGTTTAAACCCTGTTCATCAAAAAAATTCGGTTTCTTATTTAATCTGAAAGGCCCATTCGGCTTCCACAATTAACATAAGAAAGCTTTCCGGATTCTTATTTAATCTGGAAGGTCCCTTCGGCTTCCACAATTAACATAAGAACACATTCTAACTGTACATTAAGACTAGGCTTGGCAATTCGGGTCGGCGGGTCAGGTTTGTGTCGACTCGGCTGACCCGATTACACAATCGGGTCAACACGAACCCGACCTGATCATTAATCGGGTTGAAATATGGAACCCGAACACAACCCACTTCCAAATCGTGTTACCTGTACACGACCCGGTAAACACGAGCAATCCAAAATTTTCTACAATCTCTCCAAGAAGGCACCAAAACCAGAAGAGAAGCAACCCGATCGGTAGCTCAACCGAAAAACAAGATAACTGAAAAAAAAAAAAAATCGGCCATTATGAGTAAGACTGTAAGAGGAACAACCCAAGGAAATTTCTAAGTAAAACAGTAACAAAAATCCCTTCAACCCATTCGGTTCCCCAACCTAAAACAAGAAAAAACCCAAAAAATTTCTCCACCCATTCTCAACCCACAACAAAGGACCAACCACCTTAAATCATAGTTACAACTCACAACAATTTGAACCCAAAATCAACAAACTATGAACCGAATTACCGAAGTCACCGAACTGTGAACTGTGAGTCTGTGAAGGGCCTGAAAGGCTGACCGGCTGAAGCACAAACCGTGACTGTGAGGCGCCGTGGCTGTGTGTGACTCTGGGAGGCATCGTTGCCGTCATGGGCTCGTGGATGTGGCTGCGTGAATGGCGGGTGACCAACTGATTCGGAGTCTCAGAGAGTCGGACTAAACGAGTGAAAGAAAGTGAAAAATGAAAGTGTGTGGCTAGGTTTCATACTTTCATCTGTTTTCTTGAAGTTTCATTATTTTTTGTTTTTTTTTTTTTAGCCGGGTTATAATCGTGTCGACCCGATTACGACCCGAACCCGATTATAATAAACCCAAACTCGATTTTTTCATGTCGTGTTCGTGCCGGGTTTGCGGGTCATGTCAAAAATTGCCAACCCTAATTAAGACTTTCTGGCTTTTTATTTAACCTGTAAGGTCCCTTCGGCTTCCACAGTTAACATAGAAAACCTTCTAGTTTCTTATTTATCATTTATTTTCATTAATTAACGATGTGCAATAACATGTCTCTCTTAAAGTCATTTTTTTGTTCTCATAATCATCCTCTTTCATTTAACAAATTATTTCAATACATGTAAAAATAATTAAAACATATAATCATGTTATTCATAAAATACTTAAGCTCATGTAATTTAAATAATCATATCTCAACACTTTATCAAATGCTTCAATAAGTAAAATAGTATCATTTCTCAGTAAGTAGTTATACTTACAAGCTTCGCAGACCGTTAAAGTGAACTTCTGCCTCGATACACTTTTCTTGTCGGTTCTTTTTGCAATTCCTCGCTTCAACCATTTATCTGGTACTTTACATTGAAGAACTAGCTTCAATCCTAAGCATCATTCGGTCCTCCCTACGTGTCACACTATAAGCGACACTTTAATCAACGTGAATCCAATCTGATTAACCAATCCCATAATCTTTCTAATAGTAACACACACAAATACACGTGGCCATCACTAGATCTACATATCCAATAAAATCCACTAATATTCGGTCATGATAATAGATACACCATCCAAATAATCTCCAAACTATTACACACCCCATCACTAATATCGGCTAGTTACCAAAATAACATCAAAATCCAAAGCAAGCTAAATACCTACTCAAACTAAAGCTACCCATTATTGATATTCTCCTACAAAGCCAACACTTTATATTCATACAATTGGCTAGCATTCAAGAAAACTCCAGCAATTAATAACCCAAAAATACCATGAATGGCTTAATGAAAATTTATCAAAATCAATCACCTATAGCTCAAGTCATAACCGGCTATGGTTCAACCTTAACAATTGAATTTTACAACTAGCCCATATAAAAGAAACAATCCTCAAATCATACGGCTAAATAGAACTATCAACAAAACCCACCAACACTCACCGATCCTTTAACTAAAACCACAACAATATCATCAATCCATATCTTTTTAAGAAAGAGAGTACCCAAAAAAATCATCCTTCCATTCAGCCATGAATCCTTCAAAGCTATAACTTCAACTCCTAAAACAACCCCATCTTTTCAAGTCATCAACACAATCTAGGAAAACACCAACTAATTACACCCAAGACAAAGGAATAATTAAACCGTAAAACAACCCAAATCAATCTTCAATCACCGAAACAAGGGAAATAATTCAAACTCGAAAACCCACTATAATTCGGCCAAGCATAGAAATTCAAAACACCCAAAATCACAACCAAACCATAATTTTGCTGTGAATCAAATCCAACCAAAACAGGGGATACTCGAGCCACCAGGAAATCATATGACCAAGAATTATCAACCCAAAATGTAATTTAGCCGTATTGGATAGCAGCAAACTGAAAGTATGCTACGTATGTTTGAAGATACAAAATCAAGCTGCACGTGTTGTTTAAACTGTAGAGCAATTGACAAATGTACTCTAGTTAGTTAGTGCTATACTCTGTTAGATTAGTGAGCTGGCATTCAGTTAGAGATGGTTATTAATCTCGATCAGTCAATTTGTAATCTTGCTTAGTATATATTCTGTAAACTTAGTTTTGTTCAATACATAGAAATCATTTTTCTCCAAACTCTCAATTTCTAATATGGTATCAAAGCAATTTCTTTCATTTTTTTTTTTCCGCATCACTCTTGTTTTTTTTTCTTCTTCTCTTCTCTTCTCAAAGCTTTTCTTAAGCATTCATCCATGGCAACTTCTTTTAGTCAAACTGAAACCCTTGCTCTCTCAGAAAAGGATTATTCGAATCCATTTTTTTTGTATCACGTTAGTTAGTGCTATACTCTGTTCGATTAGTGAGCTCACTAATCTAACAGAGTATAGCACTAACTAACTGGAGTACAGTTGTCAATTGCTCTGCAGTTTAAACAACACGTGCAGCTTGATTTTGTATCTTCAAACATACACAGCATACTTTCAGTTTGCTGCTATCCAATAAGCCGTAACACCAATATTAATCCAAACAGCACATCATTCGACCAAAAGAGGGGTTTTTATTAACCAAAAATCATCAATTTCCAAATACCCAAAATAAATTAACAATAACCCCAAAATTATTCTTGACTCGGTTGAAAATCAGTAGAACACCAATCCTAAATTTGCAACCGAGAAGCTCCAAAAACCACCAAACCAAAAGCACTCAATCCATGGCTGAAACATCCTACCAAATAGACCCAATTTGATTCAAGTTTCCAAGATAAATTCAGTCAACAATCTACCATTAATAACCCAGAATACATCAAATGAGTTACCAGAAATTACCATGAGGATTTTCTCAGAAAAACTACGGGAAAATCATCGAAATTCGCACCTCCCAACCGCCGGAATCCGAACCTTCAGCTTCGCCAGCGTTGACCACCCTTGACCCACCACCAACCGGACCTCTAGAAGGATCGGGTCCTTCTCGAGTCTCTCCCTCAAACTCTCGGGTCCTCTCTCGGATCTCCTTCTCTCTGATTCTATCTGTTGGGAAGTCTGCTACAGTTTCATTAACCGACCAAGAAAGATCCGAGTGGCCCAAGTATCGGTAACCGGCCCAGAAAGATCTGAGTAGCCCAAGTATCGGATGCACTGTTAATCGACAGGAGGCAGTACTTATAAAGCTAGTGGAAGGACGCGATTAGGTGACCAAACCTCGGGAAATCTGGGATTCACTGAAAGCCCATACCATATCAGTAATGAGTCAGCTTGCCAATCACTATTGGAGTGTACATAAACACTACTCAGGTCAGAGGAAATGATGTCCCTTAAAAGCCGGAGCACCCTTACCTAGCCATAATTACAATGACCTATAAATAGCAAGACCCAGGTACAAGGTAGAGGGCTCTCTCTCTCTCGGTTATTTTCTCTTAATCCCTAGAAACCTCTCTTTAAAGATTATTGTGAGACTAATTTGAGCTTCGGAGGAGAACCGTGGGGAAACCCACAGCGTGTTCTTGTCATTTTGCAGAGCATTACCCATCCTTCCTTAGAAGCTGAGGTTGTTACGTCTTCAGTCGGGACTACATCAACAGTTGGCGCCGTCTGTGGGAACGCTTGTCGTTCTTGCGAAATATATTTGTACGCCCGGCATGGTGACGACGAGGTCGGAAGCACTGAGAGGTCCGTGGGGGAGTCGGACCAAGAAGCACCAAGAAAGGGGGGAAACTTCCTCCCGATCTTCCCCGACATTGGAAATCCTCAATGAGAGGATAGCTCAAATGGAGAAGGAGATGCAGGAGTTGGAGAAAAAGAACGCTTGTCATTTTGCAGAGCATTACCCATCCTTGCTTAGCAGCTGAGGTTGTTACGTCTTCAGTTGGGACTACATCAACACTCTCTACCCCTCTCTGCTCTCCCGATTTCTGCCTATCTCACTCAGTCTCCCTCTTTCTCCTTTTCGGTCTCCCTCTCAATCTCAATCGCTCACCACTACTCCCTCTCACGAACTGGTGCTGTGAAGGGAAGAAAGGGAATGAATGGAAACATGAAGGGTGGGTTTCGGTTTTACACAAACATAGAAAAGGGGGTGTATGAGTCATTTCAGCTTCCTTTTGACAATAATCAGCTTCCCACGATTACACCTACTCCAGCTTAATTGTTTCATCCTGAAACTACTAGAATCTAGAAATTAATAAAAATAAAGCTAACTAAATGAATTTTGATGCTTCAGTTTACTTACTAATATCATTTTATTTGATTTACTATAAGTAATATATCTTTATAAGTGTTGGGGATAAATTCCACTCAACCCGATCCAAGAAGGAGATAGACATTTAACAACTACTTCAGATAAATCAGAGAATTGGGATAAGACTTATGGTCCAATCAAATAAGAAGAATTATCAGATCAGAAGTCTAAGAAGATATCCAATTAGAAGTTTAATAAAGGATTAAAGTCCAATTAGAACTCTGACAGCAGTTCTAGATCAACAAGGAGCAGGAGTCCTAATCCAGGTTTGACTCCACCTCTTTGCCTATAAATAGGCCCATACCCCAGGTATAAACTAAGACTCAATTTCATGCATAGAACATTATTTTCTCACAGAAGCTAACTTAGGCATCGGAGCAAGATCCCCGGAAGGGTCCCTAGTTTTTGTCGTTTTGCAGAATTATTGAGAAGCGCGAAGAACATCAGGAGAACGTGCAGATTCACACCATACCGAAAACTGTACCAACAGTTTGGCGTCGTTTGTGGGAAACGATTATTCGTTCCTCATAAAAGAAAAATAAAATCCAGCATGGTGATGAACACACGTTCCGGAAGCCAGACCAATTAAGAGCCCATAGTCCGAATGGAGCCAGTTATTCAAAATAATTTGCAGCCTCCACCGAACCCTCCCCCGGGGGGTGGAGATCAACATCGCATAGCAGCGTTGGAAGCCCAGATTGAATCCTTAACATAGCGGAATACCGAGCTGCTGCGAAGGAGGCCGGAACAGTCCAATCCCGAGATGAACAGGGATGAGCATGAGGAAGAAGATCACAACAGAAACACTAATCCTCGGAGGGAGGATGATCGCCAAGGAGATCTGAATAGAGTTATTGCCGAGCTGGAGAGAAGGTGCACGTACATAGAGATGGAAAGAAAAGACAAAAGCAGATCCGTAATGGTGGACAAGCTCCTAATGGGTACAGACTCACCCTTCACCAGACGGGTGGCAGACTATCGGCTTCCCGATAAGTTTAAGGTACCCCAAATTCTAAGTTATGCAGGAGACAAAGATCCCTTGGATCACCTAGAAAATTTCCGAGCTCATCTAGACCTTCACGGGACACCCGATGAAGTAGTATGTCGGGCCTTCCTTCTTACTCTTTCGGGGAATGCCCGAGACTGGTTCAGGAAGCTGCCCCCAAATTCCGTTGATCAATTCAAGGAGTTGTCCAAAATATTCCTAACCGAATTTCTAGCTTTCCGAACAAGGAAGAAGCCTTCAGGATATTTGCTATCATTGCACCAGCAAAGCAACGAAAGTCTTAAGGAGTTCATGGCTCGGTTTAACCGAGAGAAGGTAACGGTCGAAGATCCAACCGAGGATATGGTCTTTGTTGCCATTTATCAAGGAATTTCACTCGAGGAGCCTTTGAAGTTGGTCCGGAAGTAACCGAGTACCTTGCAAGGCCTCATGGATAAGATAGAAGAATTCATCAATCAGGAAGAAACGCTGAAGTCTATGGCAAGTTCTAGGCCACCCCGAGAGACAGCCCTAGAAAAGAAAATGAAAGAATTCAGGAAAGCTGATGGGGAAGAGCAGAGGCAAGTAAAGAAGTTCAAAGATTACAATTTTACACCTCTCAATGCCGAGATATCAGAAGTCCTTATGGAGATAAAAAGAGATCCAGCGTTCCAGGAACCACAAAAGATACCAGGTAATCCTCCTTACAGGAATGCAGGCAAATATTGTGATTTTCATAAACAAGCAGGTCATGATACCGAGGGGTGCGTAACCCTAAGGTTGTTAATAGAAGAATTCATAAAGAATGGCAAGCTGGTTCGGTTCTTGGGAGAAAAACGAAACCAGCAAGGAAATAACAGGCCTTGGAATCATCAGGACTATCAGCCCCGAGATCAGCAGCCACGGGATTACTATCCCCGAGACCGTCCTCAGCTAGGCGAGAGGCATCAAGAGAATGATCCCCGAGATGACATAGAAAGAAGAGAAGGCCGAGGAAGCAGAAGCCCTAGGCATAGAGAGCCGAGGCAACATCAGTATCTGCTCGTGATCCCATAAAAAGGACTCTCGGGAATTTCAGGCTTGCTTTTATTTTTTAGCATTTATATTTGCAAAGAACTAGACTTTTATTTTTAATTCAGACTAGACAGAAAATTCCCAGATTTTGGGAATAAGTATTTTCAGAATAAATGAATAAAGCTGACTTAAGCTTTGGAGTGTTCCCGGTCTAGGGACCGGGAACCCGTTGATGTCGCTTATTTTGTAGGTAAAGCCTCTCGGATCAGTCCTAACCGAGAGCAAGAAGCTAAGCCTCTCGGATCAGTCCTAGTCGAGTGCAAGAAGAAACTCTCGGATCAGTCCTAGCCGAGTACAAGAAGAAAACTCTCGGATCAGTCCTAGCCGAGAGTCTCAGATCAGTCCTAGCCGAGTATAAGAAGAAACTTCTCGGACCAGTCCTAGCCGAGAAGGAGCCTCTCGGATCAGTCCTAGCCGAGAGCAAGAAGAAACTTCTCGGATCAGTCCTAGCCGAGAAGGAGCCTCTCGGATCAGTCCTAGCCAAGAGCAAGAAGAAACTTCTCGGACCAGTCCTAGCCGAGAAGGAGCCTCTCGGATCAGTCCTAGCCGAGAGCAAGAAAAAACTTCTCAGATCAGTCCCAGCCGAGAGCAAGAAGAAACTTTTCGGATTAGTCCTAGCCGAGAGCAAGAAAAAACTTCTCGGATCAGTCCTAGCCGAGAGCAAGAAGAAAAACTTTCGGATCAGTCCTAGCCGAGAGTCTCGGATCAGTCCTTGCCGAGAGCAACAAGAAAGCATTCTCGGATCAATCATTGCCGAGAGAGAGAAATAAAGAGAGCCAGGGGGTCGGATTTAACCCTCGGGTTTTGCATGTTTTTCATGAGACATGGAGAAAACCCTAAGGAAAAACAAGAAGGTAATGTGGGGTAAGATTTAACCCTCAGGTTTTGCAGGTTAGCAGGTTTTCAGAAGGAGACAAAGCTTGGGTTTCCTTAGACATGGAATTCCCGTTATTCAAGCAAGCTTCGGATAAGGGAATTGGGGGGTAACTGTTGGGGATAAATTCCACTCAACCCGATCCAAGGAGGAGATAGACATTTAACAACTACTTCAAATAAATCAAAGAATTGGGATAAGACTTATGGTCCAATCAAATAAGAAGAATTATCATATCAGAAGTCTAAGAAGATATCCAATTAGAAGTTTAATAAAGGATTAAAGTCCAATTAGAACTCTGACAGCAGTTCTAGATCAACAAGGAGCAGGAGTCTTAATCCAGGTTTGACTCCACCTCTTTGCCTATAAATAGGCTCATACCCCAGGTATAAACTAAGACTCAAATTCATGCATAGAACATTATTTTCTCACAGAAGCTAACTTAGGCATCGGAGTGGGATCCCTGGAAGGGTCCCTAGTTTTTGTCGTTTTGCAAAATTATTGAGAAGCGCGAAGAACATCAGGAGAACGTGCAGATTCACACCATATCGAAAACTGTACCAACAATAAGTATTCACATATCTCTAAAAATACCCCCAGATTATTATTTTGTCCATAGAATATTCTATCAGGATTTTAATCTCGAAATCAAACTCTGGGTCATTACACAAAACGCTAATGAACTATTTTCCTCCCAATGCAACTATTTGGACGGATGTTAGAGCATGCAAAGTTCCAAAATATATGACCAGAGGAAAAACCCATGTTCATACATATACTGCATAGCTTTAAAGAAATGACAGAAATTTTATACAAATTAGATTTTACTCGTCTTGTCCTTACTCATTGGCACGTAAGAAACACATAATTTTTTAATAGCAAGTAGCATCAATAAAAATGGTCACTTGACACACTTAAAACTCACAATGGGTAACAAAAACTTGTAGAATCAGCAACCCCCTAAGAGAACCGACTCTTCAACGGAAGACAAATGCGTGAAGGCCTTATCCATTGGAGCCGTCGAGTAAGACATGGCAAACGTTAAGCCGCTGGCACAAATACTAGCCGATGGTAACTCCGGAAGAGGAACATCCCCCTCCAAGAAATCCACAACTTGCCGCATGCTTGGCCTGGCTACAGCCTCTGAATTAGAGCACATCAACCCAAGTCTTAATACCAACTCTACTTCCTCTGCTACATATTCTGTACCCAAATTTGGATCCATTGCCCCAAGAATTTCCCCTCGGTTCCAGTGAGAAAACACGAAATCGACCAAAACGATATCCTCTGTTCGCCACTGTGGCTCTATTGGTCTTCTTCCACAAGCAACCTCAAGCAAAAAGGCCCCGAAGGCAAACACATCGGTACTTGTTGTGGCCTTGCCGCTTCGACTAAGCTCTGGCTCAATATACCCGATGGTTCCAGCCACATGGGTCGCTTGAGGGGCAGTTCCACGGTCATAAAATCTTGCAAGACCGAAGTCTCCTAATCTAGCATTCAGTTCACCATCTAGCATGACATTACTAGCCTTGACATCTCTGTGAACAACAACTTGCTCCCATCCTTCGTGTAGATAAAACAGCCCCGATGCCACACCTTTTACGATTCCAAATCTCTGGCTCCAGCCCAGAGTGAGCTCAGGTTGGTGAAAGAGGTACTTTTCTAGGCTGCCGTTAGGCATGTAGTCGTACACCAAGAGCAACTCTCTCTTTCGCCGGCAATACCCCAAGAGTGGTACTAAATTCTTGTGGCGGAGCCGACCCATACTCACAATTTCTGCAACAAATTCTCTCATTCCCTGCCTTGATTCGTGGGAGATCCTCTTCACCGCAATCTCAATTTTGGAGGTAGGGAGTACACCTCTGTAGACCTTACCAAATCCACCCCTACCCAATAGCTCTTTCTCCCTAAATCCTTTAGTGGCAACAAAAAGATCTTTGTATTTGAATCTGTGAGGCCCATAGTCAAGCTCCCAGTCTTCCAGCAATTCTTCAAACTTCCTCTTCCTTCTTATGACATAAACTACACCTGAAATTGCTACCAAGACTAAACTAACAATTATCACAGGCAACCCAATTGTCAAAAATTTGGATCTCTCTATACCTCTTAATATCAGAGGCAGCTTGGGAAGTTGAGAGAGGAGAAGTTCGGGAGCCTGGCCATTCATCTTAAAGCTCCAACCCAAAACATAATGGGCTGTTGGGAGTGAACCAGTTGAGGACGAGAAGCCGACATACATGTTGTTGCCAATTGATAGGTGAAAGATCGTGGGACAAAGACAATAGCGGAATTTTTGGTTTACCGACATTGAGTGGAGCTAAAGTAACATTTATTTGCTTCTCGACACCGTCGTATTCCACCCAAACTTGCATTTCCTGGCCCCTTTTAAGGCTCAGGGTCCTAAACCCACCATTGTCATCAGCATAATATCCTACGCCGGCAGATTGCTCGGACTTCATGCCATTTATATCAATCCCAACATGGTTGTCATTGATGTCGTTAAACTGAAGAGTCTTGAACATATCGAGCTCTATGGCAACGACTTGATTCTTGGGATTACGTACCATTGTTGGTAGGATTGAAAAGGCCAAGGTACTGGGCTGAAAGAGCTCCTGGGAGTCCTCTTGTTGGAGCAATGACGAAAGCAAGCCCATGACTGCTCTGAGTGGCATCTTCAGAAACGAAAGCGAAGACGAAAGTCGTAGAGAAGGAGGAAACGGCGCCATTCGACGAGTTCTTGAAGCTTATTCGATTGGGCCAGAAAGCATGACCCGTTTGAAGGTTTGTATTATTAGTGAGCTTCAAAAGGCCAGTAGAAGTGATTCCGGCTATGCCGTCTAGGCTTAGATTTGCCGATTGAAATCCGACGTAGGTAAAGCTGGTATCTTCGGAGGATACGAAGCTGATCGTTAGGGGAGGCAGAAGCAATACTAGGTTGGACAACATGCCTAAATTTTGCATCCGTTCCATATTTAGTACTTGTGGTTTAAAAACTTTATTTATAATAAAAATTTATGAGTTTTGGTCTTTGGGAGTTTTTGAACCACCCCCGTAGCACATGGGGTGGTTCAGCCACCCACATGGCCAAAGAGAAAAAAGAAGAAAAAAAAAAAGTTTGGCCTCGGCCACCCTCCAAGGGCTAAAACCCTCACAATTTTTTTATTTATTTATTTTTTTTTTTCTCTTTGGCTATTGGGGTTGGCTAGACTGGCCAAGGAGGTGGTTGAGCCTCCCCCTTTTTTTTTTTTTTTTTTTTTTTTTTTTTTTTTTCAATTTTTAATTTTTTTTAATATATATATATTTTTTAAGTTTTATTATTTTTAATTTTTTTTATTAATTTTTAAATATTTTTTTTCCTGTTTTTTAATTTATTTTTACATTGTGCCACGTGTCAACACCCGAGAGTAGACACGTGGCAATACGTTAAATTTTGGACAGAAAAATGGTCAGAAGTACCATATCTTTCTTTTTTCAAAACACAGGTACTATCTACGATGCAAATTGAAACTGAGGTACCAAAAAATAAAGTTTTCAAATCATGAGAACCAAAAATGTCTTTAACCCTATTAAAAAAGAAGTTTACTTTCACCTTTGGAGTGGTTTATGATGTATTTCGTGAGTTTTTTATAAAAAAAATTAGAAAAAAAGTTCAACTCCACGCAAAAGTCCAGTCAAGTTTCAATTTGCAGGGTGTATATTTGTGTAGACTCTCACAAACAGATAGGAACTCATCATAAAGTAATATTTGTAAGATTTGAATTGGGTGATGTAAAATAATAATAATAATAATAATAATAATAATAATAATGATGATGATTGATGATGATGGTGCATATATTTAATTTTAAATTTTTTTATAAAAAAATGTAAACTTAAATTTAAACTGTTAAAAAAAAAAATACTGCATATCACCTAAACTAAATCACAATTTTGTAAGCTTTATGTTAATAAGAACTCAAATTATTCGATGTACATAAAGCTGCTACTCCGATTATTGCTTTTAGGTTAGACGGAAACCATTAAAAAAAAAAAAAAAAAAAAAGTTAAAAAGGTATTTTTCAGCCTAAAAAAAGAAAAAAAAGTCAGTAAAATTATGGGCAATCTAATCTACAATTCTACATCATTATTCATTCCCAGACTCCATAGTCACCCACGTAGTTTCGCCCAATTTGCCGTGCAAACGATTATTAGCAGCCACAAAGTACCAAATATCAATCTCTTGTGTTTTTTTTTTTTTTTTTTCATTTTTAGGTGGAATCTATGAGTTCAAAAATTATAAAGATTAATACTTCAATTTTAAAATTGTAAGTAATATGCTATGTTAGGACAGTTTCAGTACAGCGTGAACAACACGTTCTTCACACTCTCACGAATCACGATCACTGTTATGATAAACAACTAAAATGACCATTTCAATTTCTTCACGCTCACTGCTATGTTAAACAACTAAAATAACCATTTCAATTTTAAGGTTCTCGTTTCGATGTCTAAGTTAGCTTATGAGATAAAAATATGCTTAATGTATAAAATAATCAGTCCATCGTTTATACCTGGATTATGTGCATATTTATAGGCAAAGAAGTAAAGTCAAACCTGAATTGAATTTATTACTCCTACTGAAAGTGGGTTTGAGATTGTGATTTCATAAACAATAAATACGATTTCATAGACAATAAAATATGAGTGTTTAATATTTGATTTGGAACGAGAGTATCGGATATGAATTGAGACTACTACCAGAAATAAGATTTTCCAACATGCTCTATAGTCGTTGTTGAATGATGGAAGCTTATTTGAAGTAGCAGCCACGCCCACAGCCGCCATTCAAGACAATTAATATTGAAACCAACCAAGTGAACCAACAGCATGTGGATGAGAACACGTCCATTCATGACCCACGGTTTATTTGAAGTAGCTTTTATGGGCTTGCTAAAGGCGTGGAATCGGCACAAAACCAGGTTCTCGTGACCCAGGGCAGCCATGTGTCTTGAGAAGACACACGATAGCGACGTGGGTCTGTTACAAGTTTTTTTTTTTTTTTTTTTTTTTTTAAAAAAAAAAAAAAAACAAAAAAAAATAGAATTTCTATTTTTATTTTTTATTAAGTATATTTTTGTCATTGGAGATAAATTAATGCAATTTTAGTACGAGAGACATTGCAAATGAAGTGTTAGTTTGAGAAAAGTTAGCATACTTTTCTAGCAATAATATGTTACGAACTTAGGTTCAAAACGGAATAATTTAGGTTCTTAAAAAAAACTCGGATCTCACGGCACAAGGTTGATTTTGATTAATTTTTTTTTTGCTTTTATTCATAACAAAACATCATTTAAATAAAGAAGCTATTACAATGTCCCTAAAGAAAAATTAGGACAGAATCAACAATCAAGCGACTCTTCTAAAAATATTCTTATAGAAATACGTACATAATATTACATACTTAATATGATTAGAATTGACTTGTACTACTTAGAGAACTAGCAACAAATTCCCTTAATCTCATTCTTTTCGATACATGAAGAAAAACTCTTAAAAAACCTATTGATTGATATTCATTGTTGTTCCTAAACTAATAAAACATCAAATAAACTAAAAGTTTTACCCTCTAGGAAAGTAAAAGTAATTTCTTAGTATTATTTTAATATAAAATTTTTTTTTCTCTTTCGTCTGCCTATTGCTGTCTGAACATTTGGAGACTACTGTAACACAAACAAACTCTCAAATTCACAATGGGTAACAAAAAACAAAAACTTAAAGAATCAACGACCTCCCGAGAGAACCGACTCTTCAACGGAAGACAAATGCGTGAAGACCTTATCCATCGGAGCCGCCGAGGAAGACATGGCAAACGTTAAGCCGCTGGCACAAATACCAGCCGATGGTAACTCCGGAAGAGGAACATCCCCCTCCAAGAACTCCACAACTTGCCGCATGCTTGGCCGGGCAGAAGCCTCTGAACTAGAGCACATCAACCCAAGTTTTAATACCAACTCTACTTCCTCTGCTACATAATCTGTACCCAAATTTGAATCACTTGCCTTGAGAATTTCGCCTCCATTCCATTGAGAAAACACCCAATCAACCAAAATGACATCCTCTGTTCGCCACCGCGGCTCTATTGGTCTTCTTCCACAAGCAACCTCAAGCAAAAACGCCCCGAAGGCAAACACATCGGTGCTTGTTGTGGCCATGCCGCTTCGACTATGCTCTGGCGCAATATACCCAATGGTTCCAACCACATTGGTCGTTTGAGGGTCACTTCCACGGTCATAAAACCTTGCAAGACCGAAGTCTCCTAATTTAGCATTCAGTTCACCATCTAGCATGACATTACTAGCCTTGACATCTCTGTGAACAACAACTTGCTCCCATCCTTCGTGTAGATAAAACAGCCCCGATGCCACACCTTTTATGATTTCAAATCTCTGGCTCCAGCCCAGAGTGAGCTTAGGTTGGTGAAAGAGGTACTTGTCTAGGCTGCCACTGGGCATGTAGTCATACACCAAAAGCAACTCTCTCTTTCGTCGGCAATACCCCAAGAGTGGTACTAAATTCCTGTGACGAAGCCGACCCATACTAACAATTTCTGCAACAAATTCTCTCATTCCCTGCCGAGATTCATGGGAGATCCTCTTCACGGCAATCTCAATTTTGGAGGTAGGTAGTACACCTCTATATACCATACCAAATCCACCCCTACCCAATAGCTCTTTCTCCCTAAATCCTTTCGTGGCAACAAAAAGATCTTTGTATTTGAATCTCTGAGGCCCATAGTCAAGCTCCCAGTCTTCCAGCAATTCTTCAAACTTCCTCTTCCTTCTTATGACATAAACTACGCCTGAAATTGCTACCAAGACTAAACTAACAATTATCACAGGCAACCCAATTGTCAAAAATTTGGATCTCTCTATACCTCCTGATATCGGAGGCAGCTTGGGAAGTTGAGAGATGAGAAGTTCTGGAGCCTGGCCATTCATCTTAAAGCTCCAACCCAAAACATAATGGGCTGTCATGAGTGAACCAGTTGAGGACGACAAGCCGACATACATGTTGTTGCCAATGATAGGTGAAAGATCGCGGGACAAAGACAATAGCGGAATTTTGGGTTTACCGACATTAAGTGGAGCTAAAGTAACATTGATTTGCTTCTCGACACCATCATATTCCACCCAAACTTGCATTCGCTCGCCACTTATAAGGCTCAGAGTCCTAAACTCCCCATTGCCATCAGCATAATATCCTACGCCAGCAGATTTCTCGGACTTCAACCCATTTATATCAATCCCAACATGGTTATCATTGATGTCAGCAAACTCGTCGTTCTGGATGGTATCGAGCTCTATGGCGACAACATGATTGGTGGCATTACCATTGTTTCTACCACTGAAAAGGCCAAGGTACTGGCTTGGCAGAGCTCCTGGGAGCCCTCTTGTGGGAGCAATCACGAAAGCAATTCCATGACCGCTCAAAGTGTGATATTCAGAATTGATAGCAAATACAAAGGTCGTAGAGAAGGAGGAAACGGTGCCATTCGACGATTTCTTGAAGCTTACTGGAGAGGGGTAGAAAGCATGACCCTTTTGCTGTCTGGTGTCATCGGTGAGCCTCAAAAGGCCTGTAGAAGTGATTTCGGCTATGCCGTCTAAGCTTAGATTTGCCGATTTAAACCCGACGCAGGTGAAGCTTGTATCTTCGGAGGCTACAGAGCTGATTAGGAGAGGCAAAAGGAATACTAGGTTGGACAACATGGCTATATTTTGCATCCGCTCCCTCTTTTCATGGTTTCATAGTTCCACCATCAAGTTTAAAGACATGTAGCGTTGGTTTACATGGTATTTGTGTACAATTTTCAATGCACCTTAAAGATGTAAGCTGACTCATTAGAATGTACAACTTGTAAGCTTTATGTAAAGAACAACTTGGTATTAATTTCGCTTTCTTGGGATACCGATAAGATCTCTATCTCCCTTTAGCATGCATAATTAGGTCATCGTTTTATTGATTAATTTGACCTGATGCTACAGAAATCGATCCGTTTGAGTTTGGTTCATTGGTTGGCTTAAGAGAGGTCCCTGTGTTGATAAGGAGTAGTGGGCGGCAGGGTTCTTTTGTCAGAACTGAATGGGAAAACGATGGGTTATGTTGATTATTCATAGAATAATATTGATAGAACAATTTTCTTCTCTTTTTGAAGTAAGAACAATTTTCGGTATAGCGCGAAAGTCGCAAGAAAAATAGTCCTCGATCACTTGTCGGATAATGGAGGACGATTTTAAAGTAGCAGCCACGTGATTCCAAAGTCAGTTTATCCCACTTGTCATGCCATCGCCGGTGGAGACATAATTACTAATTAGGATGAAAACCTATATTATATGCATATTTTAATTATAAGAGCATCTTCAACAGATGCTTTAAAAACAGATGCTTTAAAACCTTAAGAGTAATTCAGGTTGACTAATTAAAATAGTTAAAAATTTATTTTAATTAGCTCTATAAAAACAAAATAATAATAAAAAAAAAACATCATGTTAGCCATTTTGGATAAGAGCATTCCTGTAAGCTAATTTGCTGAAATTGTCAAAAAAAAAAAATAACTCTAGCAGTCTCATTGATTTGGTGAAAAAAAATTTGGGGAGTGAACAGTACCCACCAACAATATTGAGCATGGTTCACTCACCAAAATCTATAAAAAAAAATTATTAAAACTCTCTCTTCCTTTTTTTTTTTTTCTCATGCATCACACACAATCTCTATTTTAGAAAATATTATTTAAATAGTATAGTGATAGTAGATAGCGAAACTGGTGAGGGTGCTGAAAGTGCATTAAAAAAGTGAATGACTAAAATAAAGAAAAATGATTTTTAGCTATTTTAACTAGTAAAATGTGATGAGGCTACCAAGAATGTCCTAATAGGTGGATTTAAGCCTCTACTTGGGGATAGTTAGGACGCACTAGTTCCAAGTCCTCATTCTAGATTAATGCTTTGGGCATGCTTGGGGCAACCTTATTCAGTTTGGTTAATGTCTTGCCAGAGTCTTTTAGCAGTAGCAAACCTTAAGGTATTGTCTTGTCAGACTCTTCGACAAGTAGTTTAATTATGATGTGGAACAAAGATTTCAGACATGTTTGAGATTTTGTTAAGGAATTTAAAATGTATTTATACTATAAAATATATATATATATATATATATATATATATATATATATATATATAAAGCAAAAATGAGTCTGTTTGGTTAAAAAAAAAAACTCAAAAATACTTTTTTGATTTTTTTTTTGCTATAAATGCTAAAACACATTGTTGGGAAAAGCTTCAAAATGAAGTTTTTTTTTTTTTTTTTTTTTTTTCAAAAGAATTCTGAATATAGAAGCTCTATTTCCTATCATAATCACAAACAGGCTTTTCGTGTATTAGTTGAGGGTGTCGATTTAATTTATATGGCCTTTTTTAAAAAAAATAAAAAAATTATGAGCTTTTTTAGACGGGCTTAATCCAAATTTTAAACTAAATACACTTGTAAATTGTAATACCAAAATACAAATTGGATCGTAAATATTAGGCAACCGATCGACTGGGACGACTCTGTCAATTTCGAAAACATCATGGATGTATAAGAACTCCTTATAGATGGAGTAAACCTTCGTTTCTGTTTTCGACCACACACAAAAATAACAAAATCAACAAGCTACTCACACATGATACGAAAACGAGGAGTTGGAGTACCTGATAGCCAATAGGGATTAGCAGGTTGTTGATGGACTTGATGCACTTGTTGCCGCTGGGGTTCTTGATCTTTATAGCAACGGAACCAATCTGCATGTAACATCTATAAGCCTCTATTTTGTATACATGCAATTTAAATTTGTAAATAAAACCTACGTCATACACCATTCCTTAAAACAAATTGAAGCCCCTTGTTTTACTTTAACAAAACAAAACTAATTTTTTAATATATATGAGTATGCGGAGGCGGCCTATTTATATTCCGTTATCCGTATGCATATGTGCAGATAGCAAATATGGTATCCACCCGCCTAGAATTTGGGGTTGAAAATCTGCTCATAACTCATGCGGACAGGTAAATAGTGGATGCACAGCGGTTTTTAGCCGCCCACCTAAAAACCTATATTTGTAATTTTAAAATTGCACGCTATTTAAATATGTTGGACTCAGGCTAACAAAAGGATAAGGAGTTAAATTAAATATAAACAATTGAAAAAACTACAGCACACATATATATATATATATATATATATATATATATATATATATATATATATATATATATATATATATATATATATATATATAACACCAACACCTAAACCAAATTCAAGGTGATTAGCAATTTAGCATGCTTTTCTTACTTATAGACATCTTCCTCCTTCAACTAGGAATCTTGATTCAAGTGCTTCCCATAATCTAAATGAAGGAAAATTATTCAAATTCACCTCTTACCTATCTTATTTTTAAATTTATTCTTAAATATGTGAGGCTCAATAATAAATTTGAAACTTGATTGTACGGAGTTCTACCATGCCGGGGAAAAATAAAAATAATATCCTTTCTATTATTCAATTTATCCTTGAAAATGACGTTGTATTTGAATTACACCCTGATTTTTTGTTGTCGGGAATGGTATCTGGAGGACTCTTCTTGGCAGCCCCAGGTGTGATGGTCATTGTCGGTTGATTGTTAATCCTTCCATTGCATCCTTCGGCTATTGTGACTGCACACAGCACAAGCCTTTGAACATATGGCACTGGTGTCTTGGTCATCTTTCCCTTTCAAGTTGTTCGTTGGATTTTATTTTCTAATAAACTAATTCCAATCAATTGTAATAAATCTGCTGTTGTTTATGATTTTTGTC
The DNA here is from genome assembly GCF_958979055.1 of Alnus glutinosa. Classification (NCBI taxonomy): domain Eukaryota; kingdom Viridiplantae; phylum Streptophyta; class Magnoliopsida; order Fagales; family Betulaceae; genus Alnus; species Alnus glutinosa. Next base: position 25,083,010 of record NC_084892.1, read on the forward strand.
TCACAAATTACCATTTTATTTATCTCCTTTATGTTCAAAAAAAAACTTGTGGATCTAATTTGTTCGTAATTATTCATCTTGGTGTAAGATTCTAGCCGAATTTCTTGAGATCGTATACGATACGGGATTATCTGGGATTGTGACGTAGTCGTCTCCTTGCATCTCGACGACCAGGTTGACACCGCGGTTTCTGAGGCACCTTTTTCCAAGACTTAGTAGGGGAAGTCAAACTCTGGGCATGGGATATATTCATTCCTGGAACCAGATATGCCACTGATCACGTACCTCTAGAAATAACCATTTATGGGGGTGGTGTTAGGGAAATTATTATCCCCTAGACAAATTGGCCTATACCCGAACCTGGGCGTAGTTGATCTTGTTGGCCCAACTTGACCCGCTCAATCACTAGGGTTTAACATAATCCTATAACACCTTAAAAGCTATATTTAGAACAAATGGGATAAGATACATGATTCAAATATTCTATAAACAGTAAGTGTTACACTCTCCCACTTAACCTCTATCTCATCCCACTAAGGGTTCTATTCAACCATGACATGAAGGTGGAACATTGTGGTTGATAACTATATGCCTATAAATAGGCTGTTACCCCAAGTACAAAATAGACTAAATGATCTCAAGTACATTATCTCTCTGAAAATCACAATCAGTGTTCTCTGACTTAGGCATCGAAGGGGGATCGTCGGCACCCCCTCGACGCAGTGTTTATTATTTTGCAGATCATCAAGAATCAGGCGAATCATTATCCAACACGTCACTATACTGAAAACTGCATCAACAGGTGGCTTATTACGCATTTTTCAAGGGCCTCTTTTCCAGAAGATTTGTCACATGGGTCCAGGGCCCGGCCCATACATCTTTCTTGGCCAATATTGATTTGGAGGCCCTTAACCTTTGAATGGGACTGGATTGAGTGGAATTATTCCCGACAAATATGTTAAAGGAGATGTAAAAGTTCAATGTTTTCGTCTTAATTAATTTCATTTGATGTGACATACTCACAGTTCCCTAATAGGACCCGTTTACAGATATGAAAATTGGTCCCGATTTGTCAACATGCCAAATTCCATGGGTCACCACTCACCCACCAAGTCTCTCTCAACTTGCCGAGCAAGGCGTTTTTAAGCCCCCACGAAGTCGGCAATAAACAGCGTTCTTATTGAACCTCTCAATTTCCTGGGAAGGATTATTATGAATATAAACTACGCAAAGAAAGGTTTAACAGGGGATAGATTATGCATATTGGGGTCTTAAGTTAAACCTAGATAATTTGCAATTTAAGAATCGAGTAATGTTAGGGATCAATTTCTTTTTTCTTTTTATTCTTTAAATTGACGTGTTTCTTAAAATTTTTATTAAATTTTAAATGAATTACTTTTATATTTTCATCAAATAATAATTTTAAAAGCAACATTCACTTTAGATGGATAAAAAAAAATTTTTTTAAAAAAAAAAAAAAAAAAAAAAAAAAAAGAGTCCTCTAAAGTTACTCTTATGAATTATATAATGATTAAAGTTGCAAGGAAAATACAATGGACAACGATTTTAAAGTAACAGCCACATGATTCTAAAGTCAGTTTATCCCACTTGTCATGCCAATGCCGGTGGAGGCATAATTATTAATTAGGATAAAAACCTGCATTATATGCATATTTGAATTATAAGAGCACCTTCAACAATGCTTTAAAGTTTAAACCTTAAGAGCAGTTAAGGTTGACTAATTCATGTCAACAAAAAAAAAAAAAAAAAAAAAAGGTCTCATGTTAGCCATTTTGGCTAAGAGCATTCATGTGAGCCAATTTGATGAAATTATAATTAAAAAATGATTCCCCAACCACCTCACAAATTTGGTGAGTAAAGAGCACTCACCAACAATATTAGTGAGCACTATTCACTCACCAAATCCATTAAAAAAAAAAAAAAAACTATTAAAATTGTCTCTCTTCCTTTTTCTTTTTCTTTTTCTCTAATGTATCACATACAGCCTCAATTTTGAAAAAAATTATTTAAATGGAATAATGATAATTGACCGATAAAATGGTGAGAGTGCTAAGAGTGCTTTTAAAAAAGTTGATAACTAAATAGAGAAAAGTGGCTTTTAGCTATTTTGATTAGTAAAATTTGATAAAGCTACTAAGAATGCTCTAACATATGGATTTAAGCCTCCACTTCGGGATAGTTCGGATGCACTAGTCCCAAGCCCTCATTCTAGATTAATGCTTAGGGCATGCTTGGGGCAACCTTATTCATTTTGGCTGAGAATAATTTTTACTGCACAACAAATGTACATACTTTGTACAACAAAGCTGATTTGTCCAGCATTTTTTTAAAAAAATGTGAAAGTCATTTCCACATTAACTTTGTTGTACAAAGTGTGTACATTGTTATGCAGAAAACATTATTCTTTGGTTAATATCTTGCCAGGGTCTTTTAGCAGTAGCAAACCTTATTCATTTAGGGTATTGTTGCCACGCCCCCGTTTTGGGATATAAGGAGAAACGCGAACTTGAATGCTAAAAACATTTAAATGAAAGCGTACATTTACAACATATAGATTGTAACTTCCTATTTTATTATTTATGCCTATTAATAAATCTTTACAATGCCATGAATTTCAAAAAGAGACATACTATACAAAATAAAGGTTTGGTCGATCCACAATGATCTTATTGCTCTTAGCGAGGTCTACGCCATTACAAGGAAATGACTTCGTCTTACTGTGTCATCTGAAAAGATTTGGAGAAAAATTGGGTGAATTTGACAACTCAGTACAGAAAGCATAACAAACAAGAGTATGATATTTTTCAGAAATTCTAAATAGAATTCAAATAATTTAGCAAGTAAAGAAACAATTAAGTGACATGCAATTAGATCAAATGCAGCATGGTACATGAATCATTTATGCAGCGTGTAAGTTTTACCCTCCACCAGCCCACCTCCGCTATTTAGCCGAGAGTGGCGCATGTTACCTTTGGCACATCCACAGGGACTAATCCCGAAGGACCAAATCGCCCATCCTGTCATCATAGGGGAGAGTCGACGGGTTAGGAACTTCCCTAGGTGAAGACCCCTCGACCGATAGCCCACACGTTTGATGTGATTGCCATGCTACCCATATGAATTCGAATTAAAATACAATGCAGTCGTGGGGCAAAACTGTGTGTAATATATGTACATATAATTATGATGATGCCATCATTTTTTGCTTGCATGGAGCATATGCAACATATCCGATATAAGAGATTAACCATCTTGGGAGAGTCAATGAGCCAATAAAGACACCACATAACTTAAAAGCTTAAACTTGTTTATGGGTTTGACAGTTTGTTTGTGTAGAATTAAGTGGAATGTGCTAAGCAAATATGATTTTTCACCAAGATTTAAGATTTTTTTTGCTTTCCCCTTTTTCAGTTCACGCAAATATGATTTTTACATAATAAAAATCTAATCTCTAGTCTCCATCCAAGGACAAGAAAATGTAGAATTTTCTAATCTATTCCTTAACAGTGGCATCGATCCAATGTAAATCCAAAACGCTGATGAATTATTTTGTAGAATGCAAAGTTGCAAAATATATGATCACAGAAGACCCAATCGACCCAGAGAGCTCATCTCGTCCATGTTTACACAACGATAACTATACTTCACTACCTTAAAAGAAACAATCTACTACTCCATTACAATCATTTCAAACAACATTACCCAAAAGATTACCAACAAACTCAAACAAAAGCTTTTAGAATTAACGACCGCCTGAGAGAAGCGAGTCTGCAGCAAAAGAGGTCTGCGTGAATGGCCTGTCCCCTGAAGACGGATAGGACATCGCAAAATCACTGAAACCACCTCCCTTATGCGCAAATGTTAAGCCGCTGGAACAAAGGCCAAGCGACGTTAACTCTGGAAGAGGAAAGTCACCCTCCAAGAACTGCACAACTTGGCGCATGCTTGGCCTAGCTGAAGGCTCTGAATGAGAGCAGAGCAACCCAAGTTTCAAAACCAGCTCTACTTCCTCTGCTACATAATCTGTTCCCAAACATTGATCCCTTGCCTCAAGAATTTCGCCTCGGTTCCAATGAGAAAACACCCAATCAAGCAAAAGGTCATCATCTGCTGCTCTCCGTGGCTCTATTGGTCTCCTTCCACAAGCAACCTCGAGCAAAAATGCCCCGAAAGCAAACACATCGGTGCCTGGCGTGGCCTTGCCGCTTCGACTATGCTCCGGCGCAAGATACCCAAGAGTTCCAGCCGCATGGGTGGTTTGAGGATCAGCTCCATGGTCATATAATCTTGCAAGACCGAAGTCTCCCAATCTGGCATTCAATTCACCATCCAGCAAGACATTACTAGCCTTGACATCTCTGTGAATAACAACTTGCTCCCATTCTTCGTGCAGATAAAACAGCCCCGATGCCACACCTTTTATCACTCGAAATCTCTGGCTCCAGCTCAGGGTAACCTCAGGTTGGTCGAAGAGGTACTTGTCTAGGCTGCGGTTGGGCATGTAGTCGTACACCAAAAGCAGCTCTCTCTTGCGCCGGCAATACCCAAAGAGTGGTACTAAATTCCTGTGACGAAGCCGACCAATGCTTACAATTTCTGCAACAAATTGTTTCATTCCCTGCCTTGATTCATGGGAGACCTTCTTCACTGCAATCTCAATTTTAGAGGTAGGTAGTATACCTCTATACACCCTGCCAAATCCACCGGAGCCCAACAGCTCTTTGTCCCTAAATCCTTTTGTGGCAATATAAAGATCTTTGTACTTGAATCTGTGAGGCCCATATTGAAGCTCCCAGTCTTCTAGCAATTCTGCAAACTTCCTCTTCCTTCTTATTACATAAACCACAGCTGAAACTGCTACCGAGACTAAACTAACAATAATAATAGGCAACCCAATTGTCAGAAATTTAGATCTCGGTTTAGCTCCTATCCGAGGCAGCTTGGGAAGTAGAGAGAGGACAAGTTCTGGAGCCGGGCCGTTCACCTTAAAGCTCCAACCCGTAACATAATGGGCTGTTAGGACTGAGCCGGTTGCAGACGAGAAGCCAACATACATGTTTTTTTCAATGACCGTTGAAAGATCATAGGACAAAGACAAGAGCGGAGTTTTGGGTTTACCTCCATTAATTGGAGCTAAAGTAACACTGATTTGCTTCTTGACACCATCGTAATCCACCCAAACTTGCATTTGCTCGCCTCTTATAAGCCTCAGGGTCCTAAACTCACTGCCATTGTCATCAGCATAATATCCTGCGTCAAAAGATTTCACGGACTTCAACCCATTTATATCAATCCCAACATGGTTATCATTGATGTCATCAAACTCGTTGTTCTGGATGGTATCGAGCTCTATTGCGAGAACATGATTGGCGGCACTACCATTGTTGCTACCACTGAAAAGGCCAAGGAACTGGCTTGGCAGAGCTCCTGGGAGCCCTCTTGTGGGAGCAATCACGAAAGCAATTCCATGACCGCTCAAAGTGGGATATTCAGAAATGATACCAAATACAAAGGTCGTAGAGAAGGAGGAAACGGTGCCATTCGACGAATTCTTGAAGCTTATTGGATTGGGGTAGAAAGCGTGACCCATTTGTTGACGCTTTGTATTATCAGTGAGCTTCAAAAGGCCAGTAGAAGTGATTCCGGCTATGCCGTCTATGCTTAGATTTTCCGGTTTAAACCCGACGAAGGTGAAGTTGGTATTTTCGGAGGCTACTAAGCTGATTAGGAGAGGCAGAAGGAATACTAGGTTAGACAACATGGCTGTATTTTGCATCCGCTCCCTCTTTTCATGGTTTCATAGTTCCACTTTCAAGTTTAAAGACATGTAGCGCGTCGGTTTACATGTTTTTTGATGCAGCCTTTTGTGTTTTTTTTTTTTTTTTTTTTTTTTTTTTTTTTTTTTTTTTGTGTTTTTGTGTTTTTTTTCTAGTAGATTGAACAAGAAAAACTACTAACAAGCTTAATGCAAAAAGGAAATTAACAACTTAATAGGAGTTGGGTCATTCCGACTTACAATAGAAACAAATGGTGGGGGAGGAGGAGCAGTGGAAATGCAGTTAGAAAAGTATCTGGCTACGGCTCAATGTACTATCAAGTGAGCACAAAAATTTGCACTTCTATTGACTTTTATAACACTCACTACAAAAAAAATTGCATTTTGCCACTTGCATTTCACCACGTGTACGGACACAGTACACGTGGCGAACAGTTTGCCACGTGTAAATGGCCACGTGTGCGACTCGTGTTAGATCCGGTTGTTACTAAATGCACATTTTATCGCGTGTACCACAATACACGTGGCCACTGTGCCACGTGTATTATAGTACACGCGGCTGACAGTTAGCCACGTGTATTTAGTACACGCGGCTGACTGTTTGCCGCGTGTACTTCAATACTCGTGTCCACTTGGCCATGTGTTTTGAAGTACACGCAGCAAACAGTCAGCCGCGTGTACTAAATACACGTGGCTAACTACTTCATTTTTTTTTTTAAAAAAAAAAAAAAGAAGAAGGATAGAAGAAATTTCTGTTCTTCTTCTCTTTTTCTTTTTCTTTTTTCACCGGTATTTTCTTTCGCCAATCACCAGAAATCACCCAGTCGCCGGTAATTAGATTCAAATTACTAACCCATGTTGCTAACCACCACTTTTATTTTTTAAAAAAAAGGAAGAAGAACATAAATTAATTTATGTTCTTCTTCTTCTTCTTTTTTTTCCCAACAATTTTTGCCTAGCCCTCGCTGGAAAATTTTGTTTTTCCCCTCACCGGAAACTTCTGCAAGGCCGGCGAAATCTTCACCTTCCTTCTCCCATGAAATCGAATCCAGAAAATTCTCCAAAAATCCTCTGTCGACCGCATTTCCATAAAATCACCAACAAAACACCAAAAAATACCAACAATCACCAAAAATCAACAACAAAAACCAAAAATCACCACGTCGTCGACCATGGCTCATCACTGCCATGGATTTTCCTTCCCCGGCGACGGGAAAAAACCACTGGCCTCTTTTCCTCATCATCACCAGAAATTTTCTCCGTCACCAACGACCAAAACGAGCTTTTCTGAGTGGTAGCGATCCAGTTGTCGTGTGCTGAAAAAAAAATATAGACAAATTAAAGTGAGACAGAGAAGGACGAGAGACACAGGAGAGTTCCGAATTTTTTTTTTTCAGCCGGCCACCACTTGAGAGACAAGAGAGTTGAGAACTTTTTTTTGTTTGTTTGTTTGTTTGTTTGTTTGTTTTACAAAGGAAAGGAGAAGGCTTTCCCCTTCTAGAGAGATGCAGAACCTGTAGGGGTTCATCATGTTGCCTGTCACATGCGTTAAATGCATGTGACAGGCGACTGGTTTTTAAAAGAAAAAAAAATAATTTTTAAATTTTTAAAAGCTGAAAATTTTGAACTATCTCCGAAGAGGTGCGCGGGAAAAAATAAAAAATAAAAAAAAATTGCCAAATGGCGACGTGAGTTAACAAATAAGCCACGTAGCGAATGGGTTTTTTTTTATTGAATTAGCCACGTGTATTATTTACACGTGTCTAATTAGCCACGTGTAATTAATACACGCGGCCAACTGGTCTCGTGTAATTAATACACGCGGCTAACTGGCCTCTTGTAATTAATACACGTGGCCAACTGGCTTTTTCATATTTTTTGCTACAACTCGCCATGTGATCATTATGACACGTGGATAATTGGCCATGTGGCTACAGTAACAGCTACTGTAGCCACGTGGCTAATGTCTTGTTTTTTTGTAGTGACTCCAAGAGATGGAGATTGGAAGGGAGACAATTATATCATAAATAATAGATGAGATGCGCCAATCGAGGGAATTCTGGGGATTTTGCATAGATAATAGATGAATTTCTCAAGGTTAAGTGAACGAGCAAGAGAAACAGCTGGACGCGCAGTTAAGACTTCGCCATAATTTGGTTGGCAGGGAGGACTAATCTGGGAGATCATACTGAAGATATGACCCTGGTGATTTCAACAAATTGCTGATTGTCCTGAAAAAGTATCCATGATTGCTGTGTCAAAATTGATTTTATAGCCAGGATTTGTAAGGGGTAGCCAGCGTTCCACTAGAGCTGGGGTTTGATTCCAAGTAGTGAAATGCTCCATAGAAATCCTGTTTGAAAATAATTAAAGATTCCAAAACAACCACAACCAAGCAATTCACCAAATATGTAAAGCAATAAAAGAGTTAACACAGATATTTGGTTGCGAAGTGAAAACTCTTTGAACCCAAAGAGAAAAACCACTACATGGCAGCCAAACCCAGGAAATCAACTATAACAAAGAAACAGCAAATTACAAGAAGTTTATACTCACAACCCTTTACAGCAGTCACTCTCTTGAATTGTAACAAAGACCCACTTGTCTGCTTCTCTCCCAAACCCTTCTAGAGAGTTCTTCTTGATCTTCCTTAACTGGAGTTCCAGTTGGCTTCAATGATTGAAGGTTAAACAAACATAAGAAACACTCTAAGAGAAATACATAATAAATCTATTAAGGTCTAAAACCTTATCTTAGCACACTGAATTCTATATTGGAATTCTTGAACAAAGACTGACTAGAAACCTCTTTAAATAGGCTTTAGAAACCCTAAAATAAGTCAGAAACAGTTTCCTAGGTAGCGGTGTCCGGATAGGCTAACGCCTATGTGTCCGGACACTAATTAGAAAGAAAAACTTTTTGTGAAGCGTGTCCAAATAGGTAACCCTACTGTTCGGACACCTGCATGAAAATACTTCTCGGGAAGTTGCGTCTGCTGGGTTTCTGGACACCTTAGAGAATAGGCACTTTAGAGAAGTCACGTCCGCTGACCTGTTTGGACACTATGCAGAACATGAGGCTCTCTTGAAGTTGCGTCCACTGACTGTCCGAACATCTTGAACAGGAGCTCTCTGTGGGTTGTGTCTGGACAGTGAAGAAATATCTTAAATTCTGAATCATCTGAATGCCAATTTCTTCACCAAAGCAATATCCTTTTGTCACATGAATGTCGCCAACATCAAAAACCAACAATGTTGATATGCTGGGAGACTTGAATAGCATCAAAGGAGAAAGTATCATGAAAGGATTTATTGTTGTAATGCCACAGAAGATCACAAGATACAGGTGCAAATATTTGAAACATGTGGTGATGAGTTGTAGGGATCCCAAGAGATGTAGGAAAGATAATCAACTTGACCCATTCTACCAAATTAGAGAAATTAAGAGCCGTAAAATTGTTGGCTATCTAATCTACATCATTACTTACAAAAAAAAAAAAAAAAAAAAAAACTATGTCATTATTACAATAGAGAGCACTCAAAGCAAGATATGTTTCCATATTCGCTCCTATAATCCAAGAGTCACTGGCCTCCGGAGACCGTCCATTGCAAGGAGGGCTCCCGGAGAAGGCACGTGCTCAACACGCGTCAGCTCCGGCAACGGCTCTCTCGGTGCTGGTTGCTTGTGGTTTTCTGTTTTGTTGTATATTCTTGATCTCTTTTCACAGTCTACCATTATAATGACCAGATTTTGCTTTAGTATTTAGATGACTTTGTAGCTAGATCAACCCTCCTTTGTTTAGATATGTTGTGATGTATTATAAGGAGATGCTCAAATATATGTTCTTGTAATGTTTGTTTATTATCTTGGTAGCTGCTTTAAGTTAGAATTTTTTCTGACTTAGTGTGTGAGGATTTTGTATCTCTATTCAGAGTGATCTTTTTCTTAGTAATAAAATTTACTGGCCTTGCCAATTTGTTCCAAAATAATAATAATAATAATAATAATAATAATATATAATCCACGAGTCACCCGCGAAGTTTCGCCCAAATTGCCGAACAACTGATCTTTAGCTCAACTTTTTAGTTTTTTCTAGGGATCTCTCATTTTCTTTCTCTCTTTTTTTGTGGAAGAAATCTCTGATTTAAAAAATTATAAAGATTAATACTAAAAAGTCTTAAATACTAATATGGCAACTCAGCGTTCTTGAACGTATCGTTGAATGGTGGAAGCTGATTTGAAGTAGCAGCCACACGATCAGCCGCCGTTCTAGAATAACAACTTTTGGGACTTGTCATGGTAGAAGCCACAGATCCAGTGCCCGTTTTTCCATGCAGACCATTCAGCATTTGGACTTGTCAAATAGGCATGGCCAATCGTGTAAAGATCGCCTGGCGGCCCCCTTTGATATTGAGACGATGTCGTATGATCTTCTTGCGACTTGAACCATGACCTTGGATTTTCTTTATGGTCTTCTTCTTTCTCGTAAGATCCGTTTAGAACAGAAAAACCTCGTTTTGGATTGGATTTGCAAGCGGCTTCTGCAAATGTTGATGGTTAGCCTTACTATATTTATTTTCCAAACAGTTCTAGCAAATTTACATGGTTATTTTCTCTTGCTTGAAAATCTGGTGTTGGAACCATATTTTATCGCTTTTAAGTAGGGGTTGCAGTTTATGTTCGGTCCTATTGAAACATTATTTTAAAACTATATAGGTTAACTCTAACTATTTAATTAAATGAATCAAATCCTTCAACTTTAACTCTTTAATTTTGTATTGGATTTGTGTCGGGCTTATGGATCATGTCAAAAATTGATTGTCATTATATCGCGTGTCGGGTTCAGGCTATGTCAAAGCGTATGTATAAAATTAGATAGATCAACTTTAACCAAACACATTTAATTAAATGGATCAGACTCCTTAATTCTAACCTTTTAATTTTATATATATTGGGTTCTAAGGAATTGCTAACTTTTCTTTTAAGCTCATATGGAGCATTTATTCGAAGAAAAATGAAAAAGTACAATTAAATAATAAATTGTAATATACTCTTTTATGTCGCAAAAAAGACAAAAATATCCATAAAAGTTTCTTTTAAAAAGCAACCCACCACCAAAGTTGTGAAGACTCACGACCATTATTGCAAGTCTTGTGACCCACGGTAGCCATGGGTCTTGTGGAGACCGATGGTTGATATTGTGGATAGTATAACTCTACTTGTAGAGTTGCACTATTTATGGAATTAAGAAAAATCTATTCTAGAGTTGGAATACATAAATTAATGGAGTCTCTTTTTAGCACTTTTGTTATCTATTCTAGCTTAAAGTTACAAATTAATAATCTATTAGGAGTGCTCTAACAAGCTTAATGCAAATAGAATGCTCTAATAAGTGAATTTAAGCCTCCACTTGGGGATATATTGTTCGGACGCACTAGTCCCAAGTTCTCATTCTAGCTAGACTAATGCTTTGGACATGCTTGGGGCAACCTTATTCATTATGGTCTGTTTGCCAACAGAGTTGAATCAGGATTCTTCTCTATTCATCTCTACTTTTTTCAAAACTAAATTATATTTTATTTAACTTTTTCAAATTTTATCTCACAATGTCAAACTTTGAAATTCGCACAATGAATCAAAATTTTATTCTAAGTTCAAAAAATTCAATTCTCAAACGCACCATAATTAAGGTATTGTCTTGTCAGACTTTTCAACAAGTAGTTTACGATGTATGTGGGACAAAGATTTCCGACATGTTCGAGATTGTGTTAAAGAATTTAATAAGTATTTATCACCATATAAAAAAAAAAATAGTGTAAAGAAACAATGGATCTGTTTGATAAAAAAACTCATAAGTAATTTTTTTTTGACTTTTTTGCTAAAAAAAAAAAAAAAAAAAAAATCTGAATATAGATGCTCTATTTCCTAACATAATCCAAACGGGCTCTTTGTGTATTAGTTGAGGGTGTCGACTTAATTTATATCTGGCCTTTTAAAAAAAAAATTAAAAAAATTATGAACTTTTTTAGACGGGCTTAATCCAAATTTTGAAGTAAATACACTTGTAAATTATAATACAAAAATACAAATTGGATCGTAAATATTAGGCAATCAACTGGGACGACTCTGTCAATTTCGAAAACATAATGGTCCAATGGATGTATAAGAACTCCTTATAGAGTAAACCTTCGTTTCTGTTTTCGACCACACACAAATAACAAAATCAACAAATCACACATGATATGAAAACGAGGAGTTGAAGTACCTGATAGGGATTGGCAGGTTGTTGAAGAACTTCTTGTTGTTGCCGCTAGGGTTCTCTCTCTAGCAACGGAACCAATCTATAACACCTATAAGCCTCTACGTAGTATACATGCAATTTCATTTTGTAAATAAAACCTACCGATTTCCATACACCTTTCCCTAAAACGACCTTGTTTTACTTTAACAAAACAAAACTAATTTTTTAATATATATGGGTATGCGGAGTTAACAAAAGTATATTTTTGAAAGTTTTCAACGGTTCAGGTTTAATTTCAAATTTTTCATACAAATAGATAAGGAGTTAAATTAAATATAAACCGTTAAAAAAATTACAACATTTAGCATGCTTTTCTTACTTGTAGACATCTTCATCCTTCAACTAGGAATCTTGATTCAAGTGCTACCCATAAATGAAGGAAAACTATTCAAATCCACCTTTTACCCATCTTATTTTTAAATTTATTATTAACTTTGTGAGACTCAATGATAAATTTGAAACTTGATTGTACCGAGTTGGGTAGGAAATGAATGTCTACCATGTCGGGGAAAAATAATATCCTTTCTATTATTCAATTTATCCGTGAAAAAGATGTTTTTGAATTACATCCTAATTTTTTGTTGTCGGGAATCGTATCTGGAGGACTCTTCTTCGCAGCCCCAAGTGTGATGGTCATTGTCGGTTGATTGTTAAACCTTCCATTGCATCCTTCGGCTATTGTGACTGCACACTGCACAAGCCTTTTGAACATATGGCACTGGTGTCTTGGTCATCTTTCCCTTTCAAGTTGTTCGTTGGATTTTATTTTCTAATAAACTAATTCCAATCAATTGTTGTTGGAACAGTTTTCGCTGTGGTGACGTGTCACCTTGTGATTCGCCAAGCAAACTCTTTGTCTTCCCTGCCTTCCTTGAGATCTACAAAAATAACAAACAACTAATCGGGGGCATCGACTACACCCACTCCGATGACTAAGTTAGTACAAACTTTATGAATTATGACTTTCAAGGAGAACTAGAAATCTTAGAGCTTAGAGAATACGTGTGTAAATACCTAGTGTAGCAGTCTTATTTATAGGCTCACAGTTAAAGACTTACTAGGGTTCTTGAAGTATAGTTGGAATAGGAGTCTGAGTCTTGGATCATGTAGGTTTCAACCTTATCTTCATAGAATTTGAATCGAGTAGAAGTTGGATAGGACTCTGCCTCTTTTAAATGAGTTACGCGTTGATAGGTATCTTATCCCATTAATGTTGGGATACGGATCAATTTCGAGAATCTTGGGATTGGAGTCTTAACAGAAATCTCACGAATCTTGGATATAGAGTTCTAATGGCCAACAATTACTTACTTGTTGAATCTGAGAAGATAGCTTCATGGTGCTTGTATTATACCCCGACCAATCCTCCGAAATGGAAATATCCAAGACGTGTTTGCTCCATACAGACTAAGAGATCTCGGTATATTTCGCATCCTGTGGAGTCTTCCTATCCGAGGTGACAAATCTACCAAGACAAGTTATAGTCCGAGGTGCTTAAGCACCGAGTTGATTTCTTCGTGTAGGGTTGTGACAAACATCCAAGGTATTACGACCGAGGTATTCTGATCGAGATGACCAAACCGAGTCGAACCTGCGGGTTGAACCTCCGACTTGTCATAGGGGCCACGTGGCTTCGGAGCTGATTATTTCCCCAACAGTTACCCCCTAATTCTCTTATTTCAAATTTTGAATTTAAGGGAATTATCTGTCTCCTCTGAATCCGTACTTTGACAGCTGTCACTATACACGCCATAAATATTGTACCTGTCAATTGCCGCTTTTTCCCACCATAATGATTGAATCTTGCACACTCATGATGACGTTGACTTTTCAAATCGAGGCTTACATTTTCGAGGTCACGTCTTTAATAAAGATTCAATTTTTTGAATTTTCGGGCAGCCATCTCTTCGATTTTCAGGGATTTGAAATGATGGTGCCCCTTGATTTCTCGAGCACCTGTGGGAGGCATTTAAATCTTCACTTTTCACCCCCTATAAATACTGTACTTCACCGAATTCTTTCACTTTTACCATTGTTGTCGATTCTTCAAGCTTTTTCTCTCCTAAAACCTTTTATGTTCTCTTCTCTTCTCAACTTCTCGCTTTCCTTCTCTAAGATGGCCAAAAAGAAATCTGCCTCTGATGTTCCTTCCACTTCACGGTCTTAACGGTTCCATAGACCTTTCTTCCCTGGAGAGTAGGGTGGAAACTAACATCTTCGAGAGGCACGAGGATGTTCTACGTCTGAACTACGACTAGGGTTGACAATTTTTGACACGACCCGAAAACCCGACATGAACCCGACACAAAAATATAGGTTTTGGGTTTGGGGTAATCGGGTTTGACCCCCGTTTATAATCGTGTCTGGCGGATCAACCCACGGGTGACCCACCAGACACGATTATAAAACGGGTAGATATATTAAAAAAAAAAAAAAAAAAAAAAAAAAAAGGGACCTTCAGGAAATTGTGAAACCTAGCTCTTTTCGGATGAAATACTCTCTGGAATAGCGATTTTTGCCATGTCAAACATACCCACATCGCTCTCTGAAGTCTGCCTCGCTCTCTTCCGCCTCACCATGTCCATTGCCAACCCGTGGCCCTTTTCCTGAACACTACAACACCCTCACGAAGCCCCGCTCCTTTCGGCAAAAACCCCATTCTGTTTCACTCAACCAAACACAGACATGAGAAAGAACAGAGGCTTCAAGCTCGGAAAACGGCTGGTCCAGGCCTCCAAATGGCTTCTCTGCAAAGTACAGGCCTGATCCGGATACCGCCGGATAAACCCGTTGTCGAGCAAGCCCAAACCCATCTCGAAACTCATCACCTAGGGCCGGCGGTTGACAAACGGAGCGAGAACTCTGTGCTGTAGAAAACCTGGGTCGGGTTATGTACCCGTGGGCTACGAGCCGCTGGATAGGGCAAAGAAGGTGGCAGTACCGAAAGGACACCTGGCCGTGTATGTGGGGCAACAAGACAATGGCTTTCACAGAGTTTTGGTGCCCGTGATTTACTTTAACCATCCCCTGTTGGTGAGCTTCTAATGGAGGCTGAGGAGGAGTATGGCATCAGCAGATTCAGCACCAGGGCGGGATCACAATCCCCTGCCAACGGGTTACTCGGGTTGTGTTCGGGTTTAATAATTCAACCCGAATAATAATCAGGTCGGGTTCGTGTTGGACCCAATTATGTAATCGGATCGATCGGGTTGACACGAACCCGACCCGTGAACCCGAATTGCCAAGCCTAACTACGACATCTTTCCGACGGTGAGGATGTTCTACCAAAACCCCGAGACTCAGGCTTTTGACAGTGGTGACATCACTCTCTTCAAGAGGATGTTTATGGCCGGACTTCGGCTTCCCTTTCCCGAGATCGCCAGGGACTTTGTCTTGTTCCTGATGGTCACTCCAAGTCAAATCATGCCGAATGCTTGGAGAAATCTGTTCGCCTCCTACATTCTATGGAGGTTGGTATTGAAGAAGGAGATGAAGATTCTTCAGTACTTCAATATCTACCGGCCGAGGCAGACTTCGGAAGGGATGATCGAGCTGGCTGTCCGACACCCCCTATCTTCATCAAACTCAAGAGGGGGCTGACAAACAACAAGTTCTGGGAACAACAATTCTTCCGAGTGTCCGGGGAGTGGGAGTGCCTCGAGGACACCGTTCTACCTAAAAACCGTAGGATGCCTGGAACCTGGCGGTTGCTGCAACCTGACCGATGTGAACCTCCTTCCATCAGCATAACTGACCGAGAAGATGTTGGAAGGATAAGCAATTGGTCTGCAGCAAAGGTAAAAGCTGAAGAGTTCGAGGACATTGACTTCAACAAACTTGTAACTGATGAAACCATGAGGCGATTCCTCGGATACAAGATTTCTAAAAACAAGAAGACGGCCACTAAGAGAGGCGCAGCCAAGAAAAAAAGTGATGCCCCTCAATCCCCGAGACAAGCTGCCAAAAAGAGAACTTCTAACCCTGTAATTGTAAATCCCGAGGAGGTTCCTCTAAAGAAGAAGAAACAAAATATTCCCCTGGCTGCTTCTAGTGCGAAGAGGACACCTCAGAAGAACCCTGCGCCCTAGACCAACATAGAGGAAGGCTCGGCGAGCTTCCAAGGTTTTGTTCCAGAAACCTCCCTGACTCGAGGAGTGGGAACCTTGCCAACTTTTGGCTTAAGGGATGAAACTAGCTCCAAGGTTTGCATAATGGGTCGGATGTTAATCATGAAGAACAAGATGTGGGGGTTTCGAGGGAAACAAGTCCTGTGCCTGCAAGAACAGAAGGTGTGACGACCCTTTTTTTTTTTTTTTTAAACATACAAACGGATCTTCACAGTGGCACGACTACATGTCGCACAGCCAACATATGGCACATGCCCCATAATATGCACCTGATAATCAGAGTTACATCTAACAGCGGAATATATTAGTCAATGTGCAGCGGAACATATATCATAAGCGAAAATACATCTAATACATAACAGTAAATTACAAGAAGAGCCATTTACAAGTCTATCTATTTAAGGCTTATAAAACATATTACACTGACTATATACTAAAATACAGGCTCAACAAATACATATGTCACGTATGACACGAGCCATAAATAAAATACCCAAATGCGGACCACCCATGAGTCCGTGACTTATGACTATTGCGATGTGCTCCAATCATAGCATCCCATACGCTAGGTGGACGAGTCATTATCTATATCCGCAGAACCTGCAACCAAAGTATCAATGTCTACACGATTGCGGGGGTTGCCGCATCCGCACAAGTAGAATTATGAGCCCACCGTCTTAGCATAAGTAAATATACTAAGACCTTATAGGTATACTATTCACTGAGTTTTCGCAAAGAACCAACTTTTCTTTTCTAGTCATGCGTACACTATAACAGCCACCAATTTTATAAACTTTTGTTTGAAAACCCCGATACTTGATATAGCACACACCGAGTAATAGAAAACATTTAAACCATACTACGCAGCTGAGCTTATACGTAGAGGTTCCATTGTTGGAAACAACTACATACATCCTCACCTACTATATTACTTTTGATTTAGTGAGACTTAGAAAACAATGACATTTAAATCATGCAACCATCCGATAGAAATATACATAAGTTCTTTTCCATTGAGACTCTTATGCATACTAATACGTCTAGCATAAAACTACTATATATCATAACGTGAAAACAATTCAATTATCATAAAATAAATGCTATGCATGCTTGTCGTTCGTTTGCCTAAGGGAATTGAACCCCGGTCTTGTTCGATGCCTAAGGAAATTGGACCCCGGTCTTATTCGTTTGCCTAAGGGAATTGAACCCCGGTCTTGTTCGATGCCTAAGGGAATTGAACCCCGGTCTTATTCGTTTACTTAAGGGAATTGAACCCCGGTCTTGCTCGATGCTTAAGGGAATTGAACCCCGGTCTTATTCGTTTGCCTAAGGGAATTGAACCCCGGTCTTGTTCATGTCATGCTTAATGCTCATGCTCAAATACTATACATTTAATTTCATGGACATGACTTTAACACATGCATTATTTATAAAACATAAACAGTTCAACATGTAATTTTCTCAAACAATTTGCATAACTTAAATTTCCAATTGTAACAGATTATAAAACACTTCAAATCATATCTCAATACGTCAAACATATTTCATACTCATATCTTAAATCACATAAACATTATTGTCATATTTCAACATAATTAAAATTACTCAAAAGATCCAAAACATATAATTAACATATTGTCGGTTCGATATGAAAAACACATTATTTGCATTCTTATAAAATATATAAAAAGTAACTTTTCTCAGTGAGTAGAATACTCACCTTGGCTGCGTGAATATTAAGCACTAGGTCTCCTAGACACCACCAAGCAATGCATTACTCAAAACGATAGATAGAAACGTAGATCCGAGTGCTAGGATCACGTTTTCGAAGACGGATTGAAGATCGGACCGTTGGATCTTCGAAAATCACAACTTTTGTATATAGGAAAATGAGAAATCTCCCTCTCCCCCTTATCTCTTCTCTCGGCCACACAGAAAGAGGCGACTCCTTTCCTTTTTTTTAGTTTAAGTGAGGCACATGTGCGCCTCACATGTTTTTTTGTTTTGTTTTAAAGGACCATCAGGTCCTTTAATTGAAATGGCCAACGGCCATTTGCTCAAAAGACCGAATGGCCATTTGAGCAAAGGCTGTGTGGCCTTTGTTTCTATTTTTTTTTCTTTTCTTTTTTTTACTTTTCTCTTTCTTTTTTTTTTTCTTTTTTTTTTCTTTTTTTTACTTTTGCTTTAGTTTGACTTTTCTTTTCATTTTTTTTTTCTTTCTATTTCTTTTACTTTTGTTTGACCGATTCTTCTTTTTCTTTTTCTTCTTTTTTTTTTTTAATTACATTTTCTTTTCTTATTTTATTCCTATTTTTATTCCATTCTATTTTATTTTCTTTTCTTTTCTATTTTCTTTGGACTTTAAAAATATTCTCTTGTATTTTATTTTCTTGGCTATCATTTACAAGTCCATAGGATAAAAATAAAATATTTTATTTTATTTTACCACACCAAATAGGCTTATTTTTATTTAAACCTAATAAACCGATTAAATATTTTATTGGACATTACAGAAGGGGAGGTAGAACCTACCCCTGAGACAAGCCCCGAGCCGATCATGCGTCGAGTGAAACATATGGCCATGAAGAAGAAATTCGGGCCTCGAGATCGCCTGGCAAGAATAATCTCAGGGGTAGCGGATGTGGGGTAGGCCGGTCATAAGGCCCTCTAATGCCGACGAGGAGGTTTGACAAGAGTCTGCCTTTTCGGGCAACGAGTCTGCTGGTGATGATGATGAAGAGGTCAGCACCCCCCAAAACCAAACTTTCTTCAAAGACATGGAGGAGGAGCACACCCCTCAGACTCCTTCTGTGGAGCGAATGGGCACTCCTCCATCATGGGGATGGTGGGTCTCAAGATGGGGTGATTGTGACGTCTCACCTCGTCTGGGTGTAGAAATTGTGATGTACTTATATGTATATTCGCACCTTTCTTGATAACAATGCATTTTAAAGCCGTAATGACCATGAACATATTAGATTTCTTCAATTAAGTGTACTTATGCGAAAGTAGTACCAGGATAAGTGATCTGCAAGGAAGTCTGGTTTGGGGGAGCCAAAAGTGGGCAATATTGTGTCGTTGGGAATGAGTCGTTACATTTAGGCACTAGAAGACCCACTAGCCAGACGTGCGGAGACCCCACGTTCTAGATGCTAGAAAGCACACAATCAGAGGATTAACTCCCCCATTTCTGGGAGAAACCGATTCTCACTCTCATTATAAATACCCACAGACATGCAGGTATACTTTAGCTGAAATTATTGTGATTAAGACATTTACTCAAATTATCCAAAGAACTAACTTAAGTATCGGAGTAGGACCAGCTGGCATCCCCAACAACTCTCCTTATCGAGCTTATTATTTTGCAGGAAAAGACAAGACAAATTATCTTGAAGCTTGTGCTGCCGGACTAGAAACTGTTCTAACAAACATCCATTGAAAAAGCTAGAGTACAAAATGTCCAATTAGAAAGCACCTCGTGGCACGTAGACATCAAAGGGCATCTCGATTAATCTAAGATTATACGAAGTCGGTGAGCCGTTGAATCAGACCTCCGTATGCTCTGAACTCTTCCGATTTGGTTCCCAATAACCAATTGTACAAAGAAGAGGGACAAAAAAAAAAAAATCTATGTCATTATTACAATAGAGAGCACTTAGAGCGGGATATGTTTCCATATTTGCTCTCATAATCCACGAGTCTCCCGCGAAGTTTCGCCCAAATTGCCGAGCAACTGATCTTTAGCCGACATAAAAGTACGAAATATCAATTTTTTTCTATGGGATCTCTCATTTTCTCTCATTTTTTTTTTTGAAGTGCTCGTTTTTCTATGCAGACAATTCAGCATTGGGACATGATCCTTTACACAACACACATTATACAAATTTTACACAATATGCTTACAGGAGGTGAGACTCATATGATGGGTCTTACTCACATAAGTCTCACCCCATGTGAGTGTGTTGTGTAAAAGTTGTGTAATTTGTGTTATGTAAATATATTTTCCCTTCAACATTTGAATTTGTCAATGGGTTGTGATTCTTACACAACAAAATTAATACAACTTTTACACAACACATCCACATGAGATGAGACCCATGTGGTGTTTCCCACTCACATTGGTCTCACCTCATGTAAGTGTATTGTATAAAAATTGTGTAAATTTGTTATGTAAATATCATTTATCTTTGTCAATTGGGCATGGCCAATCGTGTAAATTAAGATCGCGTGGCCCCATTGAAATTGAGACATGTCGTATCTTCTTGCGACTTAACCATGACCTTGGATTTTCTTTATGGTCATCTTCTTTCTCGTAAGATTCGTTTAGAATAGCAAAACCTCGTTTTGGATTTGCAAATGTTGCCCCTCCAAGCACTTCTCGTGGTCGCCGACGCCGCACCACTTCTGAACAATTTTGACTCTTCTTCTGGGCCGAATGGTGGGTCTCGGCCCAACGGCCAACTCTAATTCTTCTATCTGTGGAAGGGGCAGGGCACAGACATGGCCCTCCTATTTTTTCTTGGCCGGTCTACCAAGTCTGCATCAAACTAGGCCACTCCCACTAAAATGCAATTTGACTTTCATGCTGTTAAAAAAATTATAATATATATAATAGTTTAGATTTAATTTTTAATTTTTAATTTATTTTAAAAAATAAAGAGTGAAATTAGATCTAAGCCGCTGAAAAAACTACAGCACATATATTATTATAGTTTATTCAAAAAACTTAAGTTAATAAAAATAGATGAATTTAATCATTTAATCAATATTTTAGTAAAATAAACATATAACTCCATTATCTTGGTCGTCTTTTCCTCCAAGTTGTTCGGCATATTTTATTTGCTAATAAACTTCCAATCAGTTGTTATTTGTGATTCGCCTATTGGTGAAAAGTCACGTACTACCATTTTATTATCATGTTTAGGGTCCTCGATCCTTTTGTTTCTATTGATGATTAGCCTTACTATATTTGTTTTCCAAACAGTTCTAGCAAAATTCCGTAGTTATTTTCTCTTGCTTGAAAATCTGGTGTTGGAACCCATATTTTACCGCTTTCAATTAGGGATCGCAGTTGATGTTTGCGTGTTAGGTTCGGATCGTATCAAAGCACACGTTGTTTTAAAACTATATAGGTTAACCCTAACCATTTAATTAAATGGATCAAACCAATCAACCATAACTCTTTTATTTTGTATTGAATTCTTGTTAGGTTTATGGGTCATGTCAAAAATTGACTGACATTATATCGCGTGTCGGGTTGAGGTCATGTCAAAGCATAGGTATAAAACTATATAGGTACGTATAAAACATAGCTACATAATTATTTTTGTAAAATTAAACCTACTCATCTGTTGATTTGTCAACACACTCGTGAGAAAAATAGCTTTGCAAAAAGAAAACATCCCCACATCATTGAGTCTGGGCTTTCTCTCGTGGCCCAATCCTTTGTTCCTAAATAAATCTCATTTTGACGTTTTGTTTCGAGTCAACCTAGTTATAATTTCCTTTAAAAAATTTAGTTGTACTTGTAGGCCTTATTTAAGGCCCTATAATTCTCACAAAATCGATTATGAATCTGTCATTCGTCTTTTTGGGCTACAATTCAACTCAGAAAGGCTATAAGCGTTGCATATTCCTTTGGGCCGCACCTTTATGAGCCTCACTTCCCTTACAAAGCCCACTTCTTCTTTTCCATTTATTTCTATTTCTCAGGTCTTTTTTTCTCCTTCACCAACTTCTACTCATGCCCAAATGGTTCCTGGATGGTGTTGATGCAGTTTTTGGTACTACTTGAATGGTGATGAGTTACCTGTAAAATAGTAAAGACACCTAAGGATTTGTCGGTTTGGAAACACTTTGATGCTTAAGTTAGCATATACTAGAATTTTGTGAGGAATTTTGTCCATTTTGTATCCCTTATGAAATGGGATTCTGCAGTTGAGTTATTGTAGAACTCTACGTTCAATGTAGCTGGAGAGATCGTATCTCACTTCGATATCAGTACCACAAATCTTCGGATTTGTCTTCCTTATTAAATGGGATCTTGACGAATATAGTTGTTATCCCTTTGGCAGCTCTTTTGACTGAGATTGTTTGATTGATGAGATTTACTCCCAACAGATGGCATGATGAGTTATCCAGAACCCCATTCTTTGATGGCCGAATCTTCTACCCATGTAGAAATTGAGCCAACATCTTTTACCTTTACCTTTGCCTTTAAACACCCTAATTGACACATTCTAAATCATTTCAACTTACATTTAACTTGCACTCTGTTATTGTGTTACTTGAACTCCTATTCATTTGTCGTCTTTATCTCGCTAGCTGGCACCTTTTTCTTTTTTCTTTTTTTAATAAATAACATTTATAGGTAAAAGGATGAGTCCACGATTTAGGGTGCGTTTAGGATTGCAATTTCGTAAATAAAAAGTATGATTTTAAACTAAATTGTAGAAAATAAATTGTTTGAGAATTATATTTTTAAAAATTTGTAATTTAAAAACACAGAAATCTGCCTTTTCAAATTCAAGGCAATGTGGTACGTTTTTTAAAACATAAAATTTTAAAGGCTAATCTATGCTTTTAAAGGCCAAATTACGATTTTGCCAAATACTTAAAATCATTTTTAAAATCATTTTTTCAAATCACACTTTTTAAAATCGCACACCTAAGAGAACCTTTGGTTAAGTAACAACCGGTGAGCACATATGATTGAGCCCTCTATATAAAAAAAATAAAAATAAAATAAAAAAAATCAACTTTTCTAAAAAATTATCGTTCTTTCATTTTTCCAAACAGAAGAATAATAAGTTCACGTGCAATCATAAAAACGTCATTTTTCCTAGAAAACATTATTTCTTTCATACTAGAAAACAATAATGAATAAACACATTTATAATAGTCAACTGAAAGGATAATTTACAGACGCAGTACAATAGTGAAGAGTCCCGAAACCACAAAACAATTAAGGAGCTAATGCATTGAAGACAAACTAGAAAACAGAGTAACAGAAACTTCAAATTTAGAGAGATAAGTTCTCCGTAGCTTGTGCCTGTGAGGGATGAGGAGTGATCGTTGCACTCCTCAAGCACAACTTGTGCACTCACAGCAGGCACAAGTCCTCATTCTAGATTAATGCTTTGGGCATGCTTGGGGCAACCTTATTCAGTTTGGTTAATGTCTTGCCAGAGTCTTTTAGCAGTAGTAAACCTTAAGGTATTGTCTTGTCAGAATCTTCAACAAGTAGTACTTAATGATGTGGGACAAAGATTTCGGTAATGTTTGAGATTGTGTTAAAGAATATAAAAAGTATTTATTGTTAGTATAAAAAAATAAAATAAAATGTTGTAAAGTAAAAATAGATCTGTTTGGTGAAAAAACTCAAAAATATTTCTTTGACTTTTTTGTTATAAAAATTGCCAAAATGCAATGTTGGGAAAAGCTTAAAAATGAATTGTTTTTCCAAAAAAAAAAAAAAAATTATGAATAATTGAATGTAGAAACTCTATTTCCTAACATAATTCCAAACGGCAAACGGGCTCTTCGTGTATTAGTTGAGGGTGTCGATTTAATTTATATGGCCTTTTTTAAAAGAAAAAAAATATTATAAGCTTTTTTAGACGGGGCTTAATCCAAATTTTAAACTAAATACACTTGTAAATTAATTGTAATACCAAAATACAAATTGGATTGTAAATATTAGGCAACAAACTGGGACGACTCTGTCAATTTCGAAAACATCATGGATGTATAAGAACTCCTTATAGATCGAGTAAACCTTCGTTTCTGTTTTCGACCACACACTCAAATAACAAAATCAACAAGCTACTCACACATGATACGAAAACGAGGAGTTGGAGTACCTGATAGCCAATAGGCCCGGATTAGCACGCAGGTTGTTGATGAGCTTGATGTTGTTGCCGCTGGGGTTCTTGATCTGTATAGCAACGGAACCAATCTGCATGTAACATCTATAAGCCTCTATATATTTTGTATACATGCATGCAATTTAAATTTGTAAATAAAACCTACGCCATACACCTTTCCTTTAAACGAAGCCCCTTGTTTTACTTTAACAAAACAAAACTAATTTTTTAATATATATGGGTATGCGGAGGCGGCCTATTTATATTCCGTTATCCGTATGCATATGTGCAGATAGCAAATATGGTATCCACCCACCTAGAATTAGGGGTTGAAAATCTACTCATAACTCATGGGGACGGGTAAATAGCGGATGCAAAGCGGTTTTTAACCGCCCACCTAAACACCTATATATGTAATTTAAAAAAAAAAATTGCACTCTACTTAAATCTGTTGGACTCAGGTTAACAAATGTTTATTTGTGAAAGTTTTCAATGGTTCATATTTAATTTCAAGTTTTACATATAAAAGGATAAGGAGTTAAATTAAATATAAACTATATATATATATATATTGTAGTTTTATTTATAACACCAACACCTATATCAAATTCAAGGTGATTAGCAATTTAGCATGCTTTTCTTACTTATAGACATCTTCTTCCTTCAAGTAGGAATTTTGATTCAAGTGCTACTCTGACGCCGGAACAGAATAGCGATTATTCTGTAGGCTAATCAATAAGTATTTGTAAGGAAGAAACAAGAAAATCACCCCAAAACAGAGAGAAAAACTCTGAATTCTCATAATTAATCAATAACAATGAACTGTCGAAAAACGCCCACAAGCCGGGCTTAAATAGCTGAAAATTAGGTTTAGGAGAATTTTTGCCAAAAATAGCAAAATCCCGAAAACCCTAATAAAATAAAACACGCAATAAAATAATTATTCTGTCGAAAATCTGGCCCAAATCGGGCTCAGAATCACCTCCTAAACAATAAACGAAAAGTTACCATAAATGGTAAAAAATATCTAAAATTAGGGTTTTGACAAGGAAAACAGCGGATTTTGGGGCTTAAAACGAGGCGCACCGAGCAAAGCTGGGTGGCCACGGCGTGCGCGCCGAAGAGAGCTTTCCGAATTGGGGTCATATGCGCGAAACGGATACCCGTAGCCAAAGTTATGGCCAAATTACTGCAGCGCACTCGAAAATTGCCCCAATTAGACCAAATTACGATTTCTTGCCAATTTTGCGCTGATCCGCCTGCTCCAGGTATTTCAGCGCCATTATTGTGCAATCTGACAACTCAGCGTCATCAGACTCGGATCCTCCTGCATCATACTCATAATCTAAATGAAGGAAAATTATTCAAATCCACCTCTTACTCATCTTATTTTTAAATTTATTATTAAATATGTGAAACTTCATAATAAATTTAAAACTTGATTATATTGAGTTAAGTAAAAAATGAATGTCTACCATGCGGAGGGGAAAAATAAAAATAATATCCTTTCTATTATTCAATTTGTCCTTGAAAATGACGTTGTTTTTTAATTACACCCTGATTTTTGGTTGTCGGGAATCGTATCTGGAGGTGTGATGGTTATTGTCGGTTGATTTTTTTTTTTTTTTTTTTTTTAGATACTTGTAAAACAGATTACATCAAAAGGAAAAATACAAAATAAAACACGATTGTCGGTTGATTGTTAATCCTTCCATTGCATCCTTCGGCTATTGTGACTGCACACTGCACAAGCCTTTTGAACATATGGCACTGGTGTCTGGTCATCTTTCCCTTTCAAGTTGTTCGTTGGATTTTATTTTCTAATAAACTAATTCCAATCAATTGTAATAAATCTGCTGTTGTTTATGATTTTTGTCTCACAAATTACCATTTTATTTATCTCCTTTATGTTCAAAAAAACTTGTGGATCTAATTTATTGGTAATTATTCATCTTGGAATAAGATTCTAACCTAATGTCTCAAGATCGCATACGATACTGGATTATCCGGGATTGTGACGTAGTCGTCTCCTTCAATCTCAACGACCAGGTTGACACCACAGTTTCTGGGGTACCTTTTTCCCGAGACTTAGTAGGGGAAGTCAAACTCTAAACATGGGATATATTCATTCTTGGAGTCAAATATGCCGCTGATCACGTACCCTAGAAATAGCCGTTTCTAGCGGTCGCTTACCACGCATTTTTCAAGGGGCTCTTTTCCGAAAGATTTGCCGCATGGGTCCGGGCCCATACTTCTTTTTGAACCAATATTGGTTTGGAGGTCCATGACCTTTGAATAGGACTGGACTGAATGGAATCATCTCCTACAAATAAGTTGAGGAGATGTAAAAGTTCAGTGTTTCCGTCTTAATTAATTTCATTTGATGTGACATACTCCCAGTTCCCTAATAGGACCCGTTACCAAATATGAAAATTGGTCCCGATTTGTCAACATGCCAAATTCCATGGGTCACCAGAACACTCACCCACCCACCAAGTCTCTCTCAACTTGCCGAGCAAAGCGTTTTTAAGCCCCCACGAAGCCGGCAATGAACAGCGTTCTTATTGAACCTCTCAATTTCCAGGGAAGGATTCTTATGAATATAAACTACACAAAGAAAGGTTTAACAGGGGATAGATTATGGATATTGGGGTCTTAAGTTAAACCTATATAATTTGCAATTTAAGAATTGAGTAATGTTAGGGATCAATTTCTTTTTCTCTTTTTATTCTTTTAAATTGACGTGTTTCTTAAAATTTTTATTAAATTTTAAATGGATTACTTTTACATTTTGATAGAATAATCATTTTAAAAGTAACATTCACTTTAGATAGGAAATAAATAAAAAAATAAAAAAAAAATTCTCTAAAGTTACTCTTATGAATTATATAATTGTTGGTACAATTTCGGGTATGGTGTGAATCTGCACGTTCTTCTGATGTTCTTCACGCTTTTCAATAATTCTACAAAACAACAAAAACTAGGGACCTTTCCGGGGATCCTACTCCAATGCCTAAATTAGCATTTGTGATAAAATAATATTCTGTGCATAAAAAATTGAGTCTTAGTTTATACCTGGGGTATGGGCCTATTTATAGGCAATGAGGTGGAGTCAAAGCTGGATTAGAATTCATGCTCCTTGTCGATCTAGAACTGTTGTCAGAGTTCTAATTGAGATCTAGAATTGATGTCAGAGTTCTAATTGGACTCTAATCCTTTATCAGACTTCTAATCTGATATCTTCTTAGACTTCTGATCTGATCATTCTTCTTATCTGATTGGACCATAAGTCCTATCCCAATTCCAACAGGGATAGGACTGCTAATCAAACTATACTTGGACTAATTAGAGTCCTATCCCAATTTATTGAGATAACTGATACTTAATTTTCCTGAAGTAGTTGCTAAATGTCTATCTCTTCCTTGGATCGGGTTGAGTGGAATTTATCACCAACAGTTATCCCCCAATTCCCTTATCCGAAACTTGCTTGAATAATGGGAATTCTATTTCTAAGGAAACCCGAGCTTTGTCTCCTTCTGAAAACCTGCTAACCTGCAAAACCTAAGAGTTAAATCTTACCCCCCCCCCCATTACCTTCTTGTTTTTCCTTAGGGTTTTCTCCCTGTCTCTTGGAATGGCTAACTTCTGAAAACCTGTAAAACCCGAGAGTTAAATCCGACCTCCAGTTCTTCTTGCTCTCGTCTAGGACTGATCCAAGAGGCTTTGCCTCGCTCTCGGCTAGGACTAATCCGAGAGGCTTTGCCTCGCTCTTGGCTAGGACTGATCCAAGAGGCTTTCTTCTTGCTCTCGGCTAGGACTGATCTGAGAGGTTTTGCTGATCCGAGAGGCTTTCTTCTTGCTCTCGACTAGGACTAATCCGAGAGGTTTTGCCTTGCTCTCGGCTAGGACTGATATGAGAGGCTTTGCCTTGCTCTCAGCTAGGACTGATCCAAGAGCTTTGCTTCTTGCTCTCGGATAGGACTGATTCGAGATGTTTGGCCTTACTCTCGGCTAGGATTGATCCGAGAAGCTTTGCCTCTTGCTCTCTGCTAGGGCTGATCCGAGAGGCTTTGCTTCTTACTCTCGGCTAGGACTGATCCGAGAGGCTTGGCCTTGCTCTCGGCTAGGATTGATCTGAGAGGCTTTGCCTCTTGCTCTTGACTAGGACTGATCCGAGAGGCTTTGCTTCTTGCTCTCAGCTAAGACTGATCCGAGAGGCTTTGCCTCTTGCTTTAGGCTAGGACTGATTCGAGAAGCTTTGCTTCTTGCTCTCGACTAGGACTGATCCGAGAGGCTTGGCCTTGCTCTCTGCTAGGATTGATCCAATAGGCTTTGCCTTTTGCTCTCGGCTAGGACTAATCCGAGAGGCTTTGCCTCTTGCTCTCGGCTAGGACTGATCTGAGAAGCTTTGCTTCTTGGTCTCGACTAGGACTGATCCAAGAGGCTTGGCCTTGCTCTCGGCTAGGACTGATCCGAGAGGCTTTCCCTATAAAAGAAGCGACATCAACGAGTTCCCGGTCCCTAGACCGAGAACACTCCGATGCTAAAGTCAGCTCTATTCTTTTATTCTAAATATATTTATTTCCAAAATTTGGATAATTTTTTGTCTTTTATTATAACTAGTCTGAATTAAAAATAAAAGTCTAGTTAATTGTAAACATAAATGCTAAAAATAAAAGTCTAGCCTGAAATTCTTGAGAGTCATTTCTACATGATCACGGGCAGATTCTGCTGTTGCCTCGGCTCTCTAAGCCATGGGCTTCTGCTTCCTCGGTCCTCTCTTTTTTCTATGTCATCTCGGGGATCATTCTCCTGATCCCTTTCGTTTGGCTGGGGACGGTCTCAGGGATAGTAATCATGTGGCTGCTGATCTCGGGGTTGATAGTCTCGATGATTCCGAGGCCTATTATTTCATGGCTGGTTCCGTTGCTCTCCCAAGAACCGAACCAGCTTGCCATTCGTTATTAATTCTTCTATTAACAACCTTAGGGTTACGCACCCCTCGTTGTAATGACCTGCTTGTTTATGAAAGTCACAATACTTGCCTGCATTCCTGTAAGGAGGATTACTTTGTATCTTTTGCAGTTCCCGAAACGCCAGATCTCTTTTGATCTCCATCAGGACTTCTGATATCTCGACATTAAGAGGTGTAAAGTTGTAATCTTTGAACTTCTTTACCTGCCTCTGCTCTTCCCCATTAGCTTTTCTAAATTCTTTCCTTTTCTTTTCCAGAGCTGTCTCTCGGGGTAGCCTAGAACTGGCCATAGATTTCAGCATCTCTTCCTGATTGATGAATTCTTCTACTCTATCCATTAGGCCCTGCAAGGTACTCGGTTGCTTCTGTACCAACTTCTTCATCAAAGGCTCATCGGGTGAAATTACCTGATAAATGGCAGCAAAGATCATATCCTCGGTTGGCTCTTTGATCGTAACCTTCTCTCGGTTGAACAGAGCCATAAACTCCTTAAGACGCTCGTTGCTCTGCTGGTGCAACGATAGCAAATATTCCGAAGGCTTCTTCTTTGTCCGGAAGCTAGAAATTCCGTTAGGAATATTTTGGACAACTCCTTGAACTAATCAACAGAATTCGGGGGTAGCTTTCTGAACCAGTCTCGTGCATTCCCCGAAAGAGTAAGAAGGAAGGCCCGACATGCTACTTCATCGGGTGTCCCATGAAGGTCTAGATGAGCTCGGAAATTCTCTAGGTGATCCAAGGGATCTCTGTCTCCTGCATAACTTAGAATTTGGGGTACCTTAAACTTCTCGGGAAGCCGATAGTCTGCTACTTGTCTAGTGAAGGGTGAGTCTGAAGCCATTAGGAGCTTGTCCACCGCTATGGATCTGCTTTTGTCCTTTCTTTCCATCTCCATGTACGTGCACCTTCTCTCCAGCTCGGCAATAACTCTGCTCAGATCTTCTTGGCGGTCATCCTCCCTCCGAGGATTAGTGTTGCTGTTCTGATCTTCTTCCTCACGCTTATCCCTATTCATCTCGGGATTGGGCTGTCCTGGCCTACTGCGCAATAATTCGGCATTCCGCTGTGTTAAGAATTCAATCTGGGCTTCCAACACTGCTATGCGATCTTGATCTCCACCCCCCGGGGGATGGTTTGGTGGAGGCTGTGGATTATTCTGAATAACTGGCTCCATTCAAACTATGGGCTCTCGGTTGGTCTGGCTTCCGGAATGTGTGTTCACTACCATGCTAGATCTTCTTTTTCTTTTATGAGGAACGAATAATTGTTTTCCACAGACGGCGCCAAACTGTTGGTACAGTTTTCGATATGGTGTGAATCTACACGTTCTTCTGATGTTCTTCATGCTTTTCAATAATTCTGCAAAACAACAAAAACTAGGGACCCTTCCGGGGATCCGCTCCAATGCCTAAATTAGCTTCTGTGATAAAATAATACTTTGTACATAAAAAATTGAGTCTTAGTTTATACCTGGGGTATGAGAAAAGCTGGATTAGAATTCATGCTCCTTGTCGATCTAGAACTGTTGTCAGAGTTCTAATTGAGATCTAAAATTGATGTCAGAGTTCTAATTGGACCCTAATCATTTATCAGACTTCTTATCTGATTGGACCGTAAGTCCTATCCCAATTCCAACAAGGATAGGACTGCTGATCAAACTACTATACTTGGACTAATTAGAGTCCTATCCCAATTTATTGAGATAACGGATACCTGATTTCTCTGAAGTAGTTGCTAAATGTCTATCTCTTTCTTGGATCGGGTTGAGTGGAATTTATCCCCAACAATAATGATTAAAGTTGCAAGGAAAATATAATGGACGATGATTTTAAAGTAGCGGCCACATGATTCCAAAGTCAATTTATACCACATTCCCACTTGTCATGCCAATGCCGGTGGAGACATAATTATTAAATAGGATAAAAACCTATATTATATGCATATTTTAATTATAAGAGCACCTTCAACAATGCTTTAAAGTTTAAACCTTAAGAGCAGTTAAGGTTGACTAATTAAAATAGTAAAATATTATTTTAATTAGCTCTATAACAAAAAAAAAAAAAAAAAAAAAAAAAAAAAAAAAAAACACCTCATGTTAGCCATTTTGGCCAAGAGCATTCATGTGAGCCAACTTGGTGAAATTGTAATTAAAAAATAACTCTCCAATCGCCTCACAAATTTGGTGAGTGGATAGTACTCACCAACAATATTAGTGAGCACTATTCACTCACCAAATCTATTAAAAAAAAAAAAAAAACTATTAAAACTGTCTCTTTTCCTTTTTCTTTTTTCTTTTTATTTTTCTCTCATGTATCACACACAACCTCAATTTTGAAAAAGATTATTTAAATGTAATAATGATAATGGATAGCTAAAATGGTGAGACTGTTGAGAGTGCTATAAAAAAGTTGATAGCAAAATAGAGAAAAGTGACTTTAAGCTATTTTGATTAATAAAATTTGATACAGCTACTAAGAATGCTCTAACATGTGGATTTAAGCCTCCACTTCGGGATAGTTCAGACGCACTAGTCCAAAGCCCTCATTCTAGAATAATGCTTAGGGCATGCTCGGGGCAACCTTATTCATTTTGATTGAGAGTAATGTTTCCTGCACAATAAGTGTACACATTTTGTACAACAAAGTTGATTTGTCCAGCATTTTTTTTTAAAAAAAAAAAAAAATGTAAAAATCATTTCCACATTAGCTTTTTTGTACAAAGTGTGTACATTGTTGTGCAGAAAACATTACTCTTTGACTAATGTCTTACCAGAGTCTTTTAGCAGTAGCAAACTTTATTCATTTAGGGTCTTGTCTTGTTAGACTCAGCAAGTAATTTATGATGTGACTGCCCACATAACACTTACCACACCAATCGTTAAACGGTAATTGATGTGACCATAAATGTTAATCCATCACATGTACCAAAAAAAGATGCGAAGCTTTTCACGTGAGGGTCCACATTTTAGCAACTGACATAGTAAGTGTCACATTGATTATCATGTCAGTTTGTAAATATAGTTCGTGTCATTTGAATTGTCACGTAGAAGTCCACGTTTTATAAGCTGACATGGTAAGTGTCACATTGACTATCACGTTAGTTTGTAAATGTAAGAACTGTCATGTAAATTGTCACGTAGCAGTCCACATTTTAGTTAGCTTGAAAACGCTTAGAGAAAAGTCACTCTACTCCAATTGGGAGCCTCTCATTTCCTTACATTTTTAAATGAAAGGATGCCAAGTGTTAAAACAAAGATATGACACTTAATTAGAATATTGCGACATCATTTACCTCTTCCAAAATCATGTTAATGTTGACATGGTAAGCTACTTAAAACATGTCATGCCAGTCAGTGCAAAATGGGTATGAAAAGTAACGGTACTTATTCAAATATGGAAAGAAAAAGGTGGCTCCCCAATTGGAGAAGAGTTAGTCTCTACTTGAGTATTAAAAATTTTACTATAATTTTTTGGGTAAATATTTAATAAATCTCTGAGTCGAAGCGCCATTTAAATTCAATCCCTCACTTTTTGAAAGTAAGTATTCGGTACTTAACTTTTTTGCGAATTTGAAACAGGTCCTTCTGTCATTTTTCCATCCATTTTTCTAATCACCGATTAGTGCCACAGCAGCATTTTCATATCAGCATAAAATAATATTATTTTATTTAATTATTAATTTAAAAACTTAAAATACTATTATTTTTTAAAAGAAAAAGAAAAGTCAAGGAAGTGTTGGGGCCACCTCTAGGGACCAAGGGTAGCTGTGCGACCACTCCCAATGGCCGGGGGTGGCCGTGCGGCCACCCCTGGCCACTGGAGGGTGGCTGGGCGGCTACCCCCGGACAATGGGGCGGCCGCGTGGCCACCCTCGTTGTTTGGGGATGGCCTTTGGGCCAACCCTAAATCCGAATCTACAACCCTAGATTCGGATCATCGAGCCACCCTAAGCCCATGGGGATGGCCGCGCAGCTACCCACAGTCCATGCGGCTGCCGCACGGCAGTCTAGGGTTAGCCCGAAGGCTACCCCCAGACCCTGGAGGTGGCTGCGAGGCGACCCCCAGCCACTGGGGAGTGGCTGAGTGGCTACCCCTAGCCACTGGGGGCAGCCGCGCGGCCCCAGTGGCAGCCACCCCAAATCCTTTACTGTTTTTTTTTTCTTTTAAAATAATAATTTAAGTTTTTAAATTAATAATAAAATAAAATAATATTATGTTAAGAAGATGTGGTGAAAATGCTGACGTGGTACTAATGGTGGTTAAAAAAATGGATGGAAAAATGACAGAATGACCTGTTTTAAATTCGCAAAAAAGTTAAGTACCAAATGCTTATTTTAAAAAAAATGATGCGCTCCAACTCAAAGATTTATTAGACATTTATCCTAATTTTTTTTTTACAAACTCACGTACCAATATCTTAATGATGAAAAAAAATAAATAACAAAATTTTAGAGATAAATTTAATCATTCATGCTATCAACAACATTTGGAAGACAAGTTACCGGATTTTGAAGTGATGTCAAGTGTAAAGACTTTGAGTCTTCGCTATAAAACAAGCAACTGAGCATTGACTGACAATCATGTATCCCTCGGCAATGGCTTGACTAAGCTTCTTGCTTGGAAGGTAGTATAAATTACTTGTTTGGGGTCACTTCTTTCACAAGTGTAAACCTCCCAACGACAAATGTAAACGTTTGATAAACTAAAACATTGATATTTTATTTTCCTTTTAACTCAATGTCTTTAAAAAGCTAGAACTTACAATGCATAGTAAAAAAAAAAAAAAAAAAAAAAAAAAAAAAAAAAAAAAAAAAAAAAAACCTATCCGGAATAAATCACTTCTAAAGTTATTATCCCTAAAACATTAATTTTAAATTCTAATATTATCAATAATAATAATTTATTTTCTCAAAGTCATCAATTCTAATAGTAAAAATTCTTACCACCAGACACGTGGCATGATGAGAGGTTGCCTTTGCCATTTCACTGTAAAACCATTCTCACCATGGAATGAGATACATCATTGGGATGCTTTTAGGGACTCCAAGAATCTCATAAAGTAATTATGTCTATTCTTTATGTCGGAATATCTTTGTCACTCGAAAGAGTAAGAGCATTTGTAGTGAACTCGTCTTTTCAGCAAAATCACCAAAATCAGTCGAGTTTGCTCAAAAACAAGCCCGCAGCAAGCTCTCTTTTACTATAGTAAATCAGGCAATTGTCAGAAAGCCTCATCTCTTTAGTGGAGTCGATTTCGCTCATTTCTTATTATTTTTTCATTTTTTATTCTATTTTCGCGGGTTCAAAGAAGCCAACTGCCTTCGTCTCTTTCCTGTCCCTCTTCCTTGTTCCTCTTTTGTGTTCAGCGTTGGAGGTCTATGGAGGAAGTCAAAGTTGAGAAGAAGTCGGTTGTGAAGAAAAGCTAGTTCCACCGGATCTAGAAGTAGAGGAGAAACCAGTTGGAATTTGAGGGGGTTTGGTGGTTTGGGTGGATCTAGAACTAGAGAAGGTCCATAGTCGGCCGATCTTTCATTTCTGCGGGTAGGCGAAGGTCGAGAAGTTGTTGGCCGTTGAAGGATCCAGTTGTCGTTGAAAGCCAGTTCCAGTGGATCTAGGAGTAGAGAAGGTCCACAAGTTGTCGATCTTTCTTTTTCGAGAGGAAACGCCGGCCGTTGAGCCTCCACCGGTCGTCGAAGCTTGGGTCCGGTGGAAGTCTTTGCTGGGTCCGGTGGAAGTCAAGATTCTAGAAGGGTCCGGTGGTTTGTTTTTTATTTTTTGGAACCAGAAGGTTTTTGCTGGGTTGGTTGATAGATTAATTAAAAAAGAGTATTTATTTTGAAGTAGAGAATATTTGGGGAGTTTGATCTTTTGAGCTTTTGAAAACTAGGTAGCTAAAATAACAAAAGTGATATTTTTCGTCAAAACCTGCTGAAATTTTGATGAGTTCACTGCAAATGCTCTAATGCTATGCAGTATAAAGATAATAAGCCAAGTTCCGTTAGCTTATGCTTTTTTAGAGCGTATTTTGATGTTATATAAATGTAAAAATGATTTTTTTTTTTTTTGAGTGTTTTTAATTTTAGGTTATTTGTTAATATTTTTAAGAAAAAATACACATATCCCTTTCAAACTGCCACTACATTGTCAATGTACCCCCCCCCCAAACTACCAATTTGGATAGAAATTTATTATAAACCGGTTTGTAAGAAATTTCATACAATCCACATATAAGAGTGACATGTGTCCTTTAAACATGTGAGAAGCACAAGTTCTTTTATTAATACTATTAAAAAAGCACATGCTTTTAAAACAACATGTGCTTCTCACATGCTAAAAGACACATGTCAATCTTATATGTGGGTTTGTAGGAAATTTCTGTCTGATTTTTATTTTTTTTCCCTTTTTCTTAAATAAAATAATATTATTTTAAGATAATGTAGCGAAAATTCTGACGTAGCATTAACGGTGGTTAGAAAAATAGATGGAAAAATGACAGAATGATCTGTTTTAAATTAACGAAAAAGTTAAACACCGAATACTTACTTTCAAAAAGTGATGGATCGAATTCAAATGACATTCCAACTCAAGAATTTATTAGACATTTATCCTATTTTTTTTTTTTTTTTTACAAACTCCCGTATCAATATCTTAATGATGAACAAAAATAAATAACAAAATTTTAGAGATAAATTTAATCGTTTAATGATTCACTTTGTCAACAACATTTGGAAGACAAGTGACCGTATTTTGAAGTGATGTGTAAAAAGTAGAGATTAGCTAGGATGCCTTTTGGTCCAAAGGAGAGTGGTCATTTTTTGTCTCACAAATTACCATTTTATTTGTCTCCTTTATGTTCGGAAAAACTTGTGGATCTAAGAAGTCCTGATTTGGTTTCTATTGAGGGTTAGCGTTACTATATTTGTTTTGCAGGCGGTTTTAGCAAATTTAACTAAGTTTATTTCCTCTTGCTTGAAAATTTGGCTTAGAAGGAATGCAGTAGTTCATAGGGGAGGGTTTCTTCACCCAAACCAAATTATTTTGAACCAGTAGCGATGCGATGGAGGCATTGGTTGCACTACATGCTGTGGAATTCAATCGAGACTTGGGGTTACAGAGAATCTTGTTGGAGGGTGATGTGGTCCAAATAATGAATGTCGTGAAGGCTAGGGAATGAAATTGGACTAGATATGATCAACTTGTGGAGGATTACTTCTTGAAAAGAAAAAAAAAAGTCATTTTCAATGCAAAATGTTAGGGAGATTAACCATCTTGGGGGAGTCAATGAGCTAATAAAGACACAAAATAACTTAAAAGCTTAAACTTGCTTATGGGTTTGACAATTTGTGTAAAACTAAGTGGAATGTGCTAAGCAAATATGATTTTTCACCAATATTTAAGATTTTTTGCTTTTCCCTCTTTCAGTTCATGCATAATAAAAATCTAATCTCTAGTCTCCATCCAAGGACAAGAAAGTGTAGAATTTTCTAATCTATTCCTTAACAGTGGCATCCAGTGGCATCCAATATAAATCCAAAACGCTGATGAATTATTTTGTAGAATGCAAAGTTGCAAAATATATGATCACAGAAGACCCAATCGACCCAGGGAGCTCATCTCGTCCATGTTTACACAACGATAACTATACTGCACTACCTTAAAAGAGACAATCTACTACTTCATTACAATCATTTCAAACAACATTACTCAAAAGATTACCAACAAACTCAAACAAAAGCTTTTAGAATTAACGACCGCCTGAGAGAAGCGACTCTGCAGCAAAAGAGGTCTGCGTGAATGGCCTGTCCCCTGAAGACGGATAGGACATGGCAAAATCACTGAAACCACCTCCCTTATGCGCAAATGTTAAGCCGCTGGAACAAAGGCCAAGCGACGTCAACTCTGGAAGAGGAAAGTCACCCTCCAAGAACTGCACAACTTGGCGCATGCTTGGCCTAGCTGAAGGCTCTGAATGAGAGCAGAGCAACCCAAGTTTCAAAACCAGCTCTACTTCCTCTGCTACATAATCTGTACCCAAACATCGATCCCTTGCCGCAAGAATTTCGCCCCGGTTCCAATGAGAAAACACCCAATCAAGCAAAAGGTCATCATCTGCTGCTCCCGCTTGTTCTATTGGTCTCCTTCCACAAGCAACCTCGAGCAAAAATGCCCCGAAAGCAAACACATCGGTGCCTGGCGTGGCCTTGCCGCTTCGACTATGCTCCGGCGCAAGATACCCAAGAGTTCCGACCACATGGGTGGTTTGAGGATCAGTTCCATGGTCATATAATCTTGCAAGACCGAAGTCTCCCAATCTGGCATTCAATTCACCATCCAGCAAGACATTACTAGCCTTGACATCTCTGTGAATAACAACTTGCTCCCATTCTTCGTGCAGATAAAACAGCCCCGATGCCACACCTTTTATCACTCGAAATCTCTGGCTCCAGCTCAGGGTAACCTTAGGTTGGTCGAAGAGGTACTTGTCTAGGCTGCCGTTGGGCATGTAGTCATACACCAAAAGCAGCTCTCCCTTGCGCCGGCAATACCCCAAGAGTGGTACTAAATTCCTGTGACGAAGCCGACCAATGCTTACAATTTCTGCAACAAATTGTTTCATTCCCTGCCTTGATTCATGGGAGACCTTCTTCACTGCAATCTCAATTTTAGAGGTAGGTAGTATACCTCTATACACCCTGCCAAATCCACCGGAGCCCAACAGCTCTTTGTCCCTAAATCCTTTTGTGGCAATATAAAGATCTTTGTACTTGAATCTGTGAGGCCCATATTGAAGCTCCCAGTCTTCTAGCAATTCTGCAAACTTCCTCTTCCTTCTTATCACATAAACTACAGCTGAAACTGCTACCGAGACTAAACTAACAATAATAATAGGCAACCCAATTGTCAGAAATTTAGATCTCGGTTTAGCTCCTATCCGAGGCAGCTTGGGAAGTTGAGAGAGGACAAGTTCTGGAGCCGGGCCGTTCACCTTAAAGCTCCAACCCGTAACATAATGGGCTGTTAGGACTGAGCCGGTTGCAGACGAGAAGCCAACATACATGTTGTCTCCAATGACCGTTGAAAGATCATAGGACAAAGACAAGAGCGGAGTTTTGGGTTTACCTCCATTAATTGGAGCCATAGTGACCTGGATTTGCTTCTTGACACCATCATATTCCACCCAAACTCGCATTGGGCGGCCACTGATAAGACTCAGATTCTTAAACGCACCATTGTTGTCATAATATCCTGCGGGAACAGATGCCTTGGACTTCAACCCATTTATATCAATCCCAACATGGTTGTCGTTGATGTCGGAAAACTCGTTGCTCTGGATGGTATCGAGCTCTATGGCGACAACATGATTGGTGGCATTACCATTGTTGCTACCATTGAAAAGGCCGAGGTACTGGCTTGGCAGAGCTCCAGGGAGCCCTCTTGTGGGAGCAATCACGAAAGCAATTCCATGACCGCTCAAAGTGGGATATTCAGAAATGATAGCGAATGCAAAGGTCGTAGAGAAGGAGGAAGCGGTGCCATTCGGGGAATTCTTGAAGCGGACTGGATTGGGGTAGAAAGCATGACCGGTTTTCTGTCTGGTGTCATTGGTGAGCCTCAAAAGGCCATTAGGAGTAATTTCGGCTATGCCATCTCGGCTTAGATTTGCCGATACAAACCCATTGAAGGTGAAGTTGGTATCTTCAGAGGCTACAAAGCTCACTAGAAGAGGCAGCAGTATTGCAAGCTTGGGAAACATGGCTATTTTTTTTTTTGGTTTGCGTAAACCACTCTTCTCACGGCTTCTTCAAGTCATGGAAATGCGGCCAAGGTTTATAGGCATGAAAATTGGTCCCGTTTTGTCAACTTCCCAAATTCCATGGGTCACCCACCAAGTCTCTCTCAACTTGCCGAGCAGCCAAGCCTTCAATAAACAGAGTGTTCTTACTCAAACCTCTCAATTTCCAGGAAAATAGGCCAGAGGTTGGTCCTACTATGACACGGAGGATATATCATGTGTACTGGGGTCTTAAGTGAAACCTACCTAATTTGCATTTAAGAATTAGGAAACTTCACCCACCATTCTTAATGACTTAGCCATTTTTTTTTCTTTATGCTAAAATGAATAACCAATCCACTTAAAAATTTATCCATCCCATTATGCAAATCAAATGTAAAATACATTTGTGATGTATATGTGAATAGTGCAACTCCACGTGCATCTCTCTCTCTCCCGGCCCTCTAGCTCTCTCACCAAAACTCTTTACTTCATAACAATATTCTAATATATCTCTGAATTTAAGAAATTATATTTTAGAATATGTCTATATGACAAAATCTATATTTGTCATTTTAAGATCACACTCATGCGAACTACCTCAAAAGAGAACAAAAAATTTGTTGACTTTATAGCAAATAATTATTCAAAAAAAAAAAAAAAGACTTATCGTTGAAAAAATGTCTTAAAATTAAAATAAAGAAAGAATAAAAAAAAAATGTTTAAATTATATAGTGAAATAATAGATAATTAGATGTATGATACTTTTTGAAACTTATTAGGTAAAATAGATAAAATAGGTTTTGGTTAGCTATTTTGCATATAAAAATGCATAAGCTAATAGGAATACTCTTAAATATTGTAATCATTCTACTCCAGATCTTTAGTCACTTTTGTAATCATACTCTTAAATTTTAAAAAGTGTCAATTTAATGTATCAATCTTTAATTTTATTTTTTTTTTCTATTTTATCAATTCGTTAAGATTTTTCGTTAAATCTTGTTAAAATTCTCAAAATACATCTGTTTTTTTTTATATATATAAAAAA
The DNA here is from genome assembly GCF_958979055.1 of Alnus glutinosa. NCBI lineage: Eukaryota > Viridiplantae > Streptophyta > Magnoliopsida > Fagales > Betulaceae > Alnus > Alnus glutinosa. The sequence goes on from NC_084892.1 coordinate 25,122,894, forward strand.
ATTATTAAAAAAAAAAAACACAAAGATTTAGGCATTTCTCAAAATACTACTGTTTTTTTTTAAATATAAAAAAATTATTAAAAAAAAAAACACAGAGATTTATGTACTAATATTTTTGTAAATTTCATTTATTTTAAGAATTTTGGCACCCCTTTATTAAGATTTATAGAGAATTGAAATTAAAAAAAAAATTAAAAGATGAATATACTAAACTAATATTTTTAATTTTAAGGTATAATTAAAAAATAAAAAAAATTAGAATTTTAAGTGAATTTTTTACTTGAAAAATATTTATAATGATTAAAGTTGCAAGAAAAATGGTCATTAGTTGTCGGATAATGGGACGACGACTTTAAAAGTTTAAAGTAGCGGCCGTATGATTCCAAAGTCAGTTTCTACTTGTCCCACTTGTCATGTCAATGCCGGGTGAAAAATTATTTGCGTTGTGTAAAATTGTTTGGACAGAAGTAACGAGTGATTCAAGTAATATAAAATTTGAGAATATTTTATAAAAAGTAAAAAATTTGTTTTATTATAATTTTTTTTATTTGAATAATAAAAAAAATATTAATGTGATATAAAAAATATAAAAAAATTAATTTTTTTTTTTTTCTAGAAGCGAAAAGATATAGAAAAAAAATTAAGGTGGTTTGCCAAACGGCCCTTAAAATTACATGAGTAATATTGCTATTTAGTGCCGTTGATCCAGTTTTTCCGTATCACATCATTTAAATCATATAAAAATCTAATGAATCAGATAACTCAAATTATATGCAAGTAGCGTATGGTCCATAGTGATCCCATGGTGGACAGTGTGTTGAAGTGGCAGCCACAGGCATGAATGATCACAGCCGCCATTCGAGAAGAAGCGATGGGCGCATGGCCAAAATTAAATCGAGTCAATTTTTGCCACTTGTCATGATGTCATTGTCACGGCCAAGTGGCTACTTAAAAAACACAAGAGAAATTCAAATCTATGGGCGTTGCCAATACTAAGAATGCCAATGATTCCGTGACAAGAACAAAAACAGACCATGAAAAAAAAAGAGTTTTTATATAAAGGTATGTTTGCTGCATAATAATTGCACTAGCATTTTTTTTAAAAAAAAAAAAAAAAATATTAGACACATCAATATAATTGTGCAACTGTTGTATAAGAGTTATGAAAATAACATATTTCTTTTATATATGTATATTGTGAGATATATTAGTTACACAACAATACTGATGTGTTTAATGTGCAATTGTTATGCAAATATCGTCTACTGTAATTTTCCATTGAATAATAATTTTTGTACAATATCTATGTGTACAATAATTACATACGACACATTGAAATGTAAAATTTATGCATATGGCCCTACATATATAAGATTCACGTGCATATCACTCATACCCAATATGCATTGATTGTGCAGTTATTATACGAAGGAAAATGCTAGATGGGGACACTCATCTGTCCCTGTGTAGCAAGCCTCTTATACGAATGGATGTTTTGCAAGTAAGACTCCCCTTTCCTATTTGACAGAGCCAACCACGTGGTTGATGCTTTTGAGCGTGGGTCTTCATTTTCTTAATATTTTCTCAAAGGAAACAATAATTATTTATGAGGGGTATGGGGTAACGTGCATTTGTTTTCTTCACAGGTATGTTTTATATTTTATTATTATTATTATTATTATTAAAATAGCATTCATTATTCAATAACAATCTCTTTCAAACATCTTTCCCTCATATTTTATATGGTGATTTGCATGTGAATCACCCCAAAAAATGTGAGTCTTACAGATACTTAGAGATGTCTCGGTCATCTTTGTACGTAGTTAGGAAAACTTAAGGGTTGTACAACGTTAGATAATTAATTTAAATGATTAATTTTTTTTTTAATGAGTTTAATTTTTTTAGATAAATAGTAATTTAATATAGTATTAAGGTCTTTTCAATATTGCCATCGTAATTCAAATATTATTTCAATTGAATATTTTATGTGTTAAATCTTAATTATTAAAGAAAAATTTAAGCCCACACGTGAGTAGAGAATATTAAAATATTAATCTATATTGATACAGTGACTACACACCAAACGTCTGGCGGAAGAGATCTTCAAGGAAGACAAGAGTGGGTAGGGAGGCTTGCCAGATATTTTGGCGGGATCACTTTCAATGCTTAAGTTAGTAAAAAAAAAAGAAAAAAAAAAAAAAAAAAAAAAAGGACTAAAAGCAAACTATGTATCAGCTAAGGGGGAGGATAAGCATACTTGATCATAGGACGGACCTAGCACAAGGTAGCCCCCCAAAAATTTAAAGTCTCCCCTAAATAATTAATTTCTTATGCCTTTTTTTTTTTTTTAGTTTTTTTCGTTCACACCTACCTTAGCAATTCGCCTCCTCTATACTTATAGGTTGCGGATTCCCGCCTCTTCCTGGTAGGGCATTATGGGCTCCCGCTCATTTTCTTATTGCAACCGTGGGAGATTTCCTGCAAGAGCATCGAGGATTTACCCTGCGTAGTCTTAGCCAGTTATGTGACATGGCTGATGGGGATGTCAAAGGAGGTATCTTCGAGTGGTCCGAAGTATTTGTGTGACATGACAAGCGAGTGGTTTTGAACGATTACGTCACGGTAAGGCAATTCAATCCATTGCGTTTTACTGTAGTCTTGGACCTTGGTGCTCTAATCTTTTGTTAGCTTGTCCTGGTCAGGTTAACCCTAGTGGCCTTTCAAGCCCTCGGCGGAATTCTAATCGTTGCGCCCAACAAACCTTTGATAAATGCGTGTCGTTATTAGATACACAAACTTAAATAATTAAATTTATTGTTTTTTTTTTTATGAATTTAAATCTTGAAAAAAAGTATAATTTAGCCTCTTTAAACTGTTAATCGTTTTGCAAATAGTTTCACAAACTACTAACACTTGAGCTTTGACCCCTAAACTATCAAAACATTTCAAAAATGCCCGTTTTGTCAAAATATGCATATAATACCCCTCTCTCGTGTCATTTTTCAACTAAAAAACTAATAATTTTTTCTAAAAAAAAAAAACTTAAAAAATTAAAAAAATTAAAAACTAAAAAAAATTATTTTTTTATTTAAAAAAAAAAAAGGTGTTTAAGCCACCCCAGAGGTGGCACTGCAGCCACCCCAAACACCTCTTTATTATTATTATTTTTTTTAGTTTTTTAGGTTTTTTTTAAACTTAATTTTTATTATTTTTTAATTAAAAAATAATACGTGACAAGAATAATATAAACATATTTCAACAAAAATTGTTCTTTTTAAAACGTTTTGATAGTTTAAAGACATAGAATTCAAGCGTTGAAAATTCTTAAGGCTACTTACTACATGATTATCCGTTTTAATAACTAAATTATAATTTTTCCTTAAATCTTTAAATTATAAACCACAATAGTAAGTCTTCACGTCAACATCAACATGGAAGTATCGTGGAAAAAAAGAATGGGTTGGCTCATTTTGTGACGCAAGCGAAGAATCTTTATATTATCTCACCGAAAGTTCTTATCTTTTTATATTTATAACTTTATACAGTTGAAATGATTTGTTTTAAATAATTTTTATTTTATTTTATTTTTTTAATATTTAATATAAAAAAATATATATATTTAAAACACGCCAACTCAACTAAAATTAAATCAGTTTGATATTGATATCAGCCGACAATTAAGTATGAAAGTAAAACAAATTTGCTGATGATGTCCAAAGTCCACTATAATAATATCATTTCCGATCACGACAGATGCCATGGTTGTACCACTCCTATCTCAATCAAAATTTTGTATTTTAATTTGGTCATGACAAGTGCTATGTTTTCAGTTTACGTATATTTTGTAAGGCCACAAGGTCCAAGGACATGTGTCCCACATGGCCCGTTTCATAAATTTGCTCAAAGTTCACGAATTAGGAGGCCCCAGCTCCAAATTTCTGTTGTCATGCAAGAACCAGTGGGTTTAAGTCAAGAAAAGCGGTGAACGAGCAGATAAATTTTGATTTTGATTCCTTTAATAAAGGTGTTCATCCTAATCCTAAAATTAGGCTTGACTATTAAATAATTTATATTTACATACACTCGACTTTATATTCGTATAATTTTATTTTATAATGAGAACATTTGAGTATCTCTAATAAGTTTAGACAAATGAGATGGTTATATTTACTCTACAATCACTAACCGTATAACCATTTTTAAAAACAGTTATAAATAATCGTTAATTAGATAGGCGGTTAGCGGTTTAAATAGTAGGCGGAGGCGATTAGTAACCGCTAATTACTTACCCTTATATATATAGATATTAAAAATTTGTTTGTATTTAATTATCTGGATTTTTTTTTTTTTTTTAATAGATATTTTGAATTTGTATTTAGATTTGTTAATTTTGTACCAAAAGGTTCATTTTTTTAAAAAAAAAATTAAAAATTAAAACATGGCCAAAAATCGGCCCAAAACCTAAATTAAAAAGCGGTTTTCAAACCGTCGGTTATAAACATAATAACCGCTAACCGTCGGTTATAAAAATAACTGTTATTGAAAAAGTAAAAATTTATACTTTAGCTACTCATTTTTTTATACACACTCCAATATACTTTTTATTATACTCTCTATTTTTATTTAAATATTATTTTGTTTGGAAAATAGTGTGAAAGAAAGAAAGGGAGTGAGAGAATATAATAAAAACTCTTTGTAGTGTGAATAATGAATAGGCAGAAGAACCTCTTTATTGTTCACACTATCATTAAAAAAAAAAAAAAAATGTTAAAGTAGCTACTCTATATTGGATCATTTGACTAATATGTTGGAAATGCTCTAAAATAAAATGGAACTCTCTTTGTAATATGATAAATATAGCTTGAATTATTATGATTATTATTATTAGTCTTGATATAAATATATGAATGTTCATAATGAATTTATATATATAAAAACAAAATTGTATTTTTTAAGATTCAAATTATATAATTTAATTAATTCAAAGTGTTAAACCACCGCTTATCCAACAAGTTTATGACTTTGAGATAAGTGATGATTTAAAATGGTATCGAAAAAAAAGGTCTTGAGTTTGAACCTTATCTCAGTCATTCATCTCCCATTTCAAATTAAAAAAAAAAAAAATCACGCATTAGGCCTCACTCATTTGAGCCCATACGTAAGAAAAATGTTAAAATATTAATTAAATAATTAAATTTATCCATTTCTATCGGCGGCTTTTATAAAATAATAAAAATAAACATTTATAATATTTATTTTACTTAAAAAATAAATTAATTAATTGAGTAACTGAGTTAAAGTTTCGTTTGAAAAATAAATAAACAAAACTTAAATAAATATTTAGCTTGATTTATAATTTTAAACTCACTCCCTATTCGCACTAAAATGAAATGAACTGAATTTATTGGTGATTAAATGAATACCATGGAGTAGTTTAGATCTCAATCCCAATTCCCTCACCCGTCGTCACATCTAAAAGATCTCTCAGGCTTTGCTCATTCAAATTTGACGTCGACCATGCGGTCCATGTCTTCTAGAATCACCATAAGTGTCCGCAACGAAAGTTGTGCGTCTTTTCCGGGAGAATAAAAGCATTCTTCTTCTTCTTCTTTTTTTTGAAAGGTATTTATTTATTTTTATGTTTTTTTTGTAAGAATTAAGAACGTTATTTTGTTTTTGAAGTAAGTTCAAATAATCAAAGTTGGATGTGATCGACGGAGGTCCAAAAATTTCAAAAGTCTACTCTTTGGGGCCAGCCCAAATTTTCCAATCATCGAGAATCCATGGCCATTAGGGTTAAAGACCATAGGAATGTTAGAGCATTTTTTTAAAGACCAATTCTCCAAAGTAATAAGAAAAATGTTAGATATTTTAATTTTAATTTTAATTTTTTTTTTTTAATTTGGTTTCAACTTGATGTGTCACAATCCTATGAAATTATGATAATTTAAGTTGGAACCAAATTTTGAAAAAATATTTTTGGATATCTAACATTCCTCAAACAATAATTATTGGTCCTCAAGCTTGACTCGAATCTTTCACAAAAAAATCTCAGGCTTAAACTAGTTTTTTGTCTTCTTTCTTTAATATGGCTTTTTATATTAGTATTTAATATGACAATGATGAAATTAAAACTTAGTTGTATAAAGATATGTAAATGATATATGTTTATTATTTTTCGATGTAGGAAATAGCCATCGTCATCTTTGTTAATAACTCATACTCATTTAGAAGAGGGAAAAAAACAAGGAATGACTTGCACCAAAATGATTTAATTTGGTTAATACATGTTGCTGATCTATTACTGAGGTTGCAACGTTTTCATTTTGCCCATAAAATGACAAAAATACTCTCTCAAAAAGAAAAACTAAATCAATATTAACCCTAATAAAGATTAAGGATAACATTTCAAATTTTGTGATAAATTTAGAGAAATAATAAGTGTAGAGTTTTTTTTCAAAAAAAAAAAAAAATCTCATGCGGATGACATTCGCTAAGAGGCAAGACGGCGTCATGTTGGAAGAGACGACGTAGGAAAGATAATAGAAGATAATAAGTCGCAATTAATGGTTGATGATCATGACAGTCTCATACTTTTATTATTCCAACAACGTTACAATCAAGTTCGCGTGTTTGTTTGACGTTTGGGGTGGTGCAAAGCTGTGACGAAATGTTAGCAGCTTTTCGCCTTATAGATTTCACACCTTCAAGGAGTTTATAATTCGAATATATATATATATATATATTTGATTTACGAAATTTTTGTCCAATTCTCAATTTTTTTATTTTTTTATTTTTAACTTCATTTATAACCTATAATCTTTCATCACTTTTAAAAAATGATATTCAAACTTTAAAAAGTGTCAAAGCGTTAGAAGATATATAGTGAGATATGAGATGAATAGTTATAGACATTCATAATTGTAGTAAAAGTTTTTTTTTTTTTTTTTTTTTGACATTTCTACACAAGAAGGGAGAGGGAAGATTCGAACTAGTGACCTCCGCTTCATAAGACGTGATCTCCAGTCGATTGAACTACCCTTTAGGGACAATTATAGTAAAAGTTGAATGATTACATAAATGTTATAAATATCAATATAATGATCCCATAATATTAATGTAATAGAAAGAAATATGATGGGTTATAAGTAAATTAAAGTTCTTCCTTTATTTTTATTTTTTTTATTTTTTTCTTTTTTACAAACACCGACTTAAAAACTATTTTTTACTACTACATCATCTAATTGTACGGTAATCGAAAAAAAATATTGAATATCAATTTATACTAATTTCAGGAATATGTAACTTGAAAAAGGAAAAAAAAGCACAAAGAAAAAAGAAAATCTTCCACTAAGTTCAAATCATTTGACTTGGATATATGCAAATATATATGAATGGGATAGCTAGGTGGACAAAAATTAAGCTGTGAATTTGATGATCTCATCTTCCAATTAAACAGGATACTTGAAGTTTTTGTCAATAACTTTTGTATGAACGTCAAACCTCTTGGCCGTAGGACTCCTTTTCCTCCAAATTTATGAGACCAATATGAACGGTTACCAATCTCCTCTCTCAACAATTTCGACCGCACCATAATCTGTCCACAATCTCGGAATATACACCAAAATTTGACCCTATCATCAAAGGGAGTGTGTACGTGTTTGTTGAGAATTAACTTCGTGAAAAGCATCAAAAAAAAAAAAAAAACCCACCTTCAATTCCTTCTTGGATTGAAGAAAAATATCTCCCACATATACGGCCTGCCTTGTAAGTCTATTTTGGGAGTACTAGATATTAATTCCACACCCACCTCAACAACTCCCACTTCCATCGCGTTTCTCACGTCGATCTCCAACAATACGGTTAACAAACCATGGTTTTATTTTATAACTATTAATTGCATAATGTTGATATGTCAGTTTTAATTAAGAACAAATTATTGTTAAAAAAATTAAAAATTAATTAAAACAGTCATATCAGTATTGTAAGATAAAAATGATAGTTATATATATGAAGGTATTCTATATTTCTATCCAACAGGAAAAGAACTAGTAACACATCACTTGTCATGTTTCGATGATTGCCACTTTACTTTAGAATCACTATCTTTCCCGTCTTGAAACACTGAAGGTGTTTGGGAAAGCTTCTTTTTTTTTCTTTTTCTTTTTTTTACATTTTTGTTTTCCTGCCTGAAGTAGTAATAAAATTTGATAAATGTGATATAAGTGTGAAAGTAGTTTTGAAAGAAAAGTGAAAGAAAGTTGTTTGTTAATGTAAAGAAATGAGTCCGACTTTTTTTTTTTTAAGAGAAAGGAAAAAAGATGGGAAAACTTGTTGTAATTCAATTTTTTAGCTATTCTATTCAAATAATTTTGGAATCAAGCAGGTTTTTGAATTTTTTTTTTTTTTTTCTCTTCCAAAAAGTTTAGATGTTTTGGGGAAATTTATGTTGTAGGAGTTCCCTTTATAGAAATTTTGATGAAAGGCTTCAACTTGGGAACAACTATTCTGTCGTTTAAAAAACAAATTTCTTGTATCTATTAAAAAAAAAAAAACAACAAAAAAAACAAATTTCTTGTCGTTTATAATAGCCAGCTAGATATATACTTGCCAAAAAAACCGAAGAAGTCAATTTCTTACTTATCATGCACGTCAATATTGCGTACTAAGCATCTAATTCCAAATTTTGAAGAGACTATAATCAATAGGTTGAATTGAGATGAGGGCACTTTATTTGGTAATAAGTGATTTAACGCATGAAAAGATAGTGAGAACAAAAGATGAGAAGATAAAGGCTCAATGTGGTTGTTGGCCACTCCAAAACACGTCAGGAGTGGCCGGACAAAGGCGTAATCAACCATAAAAAAATAAATTGAGGGTGGTCGAATCACTCACAAAACAAGATTTTTGTAGCAGTATGACCACTTCTATTATATTTTGGGTGGCCGTTAAGAGGGTGATTGGACATTTCAAAACAACTTGAATTATGAGAAAAAGAGAAACAAAATATTCAAATCGGCCAGTTTCGGTAGAAAAACTCTATTCCTTTTCTCTTAAAAAGAGTAACGCATTGCTACCTCCATTTGTGAGGTATTTACTCCACCTCCGATGCTTTTTCAAGGAAGGAGGGATAGATCTTTTTCCTTTCCTCCTCTGTTTCCCCATTGTTCTTCTTCTTGCTCTTCTTCTTCCTGTCGTTTTTTTTTTTTTTTTTTGGGTCTTTGTCTTCATAGTTTATGTTTTTGTTTCCTCCAAATAACTCCTTTACTGGCTGCTCTCCACCCCTGCCCTGTTGTCTCCCGCTGTCATGATGCTCTTCGCCCCTTTCCCGCGCCCCATGGCTGGTTGTTTCTTGGATCTATAGAGGTTCACATATTTGGCTTTTTCAAGGCCATATATGTAAACTTACATCAGCCCCACCCTCAAACGCATCCCACCTCTATGCTCTTGGACCTTCCCGCTTCTTGCCGCTCTCCTTAGCGTCGCTGTTCGGCCACCATGAGCCGGCACATGGTTCCTCCTTACTCGCACATGGCCTTTTCGGATTACGGCTTCACCATCCTCCTTCGTCGCTGCAGTTGTTTTTTGATATTTTATTGTATTAATGTTGTTTTTTTGGTATTTTTTTGCAACTTTTTGTGTTTTGCTGCTTATTTTGTGTTGTTTGGGTTACTGTCTCCCTACACTTATGTGGATTGATCTATTAGTGGAGACTTTTGTAGCAGATGTTTGTTCCTTTCCGATGGTTCATATTCGGTTCTTGGTAGTACTTCCATTGCAACAACCATTTAATGGTGGTTATTGCCTTTACCACTTGGGGATCCAAATGGAGCCTGTTTGCCCTTGTTTACCATTTCGTGCGGCCCTTAGAGAGGCCCCGGATCCTTTTTGGATTGAGCAATGATAGGCATGGGCCAACTTGCCGGTCCCTGCCCGCCCCTTCTCATTAAAAAGGGAGGTTTTTTAATGAAAAAGCAACTTCCGATGTCATCAAAAGTTGCTTTTTCATTAAAAAAACCATTTTTTTTAATTAAAAAAAGCCTGTTGGGGGTCGGCAAGTTGGCCCCCAACTATCATTTCCCTTTTGGATCTATTGCCTACTATTTGTTTTTATCTCTATATTGCTTTTTTTTCATTTGAGTTTTGTTGTTGGAGAGCCCATCCCGTTTTATTTGTTTTTTAAAATAATCACATCACCTTTCAAATTATTATCAATTCAAAAATCAAATTGTTGTGGATCCAATCCAATAGCTAGCTTTAACCCCTAACCAAAAAAAGGTAACAAATGATAAAAAGTTGAGACTGATGTTAGGATTAAGATCTTCTATAATTATTTGTCCGAATTTAAGAGAATTTGAGCAGGTAATTGTGAGAAACCACTTATGGGACTTACCTGGCCAAATAAAAATTAGGCTGTCCAACCACTTGTATAAAGGATATAAGATAGTGGGCTTTTAATAGGTTAGTGGGCCTTTTATGTAATGGGCTTCTCCTTGTAAATAAGTTAGTTTTGTTGGCCTATGCTAGTTTTCTAATGTAATTGGGATATTCTGAAAGGGATCTAGTGAGCTAGAGGAAATGGGGTATTCTAGAAGGGATAGAGTGAGCTGTACATTCCGTTAGAATATTCTCAAATAAAATGGGTTATTTAAGAAGAGGATGCAGCGGGTACAAGGTAAGAAGAAAGAATAAGAATAAGAATACTGTAGCTGGCTATTTCTTAGAGAGATTAGGCCTCTAGAAGTGCATGGGAGAGTCTAGGCCTCTCAGAATGCCTGGGAAAGATTAGGTCTCCGAAAGTGCCCTTAGCTATTAATGCATTATCCATTTATAATCTTCATCTTCTTCCTTGAATCTTTATCAATTCTGCCTTTGTTTGGCTATAATATCCCTGAATTCATATTCAAATAAGAAAATACCATAATATATCGGGTTAGGTGAATCCTATAAGTAGTCCCTCACATTTACTTACTCAAATTATTTTAAATTTGAACAAATAATAGTAGAGAATTGTTATCTTGGTACATGGTTATCCTATTAAATATTAAATACATAATACAAAAAAAGAAGAAAGCCCCTAGGCACTTCCAAACGAGTCCGCTAATAAAAAGCAGAGACTACGTCACAACAGTCTACAGGCATCCCTCATTGCTTTGTTGGTAGCAAATAACATGTGTTGCACTCAGATGCCTTGCATGATTATTTTTCCTAATTGTTTTTAGTGCTCATAAATCTATGCAAACTCTATATGGGATCATGGTTATCTCAAATTATTTGGTCAGATGGGTTTTATAAGTGATCTCTTATAATCACTTGTTTAAATTTTCTCATATTCAGACAAATAATTTAAAAAAAAAAAAAAAAAAAAAATTTGTTAAGAAATTGGTAATTTGTCCTATTTACATATCGATAAATTTGATCTGAAATTCCCATGTATAGTTCCGAATTGTAAAGCTACATAAGTTATTTACAAGCCCTACCACTGGGATTTAAGGCAAACATTTCAGTTAACTTAGGTTTTAGAGAAGGATTTAAGCCGAGTGTTTGGTTGTAGACTTGTGGTGCAGGTTCTTTCCTGTCCACAGCCCCACTCAATCGAACCAAGATTTTCATCAGATTCTACAAAGTGAGCCTTTAAAATCAAATCCAATTTTGCAACTACAAATTAAAGTTTTCCTCCAAATCGATGGAAGAAACTTTCTTAAACTTAACCTATATAAAAATATAATGTGTTCCTTCAAGGCTGGAACATGTAAAAATACATGCTTTTTAATAGTATTAACAAAGTTATAGAAAATTTTAATTAAAAAAACATATATTTCTTCCATGCTAATAGCAAAAATAAAACCTATATATATGCATTATAGGAAACTCAAGCATTTGGATGTGAGTTTGTTTACATTTTTTTTTTCTTGAAGTCACATATTTTTTGGAAAATTTTCGAGCAAATCAAATGGAACCTCAGAAGAAAATAAGTAATAGTAATAATAATAATAAAAGAAAAAAGAAAAGAAAAGAAAGAAAATTGACCATTACTACTACCTGGTCACCCCTCCTCTCCCATCGAGTAGGGAGAGAGACGAAGACGAAAGAGAAGCAAAACTATTCTCCATACCTCTATTCCTCGCGAACGCGGCGGAGCTCATATTACCGTACGACGAAGACGGAAATGAGTGCACAAAATCTTCGAACCCCTCCACATGACCCTTACCTCCATTGTACTCGCCCGGTGCTCTCAAGTCGTCCAAGATCTCAGCCTCTCCTTCCAAATACATCACCACATGCCGCATGCTCGGCCGTGCTACCGGCGCATTATTTGAACACATCAGCCCTAGCTTCAACACCATCACCACCTCACCTTCGTCGTACTGCCCATTCAGCCGGGAGTCCACCACATCAAGGAACCTCCCTTCTAAGAACCTGTCCCACACCCAATCCACCAAAACTAACTCTTCCGGCATTGCCTTGGGCTCAATCGGCCGGCGCCCACAGACAACCTCTAGCAAAAGTGCGCCAAATGCATACACATCGGACCCCGCTGTGGCCTTGCCTGTTCTAGGCAGCTCCGGTGCAAGATACCCGAGAGTGCCGACGACCCGGGTGGTGCTCGGGTTTGCCCCGTGCTCGTACAATCTCGCAAGCCCGAAATCGCCTAGTCTTCCGTTGAGCTCGCTGTCTAGCAACACATTGCTGGCCTTCACGTCTCTGTGAATCACAACCTGTTCATAGCCTTCGTGTAAATACAGAAGCCCAGAAGCGACACCCTTTATGATATTGAACCTTTCCTCCCAACTGAGAACTCTTTGTGGCTCATCAAACAAGAACTTATCTAAACTCCCATTAGCCATAAAATCATATACAAGAAGAAGATCACCTCCTCTGCGACACCAACCCAATAATTGAACCAAATTCCGGTGGCGAAGCCGACCGATGCTAGCGATTTCCGAGATGAACTCAGGCAGACCCTGTTTGGAATCGTGCGAGATTCTCTTAACCGCAACTTGGATCTTCGACTTTGGAAGCGTCCCTTTGTAAACTCGACCGAATCCACCGTGCCCGAGTAGCTCTTTTTCTTTGAAACCATTGGTTGCTTTCTTCAGTTCCGGGTAAGAGTACCGATGTGGGCCTAGTTCAAGCTCCCAATCTTCGATTATGTCGGCGTTTTTTGTCTTTCTGAAGAGGTAAATGGCAACGGAGATTGCAGCTAGTGCAAGAATAATAGCTGCAACAGAAACTCCTACTGTAAGAGCTGTGTGTTTCTTCTTGGGTCCTGGTAGAGAAGGCAGAGAAGAGAGATCAAGGGCTGGAGCTTGCCCGTTAATCTTAAAGCTCCAGCCCAAGAGGTGGTGTGAGCTAGCGAGCAAACCCGTTGAAGCAGAGAACCCAACGAACATAAATTCTTGGAGGATCGGTGAGAGATCTACCGGAAATGACAAGATTGGCTTTCTGGGTTTTGAAGAAGACGGCGAAATCGTTACGTTGAGAACATTTTGAACTGAATCGTAGTCGATCCACACCTGAATAGCTTTCCCACTCTTGAGGTTAAGATCTTGTTTGGTTGAATTGTCAGTGAAATACGCTGCGACGGCGGAGTCGTTGGAGGTTAAGCTATTGATGTCGATGCCGACATGGTTGTCGTTGATGTCTCCGAACTCGAAGTCTTGGACGGTGTCGAATTCAACCGCGAAGAGATGGTTGGAAAAATTTCCCAGATCGCTGGCGTTAAGAAGTCCCAAGTACTGGCTGGGCAGAGCTTTCAGATTCTTGGAGGGTGCGATTGTGAAAGCCATGCCATGGCCTCCGAGCTTTGGATACTCTGGGACTATAGCAAAAGCAAAGGAGGTGGAGAAAGAGAAAGCTTTACCATCGGTGGAGTTCTTGAACTGAAAAGGAGAGGCATAGAAGGCATGGCCCATTAACCGACTGGTCTCGTTGGTTAACTCAAGAATCCCGGTTTTCTGGATATTAGCGTTGCCGTTTAAGGTTAAGTTGGTGGCAGCAGCTTTGAATCCAGGAAAGAAGAGCTGGTTCAGCTGGGATGAAACTGGGATAGTTAGGAAGATAAGAGCAGAGAAAATCCAAAGAAATTTGGCCATGATTTTGGAACAAGAATCAAGGCATGGGAGATCAAAAGGGGGTTTGGATTTGGAAGAGGTAGGTGAGATTAGGATGTATTATAGGATCTAAGAGAGGTAGGTGAGATTTGAATGTATATACAATGAATGAAGTGGAGGCATCAAGAATTCAATATCAAACGGTGAAAGTGGATTCAAGCAGGAGATCTGAAATTTTTGGGAGGGATGATAAGGAGCACATTGAGACAGCAACGAGCAATGGAATGGGGCCTCACATGGGCTGCCTAGCAGTTACGGATAATAAAGTGAAAGCAGCCTTACTACACAACAGAAGACTCTCGAGCTCTGAACTCACACAAACATTGACCACTAGGGGAGGGTGTTACGGCTGCCACACTTAATACTAAGCTCATGAATAGTATAAAGATATTTTAATTTAATTTATAAATCGCTTACTCTGTAACTCGGTCAGAAAAACACAACCTATTCAGTCAGAGACGAAACCAGAATATCAGCAAAGGGAAAACGAAACAAAATTTTAAAAGGTTTAGGGGGACGTAAATTAGCCCCATCCCCAAACTAGGCTGTAAATCCGTCCGTGTATTCAATTCCATAATCAACGTGGTGGTAAGCTCTGATATTTGCAATGGCGTCATGCGGTGAAAAACATGTGCCCAGTACCCCAAATTGGAAAATTTCACGAATGGTAGTTCAACAATAATGTTTGACAAAAGAAACAATTAGTGTCGTGTTTTTCATTAAACTAATACTATGTAGTCCAAGTTGATGTCTTCGCTAAGTGCTTGTTGGTGAAGACGAATCTTTGATTTCTCAACTTCAAGGAGACTGTCTCCAATCTCACCACTTTCCCCATTGTTTAGTATTTGTTTTCTGATCTTAAAATAAACATATTAATAAATAATTTAAAATACAAAGTATTCCTAAAAGTATATTAAAAAAATGGATTTTTTTTTAAAAAAAAAAAATTAAAAGCAAACAATAATGCAGCGCAAAGCAACTTTTCACAAAAATTGAAAGAAGCAAGCTGGTGAGTGGTGAACATGTTTTTTTTTTTTTTTTTTTTTGGAGTATTTTATGTGGAAATTAAAGAAAACCAATGTCAAAGAAACCATTCTCGGCTGCCTGTTGTTATTATCATCAGGTGGATAGAAACCTTAAATTTATAACATGAAGATTCAAAGGATAAGTCTCCGGTTTCAGGGCCGGCCGGCGGCCACCGGCCCTAGCTTTAGTATGACGGTTTGAAATATGACTGGATATAATTAAGGGACTCTAAGAGTAATTCTAAACGTCATACCCATGTCTATCTTGTGTCCCTCTAAAAATGAGGTGGCTTTTAAAATCATCATGTGATCAAAATTCAATTTTGATCAATCACAAGCTCAATGGTGATTTTAAAAGCCATCTCATTTTTAGAGGGACACAAGAGGGACATGGGTATGACATGTAGCATTACTCGAGACTCTAACATCAAACCCACTAACTCAATTTATAATATGTACGTACATTTGTGAACTCAAAAGGAACGTGGCGACAAAACTTTTAGGTTATGCTAAATAATCTACTTTAATCATGATATCAACTTGTGCTGGAAAATATTTTATATATATATTTATCAATCTATGGGAATCAAACCAACGTCAAGGGGATTAAAAAAATAAAAATAAAAACCAACGTACGTCAAGGGAATAAAGAATTGGTGCCACCTGTAACGCTCCAGCTTAAATGATATAAGTGGATAAACAAAATAATTGCATATTCTACATGGTGTTATTATATATTTAAGATTTAGACAGTTGAAATTGCATGTATTTATTTAATTTTTTTGAAACCACAAGCCTCGCTTATATAAATTGAACACTAGAGCTTAACTTAAACAGACACCTTATATAATATCAACACTCAATAGAGTCATTTACATATTAATCTATCACTGTTAAAATATTGCAAAATGTGCCACTTGATGGTCGGTAACATATTGGTTGAAGCTCCTCATAAGTTTAGCAACCTTCAAAAGATGAGATTGCATGCGGATCTCACGGGTAGTAGTCTAAGCTTAAGTAGAATTCTTCCTTGTCAGTTGCGCCTATATCTGTAAAATCTCACAATTTATAAGTGAAAATGATGAGTCCATAGCTTAATAAGTGAATATTAACCAACCATTTTATAATGTGTGGCGTGAGCCATTCTTTCTAAAATTTCCCTCTCTTTTCACTTTCAAAACAAATCCTTTATTTAAAAACTATGTAGATCGGGTTTTTATAAAATTTGCGTAAAACGCATTTTATGATCAGTACAAAAACATTTAAACTCTGAGAGAGACTTTTTATACTAAATACAGATATTCTTGGCATTTTCTTTTTCACAATAAAATCTCAGTATATAACTATATAGTAGTTAAATTCGATTAATATCATATGATAATGATAAACATCAATTTAATAGATGGATAAATGTACATAATAAAATGTATATACATAATAGTATTGTTGAGCGTTTAACCCCCGCTCAACGATGGGTAAGAATTAATTAGAAACCTTTTATAGAAATCATTAAACCTAATCTTTTCATTTTCATAAGTGAGACTTTCTTTAAAAAATCTTTTTTTAAAAAAAACTCCTTTGTCTTTAAAACCCTCTTCTATGAAATTCATCTTTCTTTAAACAGTCTAAATCTCAATATAACATGCAGTGGAGATATAAACATACTTTAAATCTTAAGGCTCATAGTCAGTAAATATTCATAACAAATCATGGCATGTAAAACATTTTAGTTTAGTTGGAAATATTTACTTACACTTAACTCCTAGTGTTATCCTCCCGGAACACGTTTATGCTTGTCTACATTCATGTCATCATAGCAATACGTTAGATTCTAGGTTTATCTAGAATCCTAAAATATTTTCCAAACCCTAACGGTCCTTCATTTCTAGACAATCCCGGTCAAATGGAATGTGATCGGAGTGTGACTAGGGCTCCTTGGTTTTCAATTCGGTCAAACAGAGTTCAATTAGTCTTCGACCGAAGTTCTCAGATATAGTTCTTGATTTTAAGTTCCGTTCGACCGAACTTCAACTAAAGCTCTCGAGTATTGCCCAGTTGCTTGGAAATCGAACAACGATATGCAGATTTTGCACATTGACATGAAAATACACATACCATCGATTTTTTTCACTCCAAACCTTTATTTACTCCTTGTAATCATTCCTAACTCAATATGCAACTAATAACTTTAACTCTTACATTAAAAATTTTCCTTTTGTATAAAACCCTTATTTTTCCTCATTTTTCTCCAATGATCATGTAATAACAAGAATAATCACTTCACAACTTCTATTATTTATCACAATAATCCTTCAATAGCGTCAATGTATCATATCTATAATTATAACTTAGTGAAATTTACAACGAGAGTGTGCATAATTAAGTATACGTACATTTCGATGTCTTCCAAGCTCCTCCTTCACAAATTATTTGCTTTCCCTCTTTCTCTACACTCAAAAGTACCAAAGCTAACTCACAAAACTCTCTTAGGAGCAGTTATAAAGTTCCTTCCTCGTTTGTCTCCATTCAATAGTTATAAATTTCGTCATTGTCCACAGCCGGTCGAATAGGATATACTGTCGTTGCCGAGTCCGCAACGCGATTCTCGCAATTCAAATGGCACGTTACGTCGGTTGAACGCAATCGTTCATTTTTGTTTGACTTGATTTGTACCGCTGATTTTCGCACGCTTTCATCTCGCTACCACACTTTATCTTAGGTGTTGTGTGACGCCTTTATCTCTAACCACGCTCTATCTTATCATGGTTAATTAGGACATATATATATATATATATATATATATATATATATATATATATATATTATTTACACCTTTTAATTTTTCCGGACGTTACATTGACTACCAACTACTAAGATGCCATATATGTATGGACTTTTAGTTGCACTTATAATTATATATATGTCATCATGCACACGCCATGATGAGAAAGTAGCATAACATATATATTTAAACACCGCTCCATACTGGATGAATGCCTTTGTTGGGGTTGATCCAAAGCCACATCTAGTGCGTTGCTGACTAGAAAAAAGCAGCAATATTATGCTCTTTTTCTTTAGGTCGTTGCATGATGGAAGGTGGCACCTTGGCCGGCCCCGCGAAGAATTTCCATTCACTTGCATTAGCTAGGGCAGACTTCACGAGGAGAATACTTAATTATAGTAATACTTTTTCTTAAACCAATACTTTTTAAATAATGCTAGAAGCTTTTAATTCTCTTGTAGAATTATGGTTGTTTCTGACATTGTGAATTCTCCATGCGATTTTTTCTTTAATACTAATGGCCTTCATTTCAATGATTTGTGTATTGCCGATAATTAAGGTTGATTCATTAATTATAGTGATTTAATATTCCATTTATTAGCTAGGTGGATGCATATATATTAATATTATATAGTGTAAAAGTTACCATCATCTCCTCCGATTTATTTCTAACTCGGCAAAAAATAGAAGGTTGTGGTGGGTAACAAGCCGCTCAACCTGAACCCACTGGAGCGTACGTATATATCTCCTACGAGACTTTGGGCTCCATCTCGTTGAATAACTCAGTAGGGAATTTCCTGTGCCCTAGCTTTTTTGATAAAGAAATAGACTAGCTAAATGGTGCTTAAGTATAGTTGACCCATGGTAATTGGTATGTATATTTTGCTTTGGTAACCAGGCCATCTTTTGTTTGGGTCCCGTCATTTGCTTAATGAAAAATGCTACGCTTTCAAATATCTTCTTCTTTTTTGTTTTTTTAATGAATCAGTAAGCATTTCATTTCAAAACAAACAAACTACAAGCAAAGTCTAACAAACCAAAGCAGCAGAGAGCTCAAAATTTTCTTTTGGAAATTGTTGCATTTCTCTTGCTTAATTGATTCCGAGCAAACATGAAAGCTTGTGAGAAAGGCAATAATCAAGTACTTCTGCTGTAAAGGAAGGCAATAATCAAAGCTTGCATAAAACCCCGTGAGTATACTGCCCGCCAACCGGTTTATATATACATATTTAATTAGTGCAACAAATAATTATATTTTAAATGCTCCGGTAGTTGGATTAGCCAAATTTTAGCTAAATAATTCTCTCTTTTTTTTTTAATTACTTATTTTTCAT
Source organism: Alnus glutinosa (assembly GCF_958979055.1). NCBI lineage: Eukaryota > Viridiplantae > Streptophyta > Magnoliopsida > Fagales > Betulaceae > Alnus > Alnus glutinosa. Next base: position 25,142,149 of record NC_084892.1, read on the forward strand.
AAACATCACATAATCGCACTCTTAAATCTTTTTTTACTTACTAAAATTAATAATCTTTTAATAATTTTATATTTTATCCCATCTTTCTCTCTCTTGCTACCGTCGAATCCCAAGGCCCACAACGCTATCTACCAAGCTCCCTCTCGTCTCTCTCCCCTCCTGCATGTTCTCTCTCTCTCTCTCTCTCTTTCTCTCTCTCCACATCGAGTTTTATCACTTTAAAGACATCATATTATTATTATTTTTTTATAAGACATCTTATTATTATTATTTTGGGATAACTTCACAAAAGGGTACCCAACTATACCGCTTTTTCACTTAAGGGTACCAATGTAGCAAAACGTTCAATCGAGTGTATGAAGTTATCAAAACCGTTCAATGTAGGGTATTCCGTCACCCTCCGTTCTAAATCGATGACGGAGGCCAAAACACGTGCGTTTCACGTGATATTTTAGCCTCGAACTACCACTTTTGCCCCTCATCTAAACGATCAAAAAGACCCGTTATACTCGAACTCAAAACACACTCTTCTTCCCTCCCAACGCAACACAGCAGCCGAACTGGAGAGATCGGGCTCTCAAACATTTTCGTCCAACAACATCGTGAAAAGGTGGGTTTTTATTATTGGTCATTATCCTCCTAAACTTCACTCCTATTTTCGTTCATGAAGGAGACGGGTTTTTATTCTTGGCCATTTGTGCAGTTACGGCACCGGGGTGAAATGGAGCCTATGTCCGACAGTGAGTCGACAGAGTCCAAATCAAACGGTCCAGTATGCAAATGTGGAAAGACATCATCATCTTGGACGTCATTCACCCTAAGTAATTTTGGTAGGAGGTTTTTTTCATGTGTAGATTACAAGGTAAGAGATTTTCCCCAAAGTTTTTCCTTTTGGTTTTCCCCAAAGTTTTTCCTTTTGATTTTCTCCAAATTTTTTCCTTTAGGGTTCTATCTCTGAGTTACCGTGAAATGGGTTGATTTGATTTTATTTCCGATTATTCAGAAACCAGAGGTGAGATGTGATTATTTTAAATGGCGTGATCCTGAAATCTGTGTCTACGGTCAGAGAGTTGTGTCGAGATTGAGAGATTGGCACGAGAATCTGAAGGCACTGAAGGCCGAACATGAACTGAGTCGAATAAATAGGTTGGATGAAGTTGGAAAATACAAGAATGAAGTTGAGAAATGCAGAGCTGAAGTTGAGAAATGCAGAGCTGAAGTTGAGAAATACAAGTTCAAACTACAGAGACAAAAGGATAAGTCTCGGTCAGTAGAGAGGAAGTACCAAATTGCATTGGTCTGTTCATGGGTGATGTTGATGTGGTTGCTGGTATATCCTTCGTACAGCAGAGAGTTTCTTCCATTAAGAATGATGTTGCAGTGAAACAATTGATTAATTGTACGATGATCAATTGATCAATTTTGTTGTTGATCAGATGCTAATGTTGTAGTTGTAGTATTTTGTAATGCTCTGAACATTTTGTAGTGCAAGATTCTGTAATGTTATTGTTAATATTGATGTTGTTGACATTGTATGGTGCTTGGTATGGTAATTCATTATGCACAATTCAATTATGAGCAATGGTTGCAAGTGGGCAGCAAATGAGCATAAGCAAATATGGTACCAAATTTTGTAGCATCTTTGGCCACAACTTTGGTACCAAATTTGACCACAATCCTCATATGCTTGAGCATTAACATTATGCACTTCTCTTTTCCTTTTGTACCAAATTTTGGTACCAAATCTGCAAAGGGGCAGTAAATAGGTACCAAACTTTGTTGCAAATTTGGTACCAAATTTACAAAATAGACAGTAAATCCACCACAATGATACCCTGCACAAATCCACTTGATACCATAACCTGCCTAATCACTTTACAACAATGGTTGCAAGTGGCCAACATAACCAAATTTGGTACCAAGTTATGCAGTAAATACTTGGTACCAAACTTTGTTGCAAATTTGGTACCAAATTTACAAAATGGACAGTAAATCCACCACAATGATACCATAACCTGCACAAATCCACTTGATACCATAACCTGCCTCATCAATTTACAACAATGGTTGCAAGTGGGCAACATAACCAAATTTGGTACCAAGTTATGCAGTAAATACTTGGTACCAAATTTTGTTCCAAATTTTACCACAATCCTGCACAACCAAATACTTCCATACCATAATCTGCATAACCAATTACTTTAACATAAATCATCACACTTTAACTTTCCATAAATCATCACACTTTAACTTTCCATAAATCATCACACTTTAACTTTCCATGTTCATCACACTTTAACATAACATAACTAGCAAACTTGTTCATCAAACTTTAACATAACATAACATAACTATCATCACACTTTAACATATGTCAACATAATAATAAACCATGTTCAGACTCTCCACATCTTTTTCTTCCCTTTGTCATTCTTCTTTGCAACTCCTTGTACTTCTGGTTGAGGAATGACAGTGGATGCAGCAACCAAATTGTGCATGTCGAAATCAGGGGGAGCAACTCTAAAAGTGATACCAGTTGCACTTCTGGGAGGACCCCATGAGCATGCTGGTCCACCCCCTGGAACTTTCGGTGGTCCAGCAGGGTTTCCAGTGAGATCGACAAGGAGTTTTCATTTGCTCTTGTGCATTCCTGTTTGTAAAACAGAAGTTCTCAACCTGCCAAATATTCTTGTCCTGGTGGCCAACCCGAGATTGCTCTTTTGCCCCCTACCTTGTGCAGTAGCAATGCCTTCACCCTGACTGCTTGCACCCATTCCTCTTGTGCTCCTTTGACCTCGACCTTGTGCAGTAGTTGTACTGCTTTCACCCCTTCCTCTTGTCGTATTTTGCCCTCTACCTTGTGCAGTTGCAATGCCTTCACCCTGACCTTGTCCTTCCCCTTCACTGCTTGCACCCCTTCCTCTTGTGCTCCTTTGACCTCGACTTTGTGTAGATGCACTGCTTGCACCCCTTCCCTGACCTTGTCCAGACGCACTGTTTGAATCATCTTCTCTTCTCCTCTTTTGCCCCCTACTTCCTGTTGGGTGAGTAGGATTACCAACACATGGGGCGCTGGATGTGGCACTGGATGGGGCACTTGGCATTGATGCAGTAGATTGGGCCACAGATGGGGCACTGGATGAACCATCCAACTACAAACAAAATCAAATAAACTAGTTAGCAAACAACATTGAATAACATACAAGTTTGCAATCATAAATATAACACAGGAAACACTTACCCTGTCAAGATTGCAGTCAAGATCTGCTGCATGTTTTCTATAGAAATTCCGCCTACGTTCTTGTCTTTCATCATGTCGCATCCTCGCAGTGCATGTTCTAGTATTGTGACCATATTTTTTGCACATCCTACATTGGTTCTTCGTACCACCCTTTCTAACTGTGTAGGGATTTAAGGTCTCATCAGCCCCTCTGTTCCTCAGTTTTTTAGGTCTTCCCGAAGATGCCCTTGCCTTAGGTGGTTCAATGATGGGTTGATTTGTCCTAGCCCACTGCTCCTCACTGGGTACAGGGTAGATGATGGGTGTGTATGCCTTTAGGTACATCTCCTTGCCAAAGTATGGGCTCAGATAATCCTCAGGGTTGCCTCCACCATGCCATATTGATGAGATGGCATGAGCACATGGGATACCAGAAACATCCCACTTTCTGCACCCACATGTCTTGGCAGGTAAATTCACAGCATACCTTCTACCCCTGCACTCGACCTCAAATAAACCATCACCAGCAAATGTTGGTGTACAATGTCCGGCCTCATCTTCTTCTATCTCCAACTTCTCCTTAATTTTTGGCCCAACATTGCCTTCCATCGCAGCTATAATTTCTCTTTTCCGCTGGTACCTTCTCATCAAACTTGTCCTAATGCCTTCCAACATTACCAGTATGGTCTTATCTCTGAACTTGGTGATCCAAGAATTGAAGCACTCGGCCAAATTGTTGTGTAAGAGGTCACACTTTGCATATGTGTTGAACCATCCCTACACCAAGTTGCAGGGTCAACCTTCGAAAGGTACTCATAGGCTGGCAGATTAAGGCCCTTAAGCTCTTCCATTACAGCATAGAACTCATTCTGTGTGTAAGATGCAGCAGCTCTCCACAGCAAGTCCTTTAGTAACACCCCCCGGTGACCGTCGTTCCGAAAATTGGAGTACAAGTGCCGCACACATATCCGATGCTCAGCGTTAGGGCACACCTCCATAAGACTTGGTACAAGACCCTACACACATGAAAAGCAAGTCAAACACATAGAAAAATACCACATAATCTGGAATGAAATGTCCAGCATAAAAAGCATAAGTGGAAAGATACCTTTTGTCTATCTGAAATAAAAGTCCATCTACGTACACCACTGGGGCGAAGATCAGCTAATAGTGCCTCAAGAAACCATGACCAGCTATCCTTGGTCTCTGCCTCTACAACTGCCATGGATATTAGATACATGTTATTATTGACATCCCTTCCAATAGCTGCCATTAACTGCCCATTGTAAACCCCCTTCAAGAAACACGCATCAAGGCCTATCACAGGCCTACACCCATCCTTGAAGCCATTTTTCATTGCTGCCAAGGATATGTACATCCTTTGGAATCTACATGGCATTTCGGGCATAGGTCTCTCAACCATCAAAATAACACAACTCCCCACATTTGTGCTTCTGATTGTCGCGCAATAGTCCCATAGACAATGGTACTGCTCACCCAACTTCCCATAAATCACCTCTTGTGCCCTCTTCCTAGCCCTATATAGGGTACTAGGATGAATTTCAACATTCCATTTCTTCTTCACCTTCTTCTTCAGGACTTCTACGGGCATGTTCGGTTGATCTCTAAAACTGTCCAAGCACCACTCAGCAATCCACTTGGAAGTAATCAAATGATTCTTGTATTTCCGAGCACATGTATGTTTGGGCCTAAGTGAAATCAACATGAATGTGGCCTCACCCTTCAACTGTCTTCCATAAACCCTATATTTACAATTCTTCTCTTTACACACTGCAATTACTTTTGATTTAGAATTCTTTTGGTAAACTAAGTCCTTCCCCTTCAATATATTGGCCTGTTTAATAGCTTTTCTGAAATCATACACACTATCAAAAGTATTACTTTTCTGCAGAGTCGGCTTCTCAAAATCAGATTTTGAAAATGGCACCCTCTTGGTGACACACGGCCTTTTTGAAGAATCCGGCTCATCATCTCCACTAGTATTATCGGGAGTGATCAGTATACCACTCCGAGACACATCGGAAACAGGCTCATCCTCACCCTCAACCACACCCTTACCCTTACCCACACCTTGTGCAAACTCATCTTCAGCTGCAGCTAAAGCTACTGCTACTTCTGCTTCCAAATCTTCTTCTACTACGTGTGATGGTTCTCCTACAAACTCTTGATCTACTCCTACATCTTCTCCTTCGACAGAAGCTCCTGCCTCTCCATACCCCGTATCAGCATTTACTTCTAAGGCGTCCGAGTCATCACTTAGAACCTCATTCCAAAATGGATCTCTCCTATATACAGTATTTCTCTCATATTCTTCTTCATATTCCTCATCAACACTTTCCTCTCCTCCAGGTAAATCTACAGGTACATCATACAAAATAAACCCAACCACATATAACTCTACTACTCCATGACCAATGTGGTGCCCCACCATTTCAATGACATCATGGTCAGAAGACAGAAGCCGTAGCCCTTCATCTAGACTCTTGTTAGGTATTCTGTAATAAATTAGATCACCGGGACTATACCCATAGCACTTAACTACAGTCTCCACCTCAAAAAAAGACAGCTCATCTTTGTCATACAGGTCAGGGTAATTTGTTACATCCCCACCAACATAGGCTACCCCATTTTCCCTATTAAACCGACCTCCGTGGTGCACCTCAAACATAAGACATTCATTAAACATTATGTGTCCTACAAATTGACAAAAAAAAAACTAAAAATGAACAAGTTTGAAAATTCAATGAGCAGACAAAAAGAAACGAATAAGACACTACAATATTGCAGTCACTAGATAAAGTCATTGGGACCACTTCATCACAGACAAAAACAAACCAGCACATTGCACAGTCATCAAAAAGACCCACGGGACCACAAGAGTAAACAAAATTCAGAGCAGCACATTGCACAGTCTTACCGACCCAGCACCAATCACAACACACCCCAAACAAGATACTCACAACATGAGGGACCACAAAACGTAAAAAATATACCTTTTTCACTAACATAAAAATACAACCAGATGTTGACAGTAGCGCTAAACATGGTACCCAAACAAAATCAACCAGATGTGAAAACCCCCTCAACTACAAACATGATGTTATTAACATACAAAAATCACATAACTGAACCGGATTTCACTAACCCATTAACAAAATAGTAAACTTTGACAGATTACGGTTACATAAATAAACTAAAATATAAGTTAGGGTTTAGGGTTACCTTTCTCAACCCTTTGTGTATTTCACTTCTGTATACAGCCGAAAGCCGAATCGATTTAGAACGAAATGCACCAGATTAGGGTTCTGAGTCGCAAGAAGGAAGTGGGTGATTTGTGTTCGAGGGAGTAGTTGCTTCGAGTTGTGAAATTTTTTCGGCCGATTATTCTCAAGTTTAAAAAATCTGAACGTTTAGATGAGGGGCAAAAGTGGTAGTTCGAGGCTAAAATATCACGTGAAACGCACGTGTTTTGGCCTCCGTCATTGATTTAGAACGGAGGGTGACGGAATACCCTACATTGAACGGTTTTGATAACTTCATACACTCGATTGAACGTTTTGCTACATTGGTACCCTTAAGTGAAAAAGCGGTATAGTTGGGTACCCTTTTGTGAAGTTATCCCTATTATTTTTAATTGAAAAAGTTAAAAGATAACATCATTCTCAAGCTAAATATGAAATTGAAAATTACAAGATACCCGAACTCCTTTTATGCATTAAGAAAAGAGTAATTCTATATATCACATTTATGTTCTCCTTGTGTCCTTTAAAATTGATGTGACTTTTAAAATTATCATTGAATCAAATCTAATAGTGATTTATTATAAATTCAATGATGATTTTAAGAGTCACATCAATTTTGAGAAGATATAAAGGGAACATGAGGGTGACATGTAATATTACTCTTAAAAAAAATGGATTTTTATTTTACAAACTTAAACGCAAGCAGCCATCATGACAAAAAAAAAAAAAAAAAAAAAAAAAAAAAAAAAAAGGGAAAAAAAAATTGACGACGGAAAAAGGACAACAAATGTTAAAAAAATATAAAATATTATATCATCAACTCCAATTATATATATATCTCTCCTCTTTTGATCTAGGGAAGGGTTATCTCTTATTTTATACATGAGTTCAGCTCAATCACGAGATAAAAATAGGGCTAAATAGTACTCCATGATAAATGATAGATAGGGGACATTTGACCGTCCTGTCCAGCTTTTAATATTAAAAAAATATTTTTAAAAAGAAAAAAATGAAAAAAATCATTAAGGACAAATAAAAAAAATGCATAATATATTTTTTTAATATTAAAAGCTAGACGCTGTCCCCTGTCTATCATTTCTCGTACTCCGTATCGTAAGTTGTATCTTCCTGGTATTACAAATATGCCTTAGAGTTTATTACAGTAAATTTAGAATTGTCTTATACATTATATATACATGTGAGGATGCTCAAATTAATAAGTAAATTAATGTGATGTCTTTAAAAATATAATTAAATTTTTACAATCGCATAAATCTCAACACAGTTATATACACATGAATGAAATTTACCTGAAATTAATGCTGAAATGGATAACGGAAATAAATTGTTAAGAGATTTATTGCATTATAAACCAAGGTTCTCTAAAGTCCGGCCAGCCACACTACTTGCGCCACCACCTAGGCCCCCAACACCCAATAGCCACCCATCCTCGCAAAGCCACCAACACCGGCCACTGTAAATAAAAATTTTACGAAATAGATCGATGCTTCACTATTATTTCCCTTCTTAACAACCCAAGCACATCTAACAACCCCAAGCACATCTCTTGGGCAGAAAGGATAATTATAGGGTTAAGAAAAGAAAAGCTGAAAGATGAAAAAGAAGAGAGAAGTAGGAGGAGTCAAGTCGTCTATGAGTTGTTAATTAGACTAATTATGAGGTATATATGTGAATCACGAATGTGATGTGTTTTCAAACCACGTACGTGACGTATTGAATAGAAAGAAAGGGAGCGAGGTGAAAGAACGGGGTAACATGCACATTCGTCAATCCTTTCAAATGGACTCCCCGAGAGACTTCACAGTCACAGACACCTTCTATTCTGAGCTATGCCCTGGGCCTGGCCACCTACAATTCCTTCTACATATGCATACACATACCAAGGCTGGTTCATAGGTTAAGCAAATTAGCTAGGCAAGGCTTCCAATTAAATAAGGTCTCAAATAGTGATAGTATAATGGAAAAAATACAATTTAACCTCCTAAACATTCATTTGTTTTTCGGATGGCCTCCCAAACTACTAAGGCTAGCATTCTGGCACCCCAAACTACTAAAACCTTTGAAAAAGACTTATTTTGGCAAAATATCTCCATAATACCCATGCCATGTGTCATTTTTCAATTAAAAAAAAATAAAAAAGTTCAAAAACAATCAAAATAAATAACAAATAAATAACAAATAAACTAAAAAAAATTAAAAACTAAAAAAAACCTCGATCGGTTTCTGACGGAAAAATCAACGGCCGTAAGCTTGTTCGTTGATGTTCATATCCACTTTCCTCTCTGTGATTTTTTAGCATTCAAAACATTGGCCAATAGCTACCTGTAGCTCTAGGATCACAAGCTTTTCTCTCAGGTTGAGGATATTTTTCAGAGCGGGACAAACTTCAGCTCGGCCGAGATCAGCAAGCTGATGATTGCAAATCAGAACTCGCATAGCCGAGCTATAAAATCGGCCATCACGGCGTTGCAAATGAACGATGACCGGAGGAGTTTCAGGAAAATCGAATCACGGTTGAGAAATAACTTTTTTTGATAAGTAAATCACGGTTGAGAAATAACGCCACCCCAAACACCCATATTTTTTTAAAAAAATAAGAAATAAGAAATAAAATTTTAGTTTATTTATTTTTTTGAACTTTTTTATTATTTATTATTTTTTTAATTGAAAAATGACACGTGACAAGGGTATTATGGGGATATTTCGCCAAAAAAAATGCATTTTTCAAATGTTTTAGTAGTTTGAGGAGCCAGAGTGCAAGCCTTGGTAGTTTAGGGGATCATCCGGAGAAATTGTGATAATTTTAGGGGCTAAATTGTATTTTTGCCTAGTATAATTAAATTTCCTTTCATAAAAAAATTAAAACCCCAATTATAGTAAAAAATAATATTATGACAAAAAAGTTAGTTAGTACTCTTTAATTGAAGTGTTAATTACTGTAAAAAATAAATACAAAGAATTGAATTCCAAGATATTAAGGAGGAAAAGAAAGAAAAATGAAATGTTACATTAATTGTACCCCTAAAACAGTTACTAAACTCATAATTTTACATGAACTTAAAACTAAGATTAAATTGTCCATTAAAATAATTTTTAGAATTCTACATAAAAATAATTATACGTAGTTCAACACAAAATATGACATCTACTGAAATTAAATATCTCCTAACAAAGATGAATTTTGCAAGTCGTTTTGAAAAAATTAAATATTTAAATATATAAAAGGTTCCACCTAAAAACATTTCGTCTTATGCCTCAAAATCTATTGAGTCGGCCTGCTACATACTACTCCTTTATACTATTCGTTTTGTTGTTGGGTTTTGGTTCCCGAAGCTATTGCGGGTTCAGGTCATAGCTTGGGTTCAACGTCCTCCACCAGTATTTACTACTCTTTTCTACTATAGCCGCTCACTTTCTTTGGTGGAAACGACACCTATCTCCTCACCCCTTTGGGACAGTACAACCCTTTTAAGCTCGTCCCCGAGTTCTTTGTTCTTTTTTATTTTTTGGGGAATTTTTAGTGGGTTTTTGAAGATTTGGAGAACCAGGTTCTGACAAAGAACTTCCAAACTGCGGCAAACTCTCACACGTAGGTTGGTGTGTCTCAGTCCTTTGCTCCTTCTGTTAAGAAAGTGGGGACGGAAGAGGAGATGATATATTAGAATAATTCAAAATAGGCCCAATGTTAAAAGTGAGGGAAACTACGGAGAATAATTTAAAAAAAAGACATGCGAAGGCTACGTGATGGGTTGATCGTTGATTTAACGAGATTGACCGACAGAATGAGAGTTTTGGTAAGTAAATGGTAGTTCGATGCAGTTGGGTGGTAAGAGTGTCAGTTCATTGGGGTATATTGACGGAGGCCGGTAATTGATGGGAGAAAAATATAATTACTGAAAAATAAAAAATAAGAGAGAAATAAGAAGAAAATTCGTATTCATGTATTACTAGACAAATATCAAAAGACTTTTTTTTTTTTTTTTTTTTATCGAAATAGAGTTAATTACACTAGTTCTCAGAGGATATTTTCCCCTGGCCTTCAATATATTCTCAAATGCCTGGAAGAGAACTAAAATTGGTACAGACAGCTCCCATTATCACTCCTAGTTGTTGGATCAAAGATTGCTGCAGATGGATCGGTGCAGCCTTCGGGAACAGGAAGATTAACCCGTTGGGACTCTTTCCCTGCATCCAAACAATTATTAACAGCTTAAATAATCTCTTGTCAAATCTATATAATCCCAAAGCCAGTCGATGGAAACTCCCATCAAGACCTTTAGGATCAAGAATCTAATTAACCATAGAAATTTCCAGTTTTAATGGCGTCTTCATTTGCATCTCCAAGAGCTGCCTCACTCAAGTACTTATCAGCCAATTGGACTCTCTTCACATTCTCCTGCTCTTGGACAAGCATGGTTCCATACCCAAGCAGCTGCTCGAGAGTCATTTCTGGTTCCTCAAAGATTGGAGGTCCCTCCTTTGAGTTCACAAGCCTTTTCCCAACATTTTCTACCCCGACACTCGATATCCATCTCCTCACTTCATCGTCATAGACTCTTGCCCTCAGGGCACCAAAGAAGTCTGCACACAAACACAATGAGATCACTAATCACTTCACCTACTTCAAAAATGTTATACAATTGAGATGATGCGACAGTGAAATAGTCTACTAAATAACATTAGTCAAATAGATTTGAAAGTTCTTTTTTTTCTTTTTTCTTTTTCTTTTTTTAAGTATTTAAACAACACTTCTAACCGGTCCTTAAATCCTTTTCGATACCGACTATATTGCAGGGTTCAAAACCAAAAAATTAAATTTAATAAGTTGTTGCTTGCTCAATATTATGTCACCCTTTTCATTAAAACCTTCACCTAAAAGTATTTTAACAATGCATATGTTCCTTTTCTACCCATGTCAGCATTTCACATGATGAAGGCTATTATGTCTTGTCTTTAGTCATCCATGATAAACTAGTTGTTGCCCCCATGGTTTTATATATAATCATACATACATATATATATATATATATATATATTTACCAATGGACTGTCCAGGAAAGGCGTCGACAAGCTTCACTACGTCCTTCTTGGGTATACCGTCTGTCCTGAAGATACCCGAGCAGACACCAATGCAGTCTTCCCGAGAAGGTGCCCAATAAAACTTTTCCATACGACCATCACGGATGAGAGGGGCATACAATGTAGAGAAGTCATTGCCGGTGACTATGACGGGAACCCGGGGATTCTCCTCCTTATTGTACATGCCGGGAAGCTGGACACTGGTTGGGTTATCAGCAATGTTCATGAGGGTGGCATTCACCATTTGATTGTTCACCGTGTACTGGGTAGTTCCGCCGAGCCTACCGGCTCCGGCATCCAGGTCATTAATGAATAGGCAGCACATTTTTCCCTTCCTGATGATGTCGGCTGCTTCACGATACCTTTGCCTAATCAGCTTTGCAGGCTCTCCGGCATTCCCACTTTCTAATTCTCCGGCACTCATCATGATGGGGCTGAAAATTCCCAAGAAATTCCATAACATTTTCACAATTCCTATGTGGAAGACTTGCATATATAATTACAACAAAAGAATAAGCGGCTTAAAAAGAAATTGACTCACTTGATTCCCATTTTTGCAAAGACAAGCTCACATTGGAATGATTTTCCTTGACCTTTGCCTCCCCAGATGCCCAAGATGAGAGGAACCTGTCACAATTTATTCACCAATCATCCTAATCTCTGAAAAACTATCATAAATCTAGCAACAACTACAACTTGTAAACTTCAGAATATATAGTCCACTACGAACCTTAATGTTTGGCAAGCTCAAGAAGTTCTTGGTGATGTGAACAACAACCTTGTCCATGAACGCGGGAGCAATGTAAAATCCATCCATGTTGTTATCAACGTTGAATCTGGAGAAGAATTCAATGCGATCTTATGATCAAAATCTAAGTCCAGCCAAATCAGAGAATCAAAAGACAGAGACCCATCTGATTTGTCCTCAAGAAAAAAAAAACTCAGATTCTGGCAATAACCGAAATCAATCTCCAACATGTATGGTATTCAAGGTTTTAGTTACTAAGGTTAAAACCGAAGCCCCAATCCAAAGGTGTGGCTCGAGTGGTAAGTCACCTAATTTTGCCTCGTGAAGCATTAGATATAAATTTCGATTTCTTTTAGTGCAAGCAATTTTTTAGAACCACGCTAGTAGGCAAAAGCCAGAACTGTATCTGACTTGTATGGAGGAGGCTCTTTGTATAGTGTCTCGGGATCTAGTCGGGGCAAAGCCAGGATACTCCGGTTATTAAAAAAAAAAACCGAAGACCCATATGATCAATGGCAAAAAAAAACTGATTCTGAATTACAGAAATCAAAACACGAATTACTTACTGTCGAAGGCCAGCACTGGAGTAATCGTAGGAGCTCATGACAGCATAGTGAGTCCCGGAACCCATAGGAGCTTGGAAGAGAGTGTCCACCATTCCCTTTCCTCTTGTAATGTCCTGCTGATCGTCGGAAATGTCGAAGGCTAGTCCTCCCCATCTGTCCTTGGAGCTCTGCTTCTCCTCATCGAACTCCGCAACAGGCTTGAAATTCCCAGAGGATATACTCCTCTGGTGGGTGATCTTGGAAATGGAGCTCACCCTCTTCAAGCTGTTGCCCAAAAATGCCGAGCTTGGAAGCAAATCTCTGGCCCCAGAACCATTCAATTTCAACTGCAAAAAACATGCTCCTTTCTTTACACCCAATAAAGCACAAGTTTCAATTGAAATCACTGATTCCATTAACTAATTTTGACAAACCCAGGTGCAAAATCACCTATAGGCTATAAAGGACCAAAATTAAATCTTTTTAAATGAGAATGAATTGAGAACAGAGGTAAAAACTCAAAAATCTAAAGCAACATGCAGAAATGCATACGAAACTGGCTGAATTCTTCGATGAAAACAATGGAAGAGAGCAAATTCAAGAATGTATGCGATGAAAACAAAGTGAAAAGGAAATCGAGTAGTATGGGTATAAAAAGGGCGGGAAAAACATAGTACCGATGCTCTGTTAACAGGCCCTACAGTTGGAACAGAGGCAGCCATTGATTGCAGAAGGCCCCAACGGACAACGGTTGTGATCAAGTGGGACTCTTAAGAGGTAGAAGACGAAGTACGTGGGACTGAAACTGTTTTGCAGTGTTGTCTTCGAGGGGAAGAGAGAGAGGAGGAGGGTGAGCTTTTTTGAAGTGTGGAGAAACTGAAAATGAAATAGAAATCCTGTGGATTGGCTTACGAATTTCCTAACGGCCAAACAAATGGTATTGGCTGTATTGCGTGGCTCTTGGGTGAGTTGGACGTTGGTTTTCTGGTGTGGGCTTGACTTTGTAGTTTGGTTACAAACATAATGGAGCTTCTCCGGATTGGAATTGGGATTGGGGCAATTCTTTGGATAGGTGGTCAGACACGTTTAATTTTTAATTTTTAATTTTTTTATTTTATTTTTATCTCTTAAGCTTTATTTGGTTTGCGGAATGATTTTTCTATTGAGAGATAAAATAGTACTATTATTAGGAGTAAAAAAGAGTAGAATGGAATGGTTATTCATATAATTTAATTGGAATCTAATCAAAATTATTAAAAAAAAAAACCCACATTATTATTATTTTTTTTTTTAAAAAGGGTTAAAAAAAACTCAAATTATAAATTATAAATAAATAAAAATTGAAAACTAGGGCCACCCGCAACTAGGGCTGATCAAATACCCGGGGACCTGCCCCAGCTCGCATGCCCCGCCCCTAAAATCCCGGGTTTTAGTTATTTGTTTTGCTAGTACGGGTCCAAAAATGATATACCCATGCGGAGCGAGGAGGGTTGAGGTTTTTAAAAACCCCGGGGACCCGCCTCGCCCCACACCGCACAATTATGAAGAAAAAAAAAATACAAAAAACCCTAGTAGACTAGCAGTGTCGTGCTGCACCCCTTCGCATCTTCTTCTTTTTCTTCAAGATCTCCTGCCGAATCCTGCGTGTTGCGTCTGCTCCAGGCCACGCCCACGCCCATGTGAAAGGTACGTTCTCTCGGTCTCTTCTTTTCTTCTTCTCTGCTTTTAATCCACTTATTTTTTTTCTTATTTTTATTCGTACTTATTTATTGTTTGGTTCCTGGGAAAATTTGTGAAAAAGAAAAAAAAAGAAAAAAAAAAAAAAAAGAAAAAAAAAAGAAAAAAAAAAGAAAAAAAAAGTGGAAAAAGATTTGAAGCTTTAGAGGCCTATGAGTTAATGGCTTTGGTCGTGTGAAATTGCAGAAAAGTTGTGAGGCTGGGAATAGAGTAGGTTTTGACGGTGATATCACAGAAATAGAAAGAGGCGCTTAGGGAAGTCTACAAGAAGAAGTACCTGCCTCTCGATCTTCATCCCAAGAAAACCCTGTTGTCTTTAGTATACGATGGTGGTAGATTAAAGTTTGTTGGATCAGATTTCACATTTAATGGTTTTGCATCATTTAAACTTTAAAGCATTTGTATGTACAGGGGAAAGAAGCGTGAAATCAGGGGAAGAAATAGTTGATGGCTTGTCTCTCTTTTGTACTTGTCTTCTTCCTCTTATTAGAAATCAGGGGAAGAAATACCCGCGGGATTTTTGGCCCCGCACCCTCCCCACCCCCAACCGCCACGCACGGTTGCAGGGCGTTTTTGGGGTTGGGGGGTGCGGGGCCAAAAAAAGGCCATCCCCACCCCCCCCCCCCCCCTCCCCCGCCCCCGCCCCATGCTCAGCATTACCCGCAACCACCCCCCAATTACTCATCGGGGGTGGCATGTGCCACCATGAGGCGTTTCGGGGGTGGTCGCACCACCCCCGGCTCTATATGTGGCTAGTTGATCATCCTAATGAGTGATTGGCCAACCACTATAAATGGGGATTTTGGTTTTTTCTTTAATTCTTTTTTTTTTAAAAAAAAAAATGAGAGAAAATAGAAAATAATGAATGGTCTTTTCTAGAAAATGTAGTCCATTACTTTAAGAATAGTTATTTCTCTCATTTTTTAGAGAAATAGGTATTCATATTCGTAATGTAATAGTTTATAATTCCAATGGAAATAACTATTTCAAAAAATAGACCAAAACAAAGTAATGACTATTTCTATGGAATAATCATTCTATTCCAAGGGTTTATTTCGCGATTCAAACAAGGTCTTACAATTATTAGAGATCCCAATTCAGCTTCCCGAAACTCGGTTGGTTTGAGGTTGGGGTTTAAGCTTCTCTCTCCTCCACCCAAAATTAGGTACCGAATTGAGGGAAAAATTGACTCATATATTAATCAAGCTTTCTTTTAATGTAAGCTTGGATTTCTTATTACTAATCAAATGAAGAGTATGGAACTTATTGAGTAATACCCTAAACTGGAGCATTTATTTTGAAGTAGGTCTATTTCTTTATATCTTCAATTTATTTAATAAAGGGAAAAAAAATATCCCTAAATTAAACTATACTCCAATTGTCAAGCGTGGGTTTGCTTTTTAGTAAGCAATCAGGCATGGCTTTTTTCTCGTTCTAGTTGAAACAACACATCATTTGAACTATTTTGCATATAATTTACGGGTTTCTTCTATCTGCATGCGGTTTAGGCGGAGTGAAACGGCCCATAAAAGCACGCGTGTTCTTCGAACCTATGAACATGATCAAGTAACATGCTTGTTCTTTGTCCCATTTGGGAGGAGAGCACGTGTCAGAAGCCCAAGACATGTCATATTCATGAATCACGGTCCTTCTATTTTGTGTTTGATTGTAGAGCATGTAGTGGAGTGGGCAATGACTGAGCAGATTTGGCGATTTTCTATCTTTGGGCACTCTGTTCCACGCGGTTCTTCTTGTCGGGGCACCAATTCAATTTGGTCGTACACGTTACCAAGGCCCCACCCGCCCACCAAAGCAAAACTCTTGGGGCCCATCCTTCAGTTGTCCAATAGGCCCATGAGGAGAAAACATTCCTTAAGGACTATCATTAGGAAATAGGAAATAGGAAATAGGAACCACAACCTTAAACTGTCTATTCTTACCTAAAACTAAATTGTCTGATGTTAATTTTGTCCAAGTCCTACCAATTGATAAAGTGGGTGGTCTTGCTTTTGCTTGAAGTAATTGTATCAATCTTGATGTTACGTACCTTTACTAATGACAATATTATAAATGCTTTTGTTTTCATACCCAAATAGTCAAGGATAAAATACAAAAATAGTTTATGTTGTTACATCAATTTACAATAAGCTCCTTCAAGTTTGAAAAATAACTTAGAACTCCCTATAATAATCATAAGTAGCAAATTACTCTCCATTCCAAACTTCCTTTCGTAATTTTAACAGAAATCGTCAATGTGCATGTTACATCAACACCAATAAAAATAAGGCATGTGTTCCATTTGAAAAATATATGAAAATTTCTCAAAAAGTCTTGTGCAGTAGATTCCATTGATTTTCCTTGAATAAGGGTAATCCAAGAGAACAAAAAAGGTGATACCCTATATATATCTAAGTTACATTATTGCTTCAATTACTATTATTATATTTAAAAAAAAAAAAAAAAAAAAAAAAAAAAAAAAGAAGCTTTATGTTTCGTTTCTTTCATTTCTCTTTTTCCTATCATTTTCTTTGAAAGAATATTTAAATGAATTTTCCTTTAGAATCGGATCCTCTTTATTTTAAATAAAATGGATACGAGCCGATTCATAGCTAGAATTTCTTTAAAAGGTTTTAGGGTCAAAGAATTAAAAGGAAAACAAGTTGGCCTTTAACATATAGTATCTAAAAGAAAATGTTGAACCCCCTCTTCCATCCAAACCCAAATCCCCATCTTCCATCTCCAGTACTTCTGTTATTCTACCCTAATTTTCCCCCTTCCTCACAATGCCTCCTCCACCACAACCACCATTCTTAGGCGACTTGTTACATTGAAGAGGTCGAAAAGCTAATGTGATACACCATCGCTCGTTCCGCCCAAATTACTCATAAATAATTACTCGTCATTCACTCATTACTCATAAATAATCTTACTATATCAGTTATTATTGTATTTTGTGTTCTTCATTCAATTTCATAGTTCTATTGCGAGGTCTCAAACATCATAAAACACAATGCATGCTTGCAAAATCACCAACCCAAATGCAAACCCATGACTCAGATTGCACGAAAGCAAACAATTTAGCACACGAGCTTCACATCCCTAACTAAAACAATGAATTCCAAACCAGAGGTAACATCTGAAGTAGTGAGAAAATTGAAAAAGTGGATTAATCTTTGTTCAACCGATTAATGGGATGCTCTTTTATGGGTAGTATCAAACGATTCGAAAGAGCTGGTGGTGTCCTCTTCGGCAGTGTACGGTGGTTGGAGGTACTTGGTGGTGTGTGTTGATTGTGCATGGCTCCAGAGTGAGAGAGTTGGGACTTGAAATTTGGGTGGAGCGATCGAGCCACGTCGCACACATAGCTTTCCAACCTCTCGATCGGGTGTGATGAGTTTCCCAATAATTAATGGTGGTTATGGTGGAGAAGGCGTCACCGGGAGGTGGGGAAATTAGGGCGGAATCGCAGACGTGAGATGAAAGAGGGGGTTCAACATATTCTTTTAAATGCAAACATTAAAGTCTAGCTTATTTTCCTAAAAAGAGGTGGCAAGTTTTTAACCTCGGATCCTATATATTAAATAAATCCTAGCCGTGAACAGGCTCGAGGATCCGATTCTTTTCTCTTTCTCGTAATATTTGTTTGAAATAATATCTTAAGGATATTTAAATGGTATAAAGAAAAAAAAAAAAAAAAAAAAAAAAAGTAAGAAATGATACTATTGAACTTATTTGAATAGGAAAGTAAAAAATAGTTTAATTTTCTAAATTTGATAAAAATCTAAGAATAATTACTGCTGGCATGGGTTCTAAGTTGGCTCTTCCTTATTTTCCCAAATCGGGAGCACGACAAAACGATTGGGTGAAGAGTTATTAATTATATGCCATTAATTAGAAAGCAAATGATTGGTTATCTATAAATACGGTCTACCCGAGATGTCGCCGTTTTGAGCATATGAAAAGGTCCACCGGCTTCTTTCTCTTGTCTTCCGTTGAATAAAATAGTAAAAAAATTCCAAGCACCAAATTTACTACTTTTTTTCTTTTTTTTCATCCAAATTTACGACTTGATCGAAGCAATTGCTCTCTCATGCCAAATTGTTAATTTAAGAGGAAGCTAGATATATAGAGAGATACAGCTATCCTTACGTTATATTCAACAAGAAGAAGATATCCACACGGCTATCCGATGTCGTTTACCCTTTGGACCGTCTGCCTAGCTAGGCTCCTGGCTACCAACAACAATTATTTCCTAAATTCAACAACAATTCTTAAATCAAGCAATCATTCCCGGCCGCGATGATTTTTTTTTTTTCTGTTCCAATTCTACACTTATCTAATCAAGACCTAAACCTTGACTAAGAATTGAATTTGTTAAGCATTAACGAGTCATCCAACCAAGCTAAGCCGGCCAATACTCTACATGCATGAAAAAAAAAAAAAAATTATCTCAGTGAAAAGAAACCACATGTTTATCCAAAGAGTATTCACACAGTCTTAAATCAACTATTAGATTAACTTTTGTTACAAAAAGAAAAATATCAAAAAGTTAGTAAAGAGAGTCACGATAGGAATATGAGATAATTTTAAATAAGATAAAATTGTGGGCTATGCTATTTACCGATTAGAGTAATTATTGGATTTAGGATCTTGGATATATTGGTAAACTGGTAGTGATTAAGGACATTGGCAAGGCATATTTCCAAACAACAAATTAATGCATCGAAAGCAAATTCAAAAAGATTAAAAATTTAAATCAAATAGAATCCCATCTTCCATTTTATACTCCTTTGCTTCATGTTCTCCAAATTCTGGAAATAATGAACATAAACATAACCAAAACATTCTCATTTTCATCCCCTCTTGAAAACAAAAACAAAAAGTGGCCGGAGTAAAAACAAAAAACAATCTCACTTAATTAATAAGCCAACTCTCTCTCTTCTTTTTTAGTCCTTTTATTTTCTTTTTCTTTTCCGCTCCCACCCAATCCAAAAGAGTATCGTATAATTAAGATCAATTAATCCAAAAAAAAAAAAAAAAAAAGAACCAAAACCGTTCGTCCATGACTTGAAAACCCAGCATCATCATCTCCGGTGAACAGCAAAAAAAGTAGGCAATCACCGAGGCTCATACCTATATATACAACTCAACCCCACCAAAATTTCGACAATGGCAGCCTCCGCCTTCTCCAAATCCGAGTAGTGCAGCGTCTGCAACAACAGCACCGTAGGCTTTGGATCAAACTTCTGCCTCTCATAGTTCCTCTCCGTCTGCCACTTCATCGTGTCGTGAGCCAGTGGCCCCAGCCACCCCATTATCTCCTCCACCGCGTCCCTCCACCCCTCCGCCAGCGAGTGCCCATCGCACCCATTTGACTCCTCCTCCTTCTTCAGCCAATGGCTCTTCAGCTTCACCCTCACCGTCGCCTTGAGCCTCGACGGCAACATCTCGTACAACGCCCCACGCTCGTCCTCGCCTATGGTGGCCGGCGTGTACAAACACCGCTCCGCGCATATTATCACGTTTGCGTAGCGCAGAGAGAGCCCGGACCCCCCCACCGTGGACGGCGGAGCCAAGCTGAAAACTCTGTTGTACTTCCCTATCGCTCCGCAGTTGTTGTTGCTCGTAAACCGGATTTCGTCCGAGAAAAAGTTGTTCGATTCGCTGCTGAAGAACCGGACAATTTCCTTTTTCTGAGTGGTCTTCGGCATCGGACCAGATCTCGAACCGGACTTTTCGTTTGTGTCTCGGAATTCGATAAGGCAATGGTTGGTCTCGTGGTCAAACCAAAAGATTTGCCTTTTCTGATTCGGAGAAGGACGTAAGTTCTTCGAGAGAGACGGTAGACCCGAAACGTAGGGTCCGAAAACGGTGCAGATTCGGGCGTACACGACGCAAACGGTTCGCGCCATGAGCCCTACGCTCCTGTCGAAGCTCTGGTTCCACAACGAGATTTCTTTATAGCGTTGCACCTGTTTTTTCTGAAACACGATTTTCTGCTTTAGATATTCCGAATTTGTCTTGTGTTTGTTACCGAGAGTGTTCTTCCACCGGTCAACTTTTCGCTCCGATACTTCCATTTGGGCGAGGGATTCCAACGCTGTGTACAGATTGGCAGTAGTGGATATGGATTTCTCCATTCTTTCAATGATTTTCTGGACGCCTCTCGTATCGAATTCGAGCTTGCTTATTTCGATGACTCCGAGCTTCAAATCATTGTAGACAATGTCGAACCGGTTAAGTCCGAAATCGGAGCATTTCTGGCCCAGGCGGGAGACGGTGTGGGCGGCTTGATTGAGATCCTCGAGCCTTTCTGCGCAAGCAAGCTTGAGAAGAAATCCTTCGTCTTGGCTGTTCAAATATGCGACGCCTTTGGACCTCATGGCCTCTTTTCTGAGCTTCAAGATCTCGTCGTCGGCAAGGGACCTGTAGAGCGAGACGAGGCGCGTCATCGCCTTGGCTGTCTCGAATGCGAGGATTCCGAGGGTCGGCGGGTGCGGTTTCTCGTGGTGCGAGAAAAGATTGTGCAAGGAGATGCTCTTGGTGGCCCCAGAGAGCCAGGCCATGGTTGCAACCACCATGCACGTAGACTATCCGTAGGGTTTTACGGTGAGGAATATTGGAGAAGAGAGACTCTGGTATTTGAAGGTGCGGTGGGAATGGGAGACGATCCTTCGAAGCTCGTTCATGCGGACGCGTTTATACGGTTGGGTCCAAAAAAAAATAAAATATAAATATATATATTGCAGAGTACTAAATCTGTGTCCGACAAAAGAATGATGGCTGACTATGATTGGGGGCGTACCGCCACGTAGGATTCCGGTTTTGTCGGCCTGAGACAATATTGGGGTGTGGTTTGTGAGGATCGTTCTACTCAGTTTTGTGATCAGTGGTTGTTAATTTGAACGTTGAAGATCTTAATTAATTAGATGACGATGCTCGTCTCCGAGTCATGCGGGGGTGCAAATTAAGGTTTTAACAAAATTGGTGGACACAGATATTTCACACTTGTTTCTATTCTTTGGCACATGCCTCGTACGTGCGTTTTACTTTTACCGTGTTTTACGCGTGAAAGCATAAAATTAAAAGTTGAGGATAATTGGATAAATATAAATATATAGCACCATATCAATATCTGAAAATTAAGTTCATTTTTTTGCATAAATTTATGGTATAATTAAATAGATTAAGCCTAAAAGTTATCTTACAATTGTCTCGTAATACTAACATGATAGCCTCGATTAATTATTAAATCAACTTATATGCTTTACGGATCGAGTTTACTTTTACATATTTGATATATGAGATATAAGGAGCGCTGATATATCTTAATTCAAAGTTAATTGAAACTGTTATATCAAAATAATTATAAGATATTTGTGAAGTAAAAATACGAGTTTTGACATTATTCTTTCTTAAAAATAAGTGAAATACGATAAAGTAAAAAGTAAATTGTTACGGACCTCCATAACGGGGATGAATGGTGTATAATTTAGATGTGGAAGGGTGTGGGATAGTAGGGTATTCGAGGTACTCTGGGCCTCCTAAAGTTAGGATTATTCAAAAAACCCTAAAAAACTCCTAATCAACTACGTACAAGAGCTTAATTATAATAATTTTCTTCTTTTCCATTTTATTCTTCAATACTCTTATTAATAGAGTTACAAAGCTGGAATTACGGGATGATAATTCAATAAATATTAATTCTAAAGGAAAACAATTTTCTTATTTTTCTATTTGAGATATTGCTTTATGAACAATACTCCTTATTTACCTAATAATAATAATAATAATATACGACTCTTACCTTATTTAAAAATTAAACTTAAATATTTTATTGAAGAAGGCATAAAAATAATTTTAATAATACCCTTGTCACATATCCTAGGTAGGTAACATAAATTAGGATCAATGAAATAATAGCTAGCTAGGCACATCAAATTAAAGTGTGGGAACACAAAAGGTCAAAAGTTGAAAGTGAATATAAATGTGAATGCGAATGATATTTTGTCTGAAGTCCTGCAGACCTTATCGGGCCCCCCAAGTCTTACTCTTACACATATCCTATGTTCTTTTATTTTCTATGTTCTGATTGTTTTGGGACGATGAAGTCAAGGCGATGAAGTCATAAGCGTGTGACTTGAAGCTCCTTTTTCGTCTTTTCCCATGGAGATGATGATGATATATAGTCATAGTACGTACCAAACCTGATCGAATTCAGTGAATTCACACACTGGAAGAGTGGAGAAGAAGACACGTATACTGATTAACATTTCTGGTCATTTTGGTCAAGAGGACGACTTTGACCAACCAAGGACTTCAGTGAGATATTTATTATCATATGAGGGTGGGAATTCCAGGTGTGACGCTGTTGAATGAATAATCTGGAAAATTCCCATGGGAAAAGAAGAATCGAGGTACTCAAGTACCGTGACATCCATCAATGTGTTGGTTTCCTCTCCTATTCCTAGTCGTGAGACGTGGCTTGGCAACTTCTTCCCCTTATATTTGAGAAAAAAAAAATTGAATAATAATAAGAAGTGGGTTATATGATATAAATTAATAGAAATAATTTATATAAAAAAAAAAATTGAAGTATAATTTATATTGTAGTGAATTTTTTTTTATTTAAATAGTAATAAAAAAATATTAATGTGATATAAAAAGTGAAAAAGTTAGAATGTTTTCTAGTTGATTTTTTTTTTTTTAAAAAAAAAAAAAAAAAAGAAGATGGGGGAGATGAGGGGGTTCCAAACAGAGATTATCAACAATTTGAACAGATAAATTTAAAAATTTTATATGAATTTTACTTGTCTGAATAAGTAATTGAGCAGTTCTAAATTTATTTGAGCACCTAAATTCCACACTTACATTCCCCATATGTACTGACTCCACACGTCAGGGTTTGTTTGTATTTTTTCTACAATCTGATTTGTAAGAAATTTCTTACAACCCACATATAAAATTGACATGTGTTTTTTAAACATATGAAAAATACATATTTTTTTTTATTAATACTATTAAAAAAGCATGTAAAAAGTATATGCGATTTAAATAATATGTATTTTTCACATTATAATAGATACATGTCAATCTTATATGTAGAGTGTATGAAGTAATTTTTTTTCGTTTCAATTTTCACACAAAACTGGGTGGGCAAAGCACAAGGCCCAAATACACTAAAATAGTAGGGCTAGTGGCCCCAATATAATCGTTCTTTCTTTCTTTCTTTTTCTTTTTTTCTTCTTTTTTTTTTAATAAAAAGATTTTATTAAAAAAAAAAAAAAAAAACGTGACATACAACCGATCAGCAGGTAAAAACGCCCAAACGAAAGAGGAGAAAGTAAATCTTTGTCACACGTGACTCTGCAGAAGGTGAACAAGTGAGAGTTTGAAGGCCCCGTTTATAAGCAGGCCCGTCTATATCAAACCCCTACCTTAAACAAACCACGTTAGGAAACGCACGAAAGAACTCAATTGAAATTCGCAAAAAAAATAAAAAAAATAAAAAAAATAAAAAAATAAAAAAAATCGCAAATAATTTAATTAAGGATTTAAAAATTCAAAGAGTAAATTGAAATGAAGCGTTTACTTATGGAAAATGGGCCTGCAAGTTTAAAGTTAACAACGAGTTGTTCAATTGATAGAAGTTCAAAGTTTTTAAGATTGACTAACGGACTTCAAAAGATGAATGATATATTTTTAAGAGCATTTTTAATAGCTTAGTCATTTTTTATTTTTAGGCTAAAGTAGCTAACAAATTTATTAAAAAGTCTCGCATCCGATTATGCAAACCAAATGTAAAATGCATTTGTGATTCATTTGGGAATAGTGCAACGTAACTCGGAGTTGCACTATTCACACATGCATATCTTTTTTTATTTATTCCTCTTTCTTTCACTCTTTTTCTCTCTCCCTCTCTATTTTTCACCAAAACTCATTTACGCTATAGCAATATTATAATATATTTCTAAATCTGAAAAATTGTATTTCAAAGCATGTCTATATGACAAAATCTATGTTTGCCATTTTAAGCTTACACTCATATGAACCACCTCATATGATAACAAAAATTTTGCTGACTTTATAGCAAATAATTATCCAAAAAAAAATTGCCATGTAACCAAAAAAAAAAAAAAAAAAAGACTTATTGTTGAAAAAATATCTAATAATTAAAAAAAAAAAAGAATATTTAAATGATATAGTGAAATAATAGTTAATCGAATGTATGATACATTTTGAAACCCATTAGTTAAAATAGATCAAGTAGGTTTTGGTTAACTATTTTGCATATAAAAATGCATAATCCATTGAGAGTGTTCTTAGACTTTCACGATACCCAACCCATGCCCATGATGCCCCAGCTGCCACAAAACTCACATTAATAGTATGGAAAATGTTACTTGCACTACAAGTTTACAACATGGACGCAACAACCCCTCACATGAGGGTGGGGCCCCACACTGAGCCCCACCCTCATGTGAGGAGTTGTTGTGCCCATGTTGTGGGCTTGTAGTGCAACAATCAAATCCCTAATAGTATTATGCGTGTACATGCAAGCAGTTAATGTTATTAATTGTTTGCATCCGCTATCCGTACATGTGGATGCGGATAGCGATTGTAAGGTATTAATCGCATCCGCATACTCTTCATACACAATATATATATAATAAATTCACCAAAACGATGTTGTTTTAGATTAGGTATATGTTATGTTTATATTTGTTTGGTTGGCTTTATTACTTTCCTGTTTAACACTTTTTTTTTAAAAGTATTCTCGTATAACACTTAGGTAAAAAGATAAAATTAATGTAAAATTAATATATTTTCAAAATATTATGGCTTAAAATAATTAAAACAAGCCAAAAACACTAAAAATCGGCTTAAATTATTTTTAAAATCATTTAAAATAGGCCTTAATAGAGTCCAATAAAAGATTCAAAAGGCTCATTACTTAATATGTGAATAGCTGATAATAACCGCATTTAATAACCGTAATAATAGCGTAAATGTCGTTATTAAAAACATGACAATTATGCGGATGCAGATATCTAAAGGTGATATCCACATTTTGCAGATGTAGCTACAAATATTATAAATAACAACATCTGCATTTGCATGTATTGATCCTATGATAGTTCCCAAAAGTAGCCAAGAGTTACAGGAGATTTGGGTTTCTCAAAGAGAGAGAGAGAGAGAGAGAGAGAGTTGACTTGCACACTAAACACGAAGAAAAAAAAAGAAAAAAAAGAAAAAGAGAAGGGCTTGTTGAGAAGCCTGTTATAAATTTCACTCCTCATAAAACAGATTTGAAAGTAGGAGGGAGAAGATCTACTCTTTCCTTCTCTCCCTTTCCCTTTCTACTCTCCGCTCCTACCTTCCCCCTCCCTTTTTGGTTTTTTCTTTTGTCTGAAGGTGTTTTCCAACTAGATCAGTAATTTTGACATCTCCGCTATGCATACGTTTATCTACCTTCGTGTTGTGTCGTTCATCTCCTCCCTAGTCGCTATTGCTGTTTGTTGGTTGCATTTTTGCTTTGAATAAGAGTTTTTTTCTCTTTAAATTTGCCTTCATGGACTCTATGGGATGAAGGTTAGTCAGGTGTGAGAGTTTATGTATCTCTTACGGCCTAGATAGTTTGATATAAGGGGTTATCTCTCACGGCCGATTTAAATAAATTTTTTAAAGATATTTGGCTACCATTGTTTTAGATTTAGTCTACTCGTAGCAGATATGCTCTTTAACTATTTTTGTACATGGGTTAGCGAAAGATGAAAGTCATATATAACACTTTATTGTAAAAATTTTGTTTGTATCTATAACTATGTAACCTCATAGCATGTGGCTATGATTTTGCAGAACTTTATGCTTTGTAATGTAAGTGATTTATGCTCGTAATCTTTGATTAATAAAATACACTGATTTTTCGTTAAATATATATATATGGAGAAATTAGCTTCTCTTGTATACTGTTGTTTTAAGTTTGTTGTTGTACTTAGTGGGAGGCTAGTTAATGCTCTAAACTGAGCATACACAAAAGATCAGTCCGCATGCCGTTACCTTTTAGTCCATGTAAGTATTATTTATCCATATTACTAAAAGCAAAATTTAAAACTTTTTAGGGTAATTACATTTTTCCCCATCAACTATTAGCCATTGTCAACATGCTCCCATGAACTGACACATTGACCAAAAGAGAACATTCAACTACCAACTTTACATACTTTGCCCCCCTCTGTCAGGAAATCCTGTTAACTTGGATAGAATATTCTATTTTTGGGCGTTAATTTTAGTTTAAAGACCAAAATGTCCTCCAACAGTAATTAATAAAAAAATATTAAAATTAATATGTTTAAAAAAGTTGAGGGCATTTATATCATTTTTGAATTTGAGTTAGGGTATTTAAGTCTTTTCACGAATTAAATTGACGAAAGGGGGTAAAGTATGTAAAGGTGGTAATTAGATGTTCTCTTTTGGTCGATGTGTCAGTTCATGGGGCTATGTTGATAATGACCGGTAGTTAATGGAGGAAAAAGGTAATTCCCCCAAACTTTTTTAAGTGTCAAATTTTATCGACTTTTTCTCTCTATAATATACCTATTTCGCTATTATTGTATAATAAAAACCAAAGTTTTTCGTTAAATTTTTTTAACTTACATCAGCTACTCTTCTATCTTCTCTCAAGTCTCAACATTCTCCCTTCACTTTTTCTATTTTTTCTTTTTTTGGACAATATATGAATACTTTGATAAATGGAGGGACGTCCACAGTGAGCGCGCCCCTCCACGTAATTGTCTAATAAACAATCAAGCCTCAATTAAATTTTAGTGAATAAATTCACTTTTTTTTTTTCTTTTGTTTAATTACCACTTTTAAAAAGTTTTCTAAATCCAATCTTTAAATATTTATCTATTTTAAATAAATATTATTTTTTATTGGTTTTGGAGCAACTATTTTAACTATTTAAACATAAAAAATTAAAGGGATCGATTCCCCTTATAAGGATTTGACGAAAAACTGAAAGAAAATAATTAGAAAATGAATAGAAAAATGATTTGGGAGGTTAAATATAGAAAGAGTTTTTGTCATGCACCATTTTAGAAAATCTTTAAAGAGTTTGATGGATGAGATGTTTCGATAACTTTCACCAAAATTTGGAGAATTTTTTGAAGTAAAGAATCCATTGAAGATACTCTACCCTAGTCTTTTCTCGTTCCCATCATTGAGTGTGAAGCTATACATAGCCTCTCATTGGATGGGTTGGCAGATTAGATAATTGCATAACAATGTGAGTAATTGTGTGTGTTAGGTGAGGACAATCTCTTTCTTAATGTGTGGTTTATCGTTCTTTTAGACGGTAGGTTTTTACTACTAAAAATCGAGAGATTAGTGTCGTACCACATTTCTTCTGAATCACTAATATAGGTATCACGCCATCGTCCCAGGATATGGATCCGCATGAGTGACTATGTACGTACGTAGGATATTAAATTATGTTGACAGTCGTAACAGACCATATTATTATTATTTTGAATGTAGGTGAGATATCAAGGTTTGTAAATGATATAAGCAGTAAACATTGTTCATACAGTTTTATCGATTGACAATGATCGGTTTATGATTATAGGTAAATTATGCATTATGTTTGGAATTACTTTGAATGTTTTGAAGTTTGTATTATATATGTTTTGGATTGCGTGACATTACGTTGATACGTCGTCTTATTTTTTATAGTTTTGTTTATGGCTTTATATACATCAAGCCATAGTGATTGTTTATGAGTATATGAAGTTTAGATTATGAATATATGTGATCGTTTATGAACGTATGAATATGTAAACATTATTCTTGCTATATCAGGTATTACCAGAAAAATAAATAATAATGTAATTATTATTATTATTATTTTATTATGAAAAATAACTCCAACAGTTGGAGTCGTTTTTGTTTAAAACGATTCAAAACAATTAGAGTTGTTTTGGTAAAAACGATTCTAATTGGAGTCGTCTGAACAGTAAAACGACTCTAAACCAAAGTCCAAACGCTATATGTTATGTCAAAAACGTGTCTTTAAAATTATCATTCAATTGTCAATGTCCTTTTAAATTACAAATTGTGTTAATATCTTTATCAAACTATCAAAAATGTTAATGTCCCCACGACAAAAATATCATTCATAAAATTATAAAAAATTTCAAAATTATAAAATAAAAAATAAAAAATATTAAAAAAAAAAACAATTGGATTTTCAATTTTTTTTCCCCCTTTTTTTTAATATTTTTAATTTTTTTTTTCATATTTTTAAAGACTTGAGGTGTTATTCCTCAAATTTGAAGAAAATGTTAGTGTAAAGGATGCATTTTGGATAAAAAGAACAAGAGAATTAAAAAAAAAATTTAAAAAAATAAAAACCTCAATATCATGTATGTACATGGTGAGGAGATGGATTTAATTCTTTTCTACAAACAGAACCTTACACGTGTATGGGACTCGAATGGAGAGTTTTCCAATAGGGGTGGACTAACTACTCCCACCACTAACTTCTCTAACAACAAAGAAAAATGTTAAAAAGTAGTTCACTAACTTCAATACTATGTTCTATGGAGGAGGGGTCACACTCTCAAAGTGATTACAGCCTCTGATCTCGACCTGAACCACGCTGTCCATCATATCTGAACCGTTGATAATCTCGCAGCACTGTCTACGTGGCGCCTGCACATTAATCATTCTCCAACAATTTAGGCACCAATCAATGACCAGTGCGAAAGTTTCCATAAATCAGACATAAATATTCAAACCCGAATTTATCATATGCGCAACAATTGCGCATAAAATGTTGGACAAGTTAAGCTCCGAAGAAAAATATTTTTGAATTGGTATTCGTGCCCAAACAACATTCCTCAATTAAGGTCCCACGTTGCTCTATCAACAAAGATTTGTCCACTGATCGTGACCGGACAGTTGGAAGTTGTTTTAATTTGGTCCTCCAAATTGGGTCACCCACCACAGAAATTCAATCAACTAAATGTACATATAATTTCATGTTATTTAAAAATTTTAAATGCCGTGTTAACATATTCATAACATGTAGAAATGATCTTATTCTTATCAAATTGGGATTTTTAGCAATTTATTGTATGAATTATTAGCAGTTTAGATAGTAAATATTATGGAGTCTATTTGTTCGAACAGGTGACCCCATATAAACTGTTACGTAGGGGTGGAACTAAAATTTTAAGATTAGAGTAAAACTAAAATAATAATAATAAATAAAAAATTGGAGGGTAAAAATTTGATTTTAAAAAATTTGAAAAAAACAGGGGTTGAAGTCCTCTATGCATGTAATTTTACTAATTGCTTGCAATCTTAATAGCAAAAATAATAGGATCTCTATCAATAAAATCAATAGGAGTGACAAAATCTAAACCGTCTCATTTGGTGCAATTTTTTCTGCCGAAGAATGCTCGTGAATTTTTACCTTTTTCCACAAGTCAGGGTTGGAATTGGAAGCAGAGACGTTGAATAACCGGACCGCCAAGGCAGGTGCGTGCTCACCCTGCTCACAGTCATTTTCCCAATTGTACGCGGACCTTTTGTACGTGGTCAGTGTCCTACCCTGACCCACCCTCTCAACCCGGTCCAACAAATACACAACCGGACGCTGACACGGGTCTGGACTGATCGGCCGTGTGTTGAACGTGAAGGGCTTGTTGCTCCCACCCTTCCACGTCCGAAATGTCTGAATCGCCGTTTCGAGATTCTTAGCCGTCACCAACGACGGGTATAACTGAACGGTGTAACCCCAAGACACCGAGACGGACCAGTTGCGTCTCCGGTCGTAACAGAAACTTTGCTGCAGGGTCCGACCCGGGTCCATTTCGTAAGCGCTTATTAGCTTCTTGAGCGAGTCTATCTGGGTCACGTTTGGAAACAGAGACTGGACGTAGTCGAGGTGGTGCAGCGACACCAATGGTGCTAATGGGTGCGCCGCTAGTAAACCGTACGGGTTTCCTCGTATGTCAAGCTGCAATTAATTAGTTAAATTAAAATTTATCAGAGCTAATTAATTAAGTTTCAAAAGTGGAAGAATTAAATTAAATCAGAGCTAATTAAGTTTCAAATTAGAAGAATTAAATTTAATCATACCTGATGAAAACCGAGCTCTTTGGTGACTGGTACGCCAATCTCGCTCAAGCACCCCTGGACCTTCTGATCGGAGCCGTAGAAACTCGCGTACCGATCAATGCAACCATCGAGAACCCTGACGAGCTCGGCGGCCAAAGGGTAGCTAATGGCGAACCCGCCACCGCCATAGGCCATCGTGTACGAGTGTGTCACATCCTGCTCCACGCTCTCTGAGTTCCCACCGATGTAATACATTTGATTATGATCGTATTTCTCCAACACATTGACCAAGTTGTCGGTGAAAAAAACTGTGTCGTCATCGCCCATCACGAACCACCTCACGTTGTCCAACCCCAACTCAAAGCTCTCCTTCACGATACGCGCAATCCGGATCGCAGAGCGCGAACCGTACCAGCAGGTGTATTTGAACCGGGAAGTATTCCCGGAGACTTTGTACGGAGGAGAGTTCTCAGGCCAAGCCACGTCGTCGTTTGAATGCTTCTTCTTTTTGGATGAAACGGATGAAGGCTTCTCCTCGAGCCAAACGAAGCCGCGGGTGATGTTAGGCTTCCACCATAGCTCATTGTAATGCCGGCGCTTCTTCCATGTCTTGGCGGATCCTCCGATGCCGAACAGGATATGGGATATATTTGTCTTTTCGTGACCGGCGAAGATATCGATGTTGTCAGCAGTACTGAATTTCTCGTTCGTGATTGTAACAGTTTGGCATTCGGGGCAACCGAGGATTTGGGTTGAGAAAGCAAAGTAGCAGATACAAGAGATTGAAACGACCGTGCAGAAGAGAGAAAAGGCATAGCTGGCTCTGATTGTTGGGAAAAGCAGGTATTTCCAGGCTTTGAAGGGGTCGTGAATTGTCTCTCTCGTAGAAGACATCTCTCTTCCTTCCATGGGAATCCTTGGAAGAAATAGTTTGAAGACAAATAATGTATACTATATATATATATATATATGATCGAGGAGAAAAAGAAATTAAGAAGATATTTAACCCATTTTTTCATTCAAAATTAATTTTTTGTTGATAGCAGTCGCAATCACTCTAGAACTGCATACCATATATTTGACGACCCAGTCCCAGTAGACCCAGTCCGGCCCAGTAGTTTGTCACCTGCACGTTTCCCGTTTAGTGTATTTCTTTTGTAATTAGCCTTTGATGTCAGCGAAAAAGGAATGAATTATACAACGTGCCTTTCGGGGGGGAGTAAATTGATTACAGTTGTTTCTCTCTGCAGATTTTCAAAGGGTTGGTAGAATATTTCCACCTTCTTCTCTTCTATTAATGTTTTTTTGGGTCTTATTTTAAATGAAAAATATACACATTCCATTAAAATTTTCATTTTCTGTTTCTTGTTTTTCTCTTTTCAAATAAAAAAAAAAATATTAACAAATAATTAAGACACAAAACACTCCTAAAAATATAAAAACAATTTTCACACTTATGTTACCTCAAAAATACAATTTATTTTATTTTTTTTATTTGGTCCTTGTCCCATATTCTCTATTTTCAAAATTACTATTGGATATGTAAGGTTCATGTGAATGGTTTCACAAATCTAATGATTTTGAAAAGTGAAAAAAATGAGATAAGAACTAGAGGAAGATGCATACCAAGTCTCTAGAGCATCTTTAGTAGTAGGGGTTATTTTGGCTACCCAAAATTCTTTCTTTATTTCTTTCTTTCTTTCTCTTTTTTTTTATATATATATTAGCTACTAGTCTTCGATACAAATTCCAACAAATTATCTATCTTACACTCAGCTTTCTTCAAATATTATTTTTCAATGTATTTTTCATTGTGAAAGTTAAGGGAAAGGGAGAGAGAAGGAAAGATGAGAGGAGAAATAATAACAATAATAATAATAATAATAATAAAAGGTAGCAAACTTGATGAAAATATTCTATTTTAAAGCATTGCTAAAGAAATAAAGTGACTAATAATAGCTATATTTGCTATTATAAGGTATATAAAATATCTCTTGAATATGCCGTCCCAAATGGAATAGGATCCTCTCCGTATCTATTTTAAATGAAAGGTCAGAATTTGAAATTAGTACATCTAACAGTGTATATAAAGTATGTTGACACGTCTTTTAAAATTTAAAATAGTGTGAAATCAAGTACACCATTACATATATTAACTTTAAATTCCGACACAAAGACCTACATTTTTTTTAAAAAAATGCTAGGCTGCATTTTTTTAAATTTGTAATTAAATTTGTGCTTTACGACCTAGAGATGCAAAGGTGAAAGTGAAAGTGGTATTTAATGCGACAAACATTAAACGAAAAATAAAGTAAAAAGTAAATATTGATACGATGCTTCCCCATATTTTGTTAAATTTACAAATTGATCCTCAAAATTTCAACTATTTAATCCATCTTAGTTGGGTGGGTGGCCTAACACAAACAGGCAGTGAGCAGCGAGCAGCGACCGACTGACGTCCGACCCGCGCGTCCTTTAGCAATTGGATTAGGAATTTGAATATTAATGTCCGGTAAAGTTGGTTCTTTTGGTGTCGTTGTTTTTGCTCGCAAAAAGCCATCAATAATGGATAGGAGTTCGGTAAATGAGTGGCAGGGTGATTATAATTTGGAATCAGATTCCAAAACAGCCATTAAGAAACTCCCACGTGCCCTTGATCTCTCAAAGTCTCAACAATGGATCCTGATTCCGGAGTCCCTCGCGGAGGTCTTATTCATCCAGCTTGTATGCCGGACTGTTTGTACAAATTGTTTCCTTTAATACAATTACAAATTACCCATTCATCTGAAAAACAAAATAATAATAATAATATAAAAAATGAATGCTATATAGAAAATAGAAATGAGCTCGAGAGTTTGTACAGATTGTTTGGACTTATAATGTTTGTATATTACATTTTTATTTTATAATTATTTGATAATTCTGATTGGCAATTCCAACCAATCAATTAATTTTTATTTAAAAAAAAAAAAACAATTGATTCAATAGTTAATTAAAATTGTAGTTTCAACATTGTTAGATAAAAATGTAATATGTAGCATTATTTATGATAAATTATAGTGGCAACCTTATACTTTATTGTTTCTTAGCATGCTTTTTTAACTGGCTATAGTGGCTTATTGGGCATTTATGCAGGGACGGAACCAGAAAATATTTTGAGCAGGGGTCAAGGCATTTGTGTTATATATATATATATATTAAACAAAAGAAATTATATAAAAATAAGTGTTTCATAATACATCACATTTCAATCAAAATGGAACCCGTTGTTTTTTTGAATCCCGAAAATCATTTAAGATTAAATCTATGCTAATTGTTGTAGCAACTTCTTTTTCGATGTACACCATTAGAGAATCCGTTAGAAACTCATCTTCAATTTTGTTACGAAGCCTAGTTTTAACAATATTCATGGCTGAAAATGCTTGTTCTGTAGTTGCGGTAGAAATTGAAAGAATAAGCACAAGTACAATAACTCGAAAAACAAATTGGTAGATGGTTGATTTTCCGGTACTAACCAATCATTGGCACAATTCAAAAATATTTGACAGTGCTTGGAAACTCGAATGTTGAATTATATTATGCTTATAATGGTTAAGTTCTATTTCTAACTATTCTATTTCTAACTGTTCATTTTCAAGATTAGTAAAGTCTTGCGGATAAAACTTGTTTGCCAATTGACAAATATCATCAATTCTAAAAAATTCACTTGCGGCTCGAGGATCAAGAGCCAAGCCGAGAATAAGCAACTCCACCTTATGCTCACTAAATCGGCGATTTAATTCTTGCAATTGAGAATCTATTGAGGCACAAAAAATATCTACTCAATAATGTTGCTCAACTATAAAGTCAGCTTGTTGATGGCGAGCTCAACCTCATCTCTCAATATAACGAGCATTTATATCTGGGACATCAATATTGCGTTTCTCGCAAAATGACTTCACATTGGTAAATAAATCATCCCATTTATCATCTCTATATTGTTGGATATATGCTTTAGTTGACGAAACAAGAAGCATGACACTTAAAATGTCTTGAGATTTTTATCGCGATTCTTGACATAGATGATCAGTGATCTGCATCGTTTCTTTCATGAGATGCAAGATGAAAACAAATTCAAATGAAGTCATTACCTGATAAATTGAATCTGCTTCTACTCGTTGGGAAGAAGTAATTCCCACATCAATGATTTTAAGAATAACTTTACAGGTTGGACTAAAATTTTTGATCAAGCTAGAAACTGATCTCAAGTGAGAACTCCAATGAGTATCTCCAGCCCGTTGTAAAGTACTAATTTGATTAAGTCCATTTCCACTCTAAATCTCATCAATTTCAATCAGGTAAGCAATTTCAGCAGTTTGAAAAATCTGTAATTCTTCAAATCGATTGCATGAGGCACAAACAATACTGACAATAAAATTCAAATTAGTGAAAAATTGACGAACATGAATAATTTCTTTTGATGCCGCCACTAATGCCAATTGCAAACGATGTGCGAAACAATGAATGTAGTAGGCATATGGACAATCATTTGAAACTAAAGCTTGCAACCCATTCCACCCACCTCACATATTACTTACGTCATCATATCCTTACCCTCGAATATTTTCAATAGCTAACTTATGTTGAGACAATACAAAATATATACCCTTTTGTATGGTTAATGCCGCAGTATTAGAGACATGAACAAGCCCAAAAAAACGTTTTCGCACAAAACTATCTTTGTCGTAAAATTATAGCCATTTGTTCCTTCATTGACTCATCAAAAGCTTCATTAACAATTATGTAAAACTTTGCATTACCAATTTCTTTGCGAATTACCTCATTCACTTTGTTTGAAAAAATATGTAAAATTTCTTTTTGTATCATTGGTAATGTGTAAGAGGCATTTTTTGGAGCTTTAGCTATCACTTCAGCAATCTGTTCATTATATGAAACCATCAAATTCAATATTTCAAGAAAATTTTCACTATTGTTTGAATCCACACTTTCATCCCGACCTCTAAAAGTAACACCTTGAAATGCAAGCACTCGAACAACATCAATTGAGGCTTTTAACTGTAATCGATTGTTTGCAATTTGTTCAGAAGTAAAATTTTCAAACACATTTTGTATGTATTGAGACTGATTCTTCAAGTCTTCATATGACCTCTCAGCAATTCTGTGAAATGAATTAGGATCTTTTCTTATGTGATTGAGAAAATCACAATTTTTTTTTCATCTCTAACTTTATTCCAATTCTTGAATCCATCTATAGTAAATACACGTTGCATAGGATGCCCAGATGGCTTATTAAAGAGAAAGCATGGTAGCCAAAATGTTGCATATTTTTTGCACGAATATTCAAGCCATGAAGGAAATAGATTGAACTACGAAGGTTGAAAACTACGAAGATGACTTGGATCTCCGGATTTTGGGTACCCTGTGAGGATAAATTGGTACGGACCAACTTTAATGTAAGCTCGTCGAATTTCATCCCGTTGATTGACATTATACTCTCATATTTGACGATGCAATCCAGAATCAAACTCCAATAAACTAATATCAAATTCATTTTCGTCAACCCTTCGAGATTTTTTAGAAAAAATTTCAGAAACTACAATATCAGAAGTTGGCGATGATGCAACATCATAATTGGCATTTGAACTTTGTGCATTTTTTCTTTTGAAAAAGTCAAGTATTGTATTTGGCTTTCCCATCATATACAAATAAATTTACATGGTTATATGAGAGTCTTTAAAAAAGTAATATATATATATATATATTTGTAAGTTAGCAATTAACAAATTCACGTAAAGAACAATAGAATATAATAGCTTTCACTTCACTTGTCAAATTCTCAAATTAATTGTTTAGACTTATAAACTATAGTAACTAATATTCTCAATATTTAATAACCATTATATCCAAATTACAATATTACTTATATTCGGAATTGAGCTTAGAAAACTAACTTCAAAAAGTGCGACTTGCGTTGAGTGATTTTACACAATTGTACTGCTTCTGTGTTGCGAATTAATTGTTGTTCTGTGTCGTAAAAATCAAATTAAATTAATAATTTTCAAAATCAAAATTTTATAATATTGTAAAGTAAAAACTAAAATATAATAATAATAAAATCGTCAACAAAGCATTCAATAATCATTTAACAAACCATTTACCCTTACCCATTTTTTCTTTTTTAGTTAACCCATTAATTTTACTTGGACCACTCTCCCAACCCTCAACTTCAAAGCCATTATTCACAAATATCATGATTCAAAGATACAAAACTCACTCACAAATCACAATATGACAAATTGACAATAATTCCACTTTTACACATTTTTTGTTTAAGGTTAAAACTTTTTCAAA
Source organism: Alnus glutinosa (assembly GCF_958979055.1). Lineage (NCBI taxonomy): Eukaryota > Viridiplantae > Streptophyta > Magnoliopsida > Fagales > Betulaceae > Alnus > Alnus glutinosa. The sequence continues at coordinate 25,179,238 of NC_084892.1, forward strand.
TTTCAAATACCACTTTAAACATTATTATAATTTATCAACAACATAAATGAGACAAAATTTGTCTTGACTTTTTCTTCATACTTCACTTCTAAGTTCTCAATGTTCACGAAATTGTACAAAATTTGAGTCTTTTACTATACTCTTCTCCTTTGGTCAGTGTAAATTTTTTTTAAAATATTTTCTATAACCTATTTTACTCTCTTACCCTTCTCTAGACGACTAGACATGACTTCTAACTTCCCTAGACTCTTCTCCAATTTTCTTTGTACTATTTATCTAGACTTTTTTCCATTTTTCTCAAGAATTATTTTTATCCTATTTTCTTTGTACTTTTCTAGACTCTTCTCCTATCTCTTCTTCCAAACAGTGAGACGACGACATGAGTCTAGCTTCTTCTAAAACTAAAAGCCAACCATCCTCTTCACTTCTTCTTTAGACTTCAGTTCACATTTTCAGTTTAATTTCCCCCTAAGGCCGTAAGTCACGTTATCAGTTATCTTCTTCACTTCTTCATCATATGACCGGAAATAAATTACAAATATTAGGGGTTTTGAAAACTTACTGAAGGATGAAGTGGAATCACTGAAGGATGAAGCAATGGCTGACTGCCGGTGGGATCAGAGACGGCGAGGTTCAAAAAAGCTTTTACGAGGTTTAATTGGGTATGGTGATTTTTTTTTTTTTTTTTTTTGCTCGTGGTCCTGTGGAATGTAGTTTGGAGGCTTTTTTTTAGGTTTAATTGGGAAAGGCAAATTGGCTTCTTTTTTTTTTTTTTTTGGGGGGGGGGGGGGGGGGGGGGGGGGGGGGGGGTTATTTGGTTAAGGCAAAAAAATTAATTGGGTAAGGGCCAACATAATTTTTTGAGAAGAGCCAATAATTTTTTGAGAAGGGGCAATGGGCTAAAATATATAATTTTTTATATGTTTCTGATATATATATATATATATATATATATATATATATATATATAGAGAGAGAGAGAGAGAGAGAGAGAGAGAGATTAGAGCTTTAAAAAAATTAAAACAAGCCTAAAACACTTTATTTTTAAAATTATTTTAAATAGGCTCTAAAAGAGATCCAAAGAATGTCCAAAAGGCCCATTACCTAATATGCGGATAGCGGATAATAACCGCATTTAATAACCGCAAGGATACGATTAGTAAAAACATGATGCAGATGCGGTTGGGAATATAGCAAACAACTGCATCCGTATCCGCATGTATACCCTAATTGAAAGAGAGCCTTTGGTGGATAATGTTGCCTCTCGATTCTTGATTTTACAAGAGAGAATAATAATTATTGTCTATTAATTTCAAATTTTTATTTATATCAGTTCGTCGGGCACCAAATAAACTCAACAAAAAAGTCATTATTTTTTTGGACTACACAGATTTTGGTGGCTTTTAAAAATGGATCCATCAACAAGATTTGACTGTGAAGAGCTGAATATAGATCATGGAGCCCTTGGAGAACTTACATCGTATGTTGATCTTATTTGAGGTGTCTAATAAGATTCTGCTAGCACAGTCAAACACCTCTCTCGCTTCCATCTCCGGTTAGAATCCTTCACGCGATGGTGTCGCGGCTCCATAGTTTTTCAGGCACTACATGCGCGCAATGGATCTCAGGTTATCATATTTGATTTCCAGCCTAAAAGGGCCCAAACATTAAGCCCAAGTTGCCTTGTCTTTAAGAACAATCCGATCTTTTCTTTTGGCCCAAGTGGTCCTGTCTTTTGGCCCAAGAGCATTGTTTTCGGCGCAATGTTTGGCCCATAATCAAACCGGTACTTTAGCCTATAGTCAACCCATTTTAGCCCATTGTCAGCCCAATTATCTGGCCACCATTCAGCCATAATCATTGGCCACCATTCGGTCACCACATCTGGCCACGAGCTTGCCTAGCCCAGCACACAGATGACAATGTATCCGACGATCGTCCTATGCTGTTTGTGGAGACCCTCCGCCATCTATTGCCAGCGTCAACAAATGATCTCCTCTGCTCGATCTCACATTAAAGTTTTCCTTCGCATCACACTAGATTTCCGCCCCATCTAAGCTCATGTTCAACTTTTGGCTCTTGTCACACTCGATTCTCATCTGTTTCATCAACACATCTAACGAACTTCAACATATTTGAAGGATAAGCTCATGCTCATTTATTGTTCCTTGCTACACTAGATTGACTTGAGGAAAAAAATAAAAAATAGAAAAATATGTGGACATCAACTGTGGCGCTGCTGGTGCTACTACGACATCCACCGATGAGGCTGGACCCTTATCTTCTCAGCCTACCTTTTCGGCAGATGTGGTGATGGCACGATTTGATCAGGTCAGAGATTTGATTGTTTTGAGTTGTGGATGGGTGAGAGGATGTTTAATTGTTTGATGTCTGAATTGTTTGATTTTTGTGATTTATGAGGTTGATGTTATGATCAGATATTTTTTTTGTTTAATTGATTTAATGATGAAGTTAATATCTGCTCGTTCAATTTTTTGTTATTATATGTTCTTTACGTGTTTAATGTGTGCGCGCGCGCGCGCATGTTTTAGGAAGACATATAATTACTCCATTTATTTCAATTTTATCCTAGATTTTTTGTTAATAGAGTTTTGTCACCAAATTGCTAACTTAGGGTGTTAAGTTGGTTTTGGAGTTGGAGTTAAAATTGTGTTGAAAAGCTTAAGTCTTGGGATTGTCGGTCGAAGTTCGATCAATTGCTGATCGAACGAGGACTTCTAGAAGATCAAAAGTAGAGCTTTAAAGAGGTTGAGTCGCATGGCAGTTGGTAAATGTTTGAATGCGATATTTTCCTAAGCTTTAAAAAGGAGCAACAGAAAGAACCTCGGTTGCTATTCGATCGAACAAAGATGTTTCACAATGAGCCATAGAGATGTGCGGTCGATTCCTAGTTGTAAGAAGTTTGAATGGAGTATTCATTGAAGTAGATCTGAGACACTCGGTTGAAGAATGTTTGAAGGCTGCCACTAAGAAAACTATGTGTTATGGGCCTACTGACTGGATCAACTAAGAATACTCTTTGACAGCAGCAGCCCATGGTAGCAGAAGAGAGACAGCCCACCTCATCTATTCACCTACATCTAGAGGGGATATTCACCTAGCTTCTAGAATAAATCCACCTCATCTATGTTATTGCTTTCTCTGTAATGGTGCGCCTAAAGCATCTTTCATTGTATTCCTTTAATCATATAGGTGGCAGGACAGCTGGCAATCGGTTAGAATATGTTCTAACCGATTGGCCTATTAAAGGAAGGAAAAGGATAGATAGCTATGTAGAAGAATCAAGAAGAATTTCCATTGTATTGAGAGATCGGGCCTCTCTAAGAGCCCTCCTCAATATTCAGTCACTGTTATCCTCATTTTGTTGCCATTTTCACTCTCTTCATAAGAAAACCCCTTACAAGTGGTATCAGAGCCAGTCTTTCTTACCCATCGCTTCTACCTTCTCTCTCTCTCCCTGCCCAAATTTTTTTTTTTCCTTTCTCATGGCTGACGGTACTCGTCTTGCCCACCTCACCGATTCCTTAAAAACTTGCCATGACCACATCGCCCAGCAAGAATCCACTAATGTAGCTGTTCAACAACAGCTGACCGAGTTGACAAAAATGTTCCGAACTTTTCTGGCCACTCAGCCCAGACCTCCCCCGGAGCGACCACCACCTGATGAGGCTCCTCCATTTCAGCTTCATGTTGCTCCCGGGCGTGCTGATCAACCTTCACATGCTCGTAACGGGCGTGCTGCTCTGGAGGGTCGGGACGACCAACGAGTTCATAGAGACCACCTTCGCCAAGGAGGTCATGATGGTTGGGACATGTGAGATGAGCGCCATTTTCGATTTGAGGATGACTATCCTGAGCATAACCGGGAGGAGCGCTTGTTTCCTGCTCGGCCTTTTCGTTTGGACTTTCCGCGATTTGATGGTGAAAATCCAGCCAATTGGTCTTACAAGGCGAACCAGTTCTTTGATTATTATCAAACTCCTCTGTACCAATGTCTCCGCATCGCCTCCTTTCACATGGAGGGGGAAGTGCTTATCTGGTTCCAAGATGCAGACGATGCTGGCCAGTTTCCCACTTGGGACGCTTTCCTTCAGTCCCTGCTTACCCGCTTTGGGCCGACGTATGACGACCCGATGGAGTCATTGATGCGTCTTCGTCAAGTCTCCTCTGTATCGGACTATACGTCCCAGTTTGAGGCCCTCTCAAACCGTTTGCGTGGGATTTCTGAATCCAATCGCCTTAGCTGTTTTCTGAGTGGACTCAAGGATGACATCCGTTTGCCGGTCAGGATGCTTCATCCCCCTAACTTGGTGGCAGCATTTGGGTTGGCCAAGTTACAAGAAGAGTACCTTCTCACCTCTCGACGGCCGCTCCGTTCTTCTTCCTCTTCTTACTCTTTTGGCCGTCACCAGTCTTGGGGCCAGTCCAGCAGCTCCCCAGCTACCTCGAGCCCTTCTTTGCCCTCAACCCATGTTCCATTGGCCTTACCTGCCAAGAGTCCTTCCGGGCTTCCCATACAGCGCATTTCACCCGCTCAAATGAAAGAACGGCGTGACAGAGGCCTCTGTTACTACTGTGATGATAAATGGTTACCTGGGCATAAATGTAAATCTCCACGGCTATATCTCATGTTTGGATTGACACTTCCTATGGAAGAACCCTCTGAGGATGTTTTTTATGATACAACGGATTTCATTGATTCTGTTCCTGCATTCGATGTGGTGGAATGCAAGGATCCGGAGATCTCCATCAATGCTATTTCTGGTTCACCAGGTTCCAAGTCCATGCGTGTCCTCGGGGTTTTGCAGTCTCACCCAGTAAGCATCCTTATTGATTCAGGAAGTACTCATAACTTCCTGGATCCATCCATGGCTGCCCGTGTCAACCTCTCAATTATCTCCACTTCCCTGTTGCATGTCAAGATTGCTAATGGAGATACTATTCCATGCTTCGGGCGTGTTTCGGCAGTTTCCTTCAAGGTTCAGGGACACCCTATTTTGGCTGATTTCTACATCATCTCCTTAGGAGGCTGTGACATGGTCCTTGGTGTTCAGTGGTTGCAAACCCTGGGACCCGTTCTTTGGGATTTTTCTTTAATGACTATGCATTACTCATGTGATGGCGTGTCTACCTTGTTGCAAAGGTTAAGCTCTCTCGAGTTAACACTAGAAGAAGGGGGTCATTTTCTTAAACCAGCTGCTTCGGCCAATAAAGGGTTCCTACTTAAACTCATTTCAGGCTCAACAGATCATCCAAACCCCAAGTACCCGCTTGCTCTCCAGTCCCTTCTTCACACATACAAGTCAGCCTTTGCTGAACCCACTGCCTTACCACCTCCTAGATCCCATGACCACAAAATTCCCTTGACAACCTCACATCCAGTCAATGTGCGTGCCTATCGTTACCCTTACTTCCAAAAATTAGAAATCGAAAAACTTATCCAAGAGATGTTATTGTCTGGTGTCATACGCCCAAGCCAAAGCCCTTTTTCAGCTCCTGTCCTTTTGGTGCGCAAACCGGATGGTAGTTGGCGCTTATGTGTTGACTACCGGGCACTTAACCACGTTACAGTCAAAGATAAGTTTCTGATTCCCGTCATTGACGAATTGCTTGATGAACTTCAAAGGGCGGTGGTTTTCTCTAAACTGGATTTACGTTCCGGCTATCACCAAATCCGCATGCACTCGGACGATATTCCGAAGACGGCGTTCCGAACCCATGAGGGACATTATGAGTTCCTCGTCATGCCTTTCGGTCTCACAAATGCCCCGGCCACTTTTCAAGGTCTTATGAACGATATATTCAAACCTTACCTCCGCCGTTTTGTGCTCGTCTTCTTCGACGACATTTTGGTATATAGCAGTTCTATGGAGAATCATTTGCTTCATTTGCAGACAGTACTTCAGGTTTTGGTTTAACACCACCTTTTTGCCAAACTTTCAAAATGTAGATTTGCTGAATCTGAAATTGAGTATCTTGGTCACTTGATTTCTCATCATGGGGTGCGGGCAGACCCATCTAAATTGGATGCTATGATCTCCTGGCCTCTTCCCCAATCCATTAAAGCTTTACGAGGATTTTTGGGCCTCACCGGTTACTACCGAAAATTCATCCGTAATTATGGGTTGATCGCGGCTCCGTTAACAGCCCTATTGAAGAAGGATTCTTTTGTGTGGTCTCCTGCCGCTACTCAGGCTTTTGCAGCCCTCAAAGAAGTGGTCAGCTCCCCACCTGTTCTTCGTCTTCCAGATTTTTCACAGCCCTTTCTTATTGAATGCGATGCTAGCGGTTCTGGGTTGGGAGCCGTTTTAATGCAAGCTGGTAGGCCTATTGCCTTCCTTAGTAAGCCCTTGAAGGGTCGTGCCCTTTTTCTTTCTACCTATGAGAAAGAGCTGCTTGCCTTGGTCACAGCCGTTAAGAAGTGGCGTCCTTACTTACTCGGGCATTCGTTCACTGTTCGCACCGACCATCAGGCCTTAAAATTCCTTTTAGAGCAGCAGGTTGGTACGAGTACACAGCAGCGTTGGTTGTCCAAGCTTTTGGGGTACAACTTTGTCATTGAGTATAAGCAAGGCCGGGACAACAAAGTAGCCGATGCATTATCAAGGCAAGCTGCCGCATGTGATTCACCTCAGACAGATTTCTCGGTCTCTTTAATTTCCTTTCCTACTCCGGATTGGATATCTGACTTAAAATCTTCTTACAATGATGATCCGAACACTCTGGCAGTATTGGAAGAATTGCAGTCAGGAAAAACCAGCTCTGGTCGGTTCACACTTCAGCAAGGTCTGCTGCTCTGTAAGGGCAGACTATGGATTGTCAAAGGGTCTCCCTTTCAACATCAAATTTTGGAGTTTCTTCACTCCAACCCAGCAGCTGGACATTCCGGGTACCATAAAACTCTTGCTCGTGCCAAGGTCAATTTTATTTGGTCAGGAATGAAGACTGACATCAAAACCTTTGTCCGAGAGTGCCAGGTCTGCCAGGAAAATAAACATGAGACTGTACTCCCTGCTGGGCTCCTACAACCCCTGCCAATACCTTCTCGGGTTTGGTCGGATATATCGCTGGATTTCATAGAAGGTCTTCCTATTTCTCATGGGTTCTCTATTATTTTGGTAGTTGTCGACCGCCTATCCAAATATGGCCATTTTCTCCCATTAGCTCATCCTTACTCTGCCTCTCGGGTAGCTCACTTGTTTATGACCAACATTTTCAAGTTACATGGTATGCCATCTACCATTGTATCGGATAGGGACCCTACCTTCACAAGTTCATTCTGGCGTGAACTCTTCCGTTTGCAGGACAGCACCTTGTCCTTCAGCTCCTCTTATCACCCTCAATCGGACGGCCAAACCGAGGCCCTTAATAAGTGCCTCGAAACATACCTCCGCTGTTATGCAGGGTCTAAGCCTAAGGCTTGGAGTACTTGGCTACCCCTGGCTGAGTGGTGGTACAACACCAGCCACCACTCTTCTACTGGGTATACTCCTTTTGAAGCTGTCTACGGCTATGCACCACCTTCCCTCCTCTCTTACGTTCCCGACACTTCAGCAAATTTAGCCGTGGATACTCAGCTAAGGGATCGTACTAAGGTGCTTACTCTACTCAAGGAACACTTACATCATGCCCAAAATCGCATGAAAACTTATGCCGACAAAATCGTTCGGATCGTCAATTTAGTATTGGCGATTGGGTGTACTTACGGCTCCAGCCATACTGGCAGAAATCCCTGGCTCTGCGAAAGAATCTCAAATTATCTCCCAGGTTTTTTGGCCCCTTTAAAGTCCTGAGCAGGGTTGGCACCGTGGCTTACCGTTTGGACCTCCCATCCGAATCCCGCCTGCATCCCGTTTTTCATGTTTCGTGCTTGAAGAAGAAACTGGGCCAATCGCCCTTCCCATTGTCTTCCTTGCCACTGGTAGACCTCAATGGTGAGATTTACCCTGAACCTAAGCGTATTGTGGATCGACGGATGGTCAAACGCCGTGGCCGTGCAGCAACAGAAGTTTTGGTACGATGGCTGGGTGCTTCGGCTGAAGATGATACTTGGGAGCTTTTGTGGACTTTGCAGGAACGCTATCGGCACCTTGTGGGCAAGGTGCTCTAATGGGGGAGGCCTTGTTATGGGCCTACTGACTGGATCAACTAAGAATACTCTTTGACAGCAGCAGCCCATGGTAGCAGAAGAGAGACAGCCCACCTCATCTATTCACCTACATCTAGAGGGGATATTCACCTAGCTTCTAGAATAAATCCACCTCATCTATGTTATTGCTTTCTCTGTAACGGTGCGCCTAAAACATCTTTCATTGTATTCCTTTAGTCATATAGGTGCAGGATAGCTGGCAATCGGTTAGAATATGTTCTAACTGATTGGCCTATTAAAGGAAGGAAAAGGATAGACAGCTATGTAGAAGAATCAAGAAGAATTTCCATTGTATTGAGAGATCGGGCCTCTCTAAGAGCCCTCCTCAATATTCAGTCACTGTTATCCTCATTTTGTTGCCATTTTCACTCTCTTCATAAGAAAACCCCTTACACTATGAAATCTTAGCGTTCAGTAAAGTACCGTTCGAAGACCGTGGCCTCAAAAATACCGAATTTCATCTTAACTTCAACATTTCTCAAGGCTATATAAGAACTTCAGTGGACGATTTTCAAGGAGACATGAGTGCTTTGTTTTGTGTTCTAAGAGAGTACTATAGCATCCTTATGCTTTCAATTTCTAATCTCTCTTAGATTTTTGTTAAACCACACTAAATTGCACATAAACTTTTAGCTACCAGAGTTCCGAGATTGTAAGATGAGACTTTATAAAAAAAAAAATTGGCTAGAGGTTCTAAAGCTATTGCATTGTTTGTTTAGTACAAGTGAGGTGTCCATTAAAAGGTTTTATAAATATGGACTACATGTAATTTAATTCTTCTATGATTGATGAATTTTCTGGGTTTGGCTATTTTGGATTTGTTTTACCTTTAAAGAGTTTTTCAAAGGATTTTCATATTGCTTTGCATATTTTGATGGTTGTTATGTGGTTGCTATATTTTTTTAATTGGTTGAATATTTTAGAAAACACCTATTTACCCTTATTTAGGTGTTGTTTGGGGACAATGGGGAAATTTCATGGAGAAAAGAGCAAAATTAGGGTTTTGGGTAAAATGCTGGATTTGGTGTTGTTGTGATGTGAGTTTGGAGGAGTTTTTACATAGAAGCCTAGAAGGTTTAGTTTTTGTGGGTTATTGTTCGAACAAGGCTATGCCATAGTACCTAGATCATAACTACAATCGAAGCCCGTTAGAATAAGATGGTGATGTAGGGCAAGTTTTAATCGGACCTGCTTTAATAAAAAGGCCGTATCTCAAGTTTCTGACATCGAATGGGGGCATACGTGGTTGTGTTGGAAAGCTCATTTAGATGCCTACCTAGTCATGTTTCATGAAGTTTTACTAAATTTCAAGGTTTATCGAGTCAAAATGGGTTGTAAAGAGAAGAATAGAAAGCTAGACAAAATAGCTTGTTCGTAGTAACGTTGGAACGAGAATTGGGTAGAAGAAGTTCAAGCAAGGCAGAATCACTTGTACATAGTCTCTTCTGAAGTTGTGTTCCATTGAGATTGAGGTTCAAACAGAAGCACTAGTTCAATAACTCGTTTGAACAAGATGGCAACTGAATTGAGAATTCAAGTGAGAATATGATGAAACCCTAGTCACATTCGAACGAGATGTAACCTGTTTGAACAAGTTGCGGCACAGTTTTTGTATTTGACTTTATTTCATTATTTTCTTAGGTTTAGGGGTCTAAGTAGTATAAATACATGTTATGGTCGTCTAGAGCCTCAATTTTTTTTTATGAACTTTTGATGGCTACTGATTAGTTATCAAATAGAGATACTTAGAGGTTGAGTTTTCTCTTATGTTTGTCTCAAATCCTTAATTGACTCTTGGTTTTAGAAAGATTTATGATTCTAGTTTTGTTTGTCTTTGCGAACCCATTTCGCTATATTGCATCAATTGGTATAAGAGCCTAGGTGCGCGGCATCAAAACCTTAACGTGAAACCACCCGAGAAAAAGCTAGTGGTGCTAGCTAAGACTAGTAGAGGGCAACCATACAGGATAGAGGTTGCTGGGTATAGCAGCCGGAAGACTCAATCAACTTTTATACTATTTAATTAATATTCTAACACTTTTCATCACATGTGGTTTTGTGGGCTCAAACTCACTCTTTATTAGTAAGGCTCAACATGTATAATGTTTAATTGAAATAGTAGATAAATTGTGGAGTTCGAATTTAAACTCATAACTTCCGCTCTGATACTATATTGTATAACCACTTATCCTAAAAGTCAAAGCTAGCTTATAGAAAATTGTAGATTTAATCATTTAACTAATATTCTAACCATTTCCCTTTAAATGAAATCCTAATAACTCTAATCCAAGCAAGCTTTTCCTTAGAACCACCGATAAAAGATGTTCAAACAGCTTTCACTTACACCTGTACTGTTCATTACAAACTCGTGTTACATTTTTTTTTTTTTTTTTTTTTTTTGGGGGGGGGGGGTGGGGGGTGGGGGAGGGATGAATAAGCATTTACTGAGAAGAAAAAACACAATACAAAGAAGAGACCCGCACAAAGTCCTCCCAACAACAAGAAGAAACAACGTACACCACCAATAAACCACACAAACCTACGAGGCTCACTCACAACCAGAACAAACTTGCAATCAGCAAGCAATGCCAGCATGGCACTAAAACAAAGCCAAACCAAATCGAAAAAAGACTAATTGACTAAGATCGAGAACATCGATCTTCAAAGATAGTACTCCAAGAGCTTCTTAACATTCTATTCGCAAAGTTAAACTTAAAAGAAAGAGAATTAATCCGAAGCCTAACCAGTGAGATAATGTCCAGAAAAATATTGGCCATCTCTAATTTGTGCTTAATTACCAGCAAATAGTCTAGACTTTATGTCTCTCCAAATCAATGTTGTAGATCGACCATGGAGACAAGCATCAATCTAATGATCTTAAAAACAAGATAATTACCTTTGAATTAAATTGCTCACCACATCATGCAAAAGATCAACCTAACAAGAATAAGTACGTACAAAGGCAAATTGCATTTGACAAAAAAAAAAAAAAAAAATACCCTGCCATTACAAACTATTTTGCCCGGCAAGTAAATTAGTTAGCCACTAATCTTTCCATACCCAAGTGATACTCTTGTTGCCAATGGTCACAGAAGCCTGTTTATGATAAAGCAAGACTATAATTACCCCCATATTTGTGATTATGGCGTACGTGTACTTTTTTGGTGGTTAGGATGGAATCATCATTTCACATAATAACTTGTTAATTTCTTCAAATTCTATATGAGTGCAAGGAAATAATTGGACTGGAGCCTCTTCCGTTAAATTCTAAGATTAATTAAATTGATCATATATCAGAAAAAAAAAAGATAAAGAGCTTTTGATTTTAATTTGTTGATGAACTAGTAATCACGTATTTTCTTTTGATTCTTTTATCCCTTTCATTTTTCACTAGGCATGCACAATGAATATATTTGATTTCAGGAGAGTTTTAGATCCCACGCAATTAGCAGAAAATTATTCCCAAATTAAATAAGCTTCTTACAGCAAAAGTAATTATGAAACCATCACCCATTAATCAAAATGAGAAGATCAGGGTGAACGATTTTGTGAATCTCTTGAAAGAAATTATTAACCGATCGATGCATTTAATACACCCTCCATAAACAAAAACATAATTATAGTAAAAGATTAAAAATTACAAGCAATATTTTAAGTTTTACAATAAATGAGAGAGTGTCCAAAAAACAACAAAGATATACAAAGAATTACAAAGCCAGCTGAAATAGCAGCAAGGATTACAAACAATATCAATACTGATCGCCATTTTATATATGTCGTCCCATCAATTGCAATAATAAGGCAATTGATATAATCTTTTAACTAGAGAGAGTAGATAAAGAGGTGGATATAAAAAAAAATAACCTCTTTCAGTAGCTCATGACTTCCGACTCAAAAGTATTCTCTTGTTTCTTGAGGCTCAGGCCCCAGCCGAAGTTCTAGGTCCAGTCCTGCCGTAACCTGCGAAGGCGCTGGAATCCCCTTCTCTTCATTCCCGCCGGCACAACCACCTGCCTTTTGGGCCGATGGTCTCTCAAAAAACAAGGGAAGCTGGTGACGTTCTTCTAGACCAATTTCGTCCCTATTATCATCTTCCAGATTGAGAGAACATGGCTTTTTAGGACTGCAACTCTTTTCTTCACGTGACTCTAGTTGAAATAAAAATTTCTCCTCCAAAACTCGAGGCTCCTGATGGGCGGGATTCAGTGTGGACTCCGGAGGGAGAGAGTTTTCATCGGCAGCTTGTTTAAGCTTGGCTCTATCCCTTCGATGGATATTCATGTGACCCCCTAGAGCCTGTGCATTTGAAAAGCCTCTCTGGCAAAAGGCACAGGTATATGATCTAACCTGGCCTGAGCCCTGCAACTCTGAGCCCCATTTCATCTGGTCAGACTTTTCCAAGTTTTGGGGATTAATCGCCATTTTCAGGCAAGGAAGGGTAATACACAGAGAAAGATCGAGAAAAGAGAAGGAAATGTTGGGGGGCCGGGAGAGGTGGTCAACTGGTCGGTTGTGGGATATATTGTTTTTATTGATGAACTATAGTACTCTTTTGTTCTAGGTAACTTGCATGCATGAACAACATAATTATTTTATTATAATTAATTTCTTATTTTTATATCGATCTTCAATAAATCTTGTGTACATGAATCTTGGTTAATTTTGAATTAAAGTTAATATATATTATGACGACTATTGGATGTCATGATATTATTAAGGGGTAATTACATTTTCCTCCCATGAACTACCGGCCTGTGTCATTTTGCCCCACGAACTTCCACTTCGACTAAAAGAGAGCATTAAACTACCATTTTTACACATTTTGCCCATTTCCGTTAGGAATCCCGTTAACTTGGATGGAATATACCATTTTTTTCCGTTAATTTTGATTTAAAGACCAAAATGCCCTCTACAGTAATTAATAAAAAAAAAATATTAAAATTAATATATTTAAAAAAAAAAAAAAAATGAAGGAAAAAGGGGTGGTGGCAGCCACCCCTGAGGTGGGCGGGTGGCCTGCGAGCCACCCCGGCCTAAGGGGTGGCCGCACGGCCTCACAGAACCTGGGATGGCCGCGCGGCCACCCTAGGTCATTTCTAGAGTGGCTACGCGGCCACCAAGCTTCCGTGGTGGCCGCGAGCCACCCCCAAAGGTGTCTCCGGCCACCTCTAGGGTGGCTCGCGGCCCACCCCGGCCTAAGGGGTGGCCGCACGGCCACCCCAGAGGTGGCCGGAGACACCTTTGGGGGTGGCTCGCGGGCCACCCATGGCCTCTGGGGTGGCTGCGCGGCCACCCCTTAGGCCGGGGTGGGCCGCGAGCCACCCCAGAGGTGGCCGGAGCCACCTCTGGGGGTGGCTTGCAGGCCACCCATGGCCTCTGGGGTGGCTGCGCGGCCACCCCAGAACCGCCACCCAGCCACCTCAGGGGGTGACGGCTTTCTTCATTTTTTTTTTTTAAGATGAGGGTATTTATGTTATTTTTGAAATTGAGTTAGGGCATTTAAGTCTTTACATGAATTAGACTGACGGAATGGGGCAAAGTGTGTAAAAATTGTAATTTGATGCTCTCTTTTGGTCCAAGTGGTAGTTCGTGGGGGCAAAATGACACAGGCCGGTAGTTCATGGGGGAAAAGGTAATTACCCTTATGCCGAAAAGAGGTGTTCAGTTTTTTTTTTTAATAGATAATGTTCAGTTTTATTTAAGTTAGGAGGAGAATACATTTTGTCCTTGCACTACGACCACTTTGAAGTATTTCTTTCTAAAATATCAAGATTTAAAAATTATTAAAAAAAAAAACCAATTTTTTTTTTTTTAGAAAAAAGGGTGGCGGAGGGTGGTTTGGCCATCTCAAAATCCAAAAGGATAATTTGTTTTCAAATTTTTTTTTTTTTATTATTGTTTTAATAACTACTAGGGTAACGTGTTTCAGTTGACAGGGTATTTTGAAAAGAAAGACACCAAAGTATACATGTGACGCGCACGTAACCGCTTTTTCATCAATTTTAACGATTAATCTTGCTAATGGAGTGGCCTTTTTGAAATGGAATGGTAGTTTGAGGCTCGCAAATGCCACTTTTTGAAGTTTGGTGGTGCAAGTAGGGGTGCCAATTCGTATTCATGTGTCGGATATGGGTTGTGTTGAGACATAAGTTTAACACTATATAAGTCAATTCTAACCCGACCTATTTAATTAAATAAGTTAGACCCTTCAACCCTAACCCGTTAATTTGTGTCGAATTAGCGAGTCATGTTAAAAATTACAAACTTTAATGTCACGTATTGCGTTCAGGTTATGTTGAAGCATGTGGGTATAAGACTATATAGATCAACCCTAACCTAAACCATTAATTAAACGGATCAAACCTTTCGACTTTAACTCATTAATTTCGTGTCGGGTTCATAGTCTTGTCAAAGATTGTCAGTCCTACGTGCAAAAAAAAGTTATGGTAATTTAGGAGGATCAAAGTATATTTTCCCATTTTTAAGTTTTTCTTTAATTAAATGACTAACATATACTCTTCAAAATGGTTAAAAGGACATAAATAAATTAATTCATAGCAATATATTTTGGTTTTTGAACAGAGATTTTTTTACTGTGCTGAACAATAATTAAAGTCAGTAATGACAGTCGCAATCTTGGCATGAAATCCCTTCTGCTCATTCAAGGACTCGACTAGACGCCTTCTTTGGATTCCATGAAGAGTATCAATATGGTAAAAAAAACCTATCAAATTCATATTGCACCCTTTGGAACTTCAAAAAGGTTGATCTATTACTTGCTTAGCGTGAAAAGTTAATCTACTTATTACTGAGATAGAAAAGTTAATCTTTCATCTTAAGGTGATCAATTTGCGCAAGTTACAAAGGGTCAAGCGATCCATCCTCGGTTTCCCTTTCAAATTAACGTGGCAGTCTACGTGGTATTGATATGTCAATTATAATCAAATATAATTTTTTTGTAACGGACATCCATGCATGCCAAGTGTCATGTACTGTCAAGTTAATCACAATCAAATTAAATGTTTAGCTACTGATATGGTAGATGCCACTCGGACCTACAAATAGATGTGATATTGTCACGTCAAGATCAATTTTGAAAAGAATTTGTAATAAAACTCTCAGAAACCTTACTGCTTATAGCTAGCACTAGCTATTTAGTTTTACGTAAACGAATTATGTTACTTTTACTTGCAGCTCTCAGTTTACTGAAATTTTCAACTTATCCCTCAAATGTGTTTGTTTTTGACACAGTTCAGTTTTTGCTTCCTCCTACCAAAGCTTAAGCCAAAAATGAATGTTTAAGGACACCCAATCCATAGGGGATATGGATCCTGGACCGAAATGCTGCAAACTAAGGCTCCGATTGATTCGGCGTAAAATGTTTCACAGACGGCTTAATTAAGTTAGGTCAATTTTCAAGAATTTTCCACTAATCCTCTATAACTTGCACGGGAAATATATAGATTCAGTTCAATATATATATATATAACGTTCTGTTGAACCTTAATTAATTAATTGCCTAGGTCAGGTGCCATATCTTCTTCATCTTCAAGTACTCCTAACATGCATGTATCTCCTGCTTAATTCATAGAGTAAACCTAATACTCGTCTAACCTTAATTATTATTTTACGTACCACATTTTGAGTTGACCATGGTGTGGGTTTTAGGTACAATTAATATATAGTTAAATACCCTCATCATTCATCAATCTAACGACTACTTCTCATTGTCTCATCTCCGGCCGTCACCTTTTTTGTTTTTTTCTCTTTTTCGTCAGTTTCGCCGATTGAAAGGTTTCGCCGGGAAGGAAAGCGATTGTTCTCTTGCCATTATTAATAAAGTAAAACCTCTTATAATAGATGGATTATCAACTGAGTTAAGCGTCACTTTTAAAATTAAACCACCGGTTTATCAACTCTACGCAACGTATAGCATAAAAGCAGATAAAATGTGGTTTACTGGCCTTTTTTATTTATTTTTTCTTTTCTTTTTTACCTCAGCAATTTCTTTATTAATTTTCACTCAAGCTTACCAATTTATATATAACTCATGCATATACGTGTCATCCAGAAAGTCAATATCAGAACCTTTTTCAGATTTATTAATTTTCGCGCGGGTTCAAGTGCTTGAAGAGCATATCTACCGAAACAATTACTTTAATTTACCTTTTAATTAATCTCATATAAATATAGCATTGAATGCATTGTTGCTGACCTAAGTGCTTTGGATTCCAGAAGCCTGACTTGTTTTTAAGGCTGTGTAACACACAATGATTTATAATCCCTTTACTATCCCATGCATAAAGCATGTTGGAATTACAATATTTTCAGTTTACTATATGACTCCGTTCAAAATAGCAAATGAGTGTTACGTGGACTACCATATGATAGTTTACATTTCAGTAACTGACGTGGTATGCGTCACGTCTGTTTGCAAATACAGTAACTATTACATGAACTGTCACGTGACATCCTATATTTTAGTAGCTGACGTGGTAAATGATACATGGACTGTCACGTCAGTTTGTAAGGAATTTGTAGTAAAAATTATAATATTCATATTTCTAGCAAGATTGAATCTAGAATTTGAATAAATTCACCTAGGCAAAGTGACAAATAACCAAAACCATTAAACTGGTGGAATCAAGATTTTGTTTTGTTGCATCTGACGGTGCATGTACATAGTGTCACAACTTTTAAAAAATTTAAATGATGTTACAATATAGTACTTCATTAGGCCGGGTTAGGGTTCAATATATAGAATATACTTAAAAATGTATATAGTATTAATTAAAAGTTGAATTTGTTTTTTAAAGATTATATTGTATATGTATAGTACATAAATGTAACCTCATGTGTCACATTATGTATATTGTGTCAGAAGCTCACATGTTCTATTATTTTGGAAAATGTGTCACAATCTCATGGAATTGTGACACATTATTTGGGAACCAACTTTTGGTAAAAAAAAGGATTAAATACATATTTGCCCCCTGTGCTTTACGACCTTTATTTTTTGCCCCCTCAGTTTCACTTTTTATCAAATTTGGTACCTATGGTCTATGAAAAGACGGAAATGGTACCTCCGTCTAATTTCTCGTCCAAAACTAACGTCCACCCACGGCATTTTCTATCATGTTGTTGGAAACGATGTGTAAATAATTGGGTTCTGGGCTTCAAATTTTCAGGTACCCAATGACATGGGTGGACGTTAGTTTTGGACGGGAAATCATACGGAGGTACCATTTCCGTCTTTTCATATACCACAGGTACCAAATTTGATAAAAAGTGAAACTGAGGGGGCAAAAAATAAATGTTGTAAAGCACAAGGGGCAAATATGTATTTAACCCTAAAAAAAATTGGAAAGTTTAGCATTTTTTATATTTTAAATATGTTAAATATATTATCTAACTCATTTATATATCAATAAATAAATATATTAAATATTTAATTATTTAGCAACATACCACATACAAAACATCTACAAATAGCCACGTGTTGGATTATAGCACGTCATTGTCTTGCCACGTGTAATTTTTAGCATGTCACTAAAAATATACATTTCTTTTTTTTAGAAAAAATTATATATGTGCCGACATGTTGAATGTAGGATGTCACCACATGGTGACGTGGAGGATATAGCACATCGCCATGTGGGAACGTGTCCACTTCAACATGTCGCGGAATGCACACATGGTGCAAGGACCACGTTGTTGAATTATTTGCAGACGTGGCCTTAGTCCAAACGTGGTAAAAACGCCACGTGGCTACAACAGTTTTGAATACTGTAGCCACGTGGCGAAATGCCGAATTTTTTTGTCGTGATATAAGTAGGTCTTAACACTATACCAGCCCCGCATGCCTCCAACTTAAAGGTCATCAGGCAAGTTGCTCTTACTAATATTATATGCTTCCATCTTTGTATGGTTTTGGTTACGTAATTTCTTACGTACTGATCAAGTTGGGTTTACGTACTGATCAAGTTGGGCAGAGTTGAGAGATTGACAAAGATTGAGAAAAGAACACACCCAAGTTGGAGTGTTCCATAGGTGTTCTTTTAATTAGCCTTCCACTTTGTTAAAATATTGATTAAATTATTAAATTTACCTCTTTTTATCGGCTTAAACTTTTGGGATAAATAGTAATTTAACATGGTATTAGAGTTAAAGGTCCTGAGTTCGAATATTGATTCCGTCATTTACCTCCTATTTTAATTAAATATTTCACGTGTTAGACCTCACCTATTAAAAAAAAAGTTTGAATCCACGCGTGAGGGAGAATGTTAAAGTATTGATTAAGTGATTAAATTTACATTTTCCTATCAACTAAAGCTTTTAAAATAAGTGGTGATTTAACACGCTTTATGCTTAGAGGTAAAAGATAAGCTTGGTGCTTGGATGTGGTAGCCTTAAAGTTCGTAGTATATATGTTTTAAACCATGTAAATAATAATAATAATAAATAAAAAATAAAAAAAAACCCGACGTCATACAAAAATATATGGAAGTTGTCCTACCCCGCTAAATATCTGGGCAAATGGTTTAGACTTTGATTAAAAAAGAAAAATGCTACAAAAGAATTACTGATGTGAACTGTGATTAATTTATTTTACTATAAACATGATGTCATACATGCGTGGTCCATGTATTAATATTGAAATTGATAGAATATTAATTAAATGATTAAATTTGTCACTTTCTAGCTGCTTAAGCTTTGCGATAATAGATGATTTAATATGGTATTAGAGCAAAACGGATTTTGAGTATTATCTCTGTCATTCATCACTTTACATTTCAATTAAATATTCTTTGCGTTGGGCCTCACTTGTTAAGGGTTTGGGGCCTTCTTTCCTATCGGCTTAAACTTTTGAAATAAGTAGTAATTTTAACAGGAATCCAACACCATATTTCCTAATTTTTCTGCACTCTACAAAACCAACATATTTTAATCTTGAAGAAACTCATAATATTGAAATGGAAAAATAATGACAATAACGAAACAAAAGAAAATAGAGACAAAGAATATACGGTTGGTTTAGTGTTGGATACATATGTCGACGTCTACCGGTAGTGAAGAGCCCTAAAGGGCTATTATTATTCATTGATAATACTTTCAATACAAAATGTTCATATTTATAAGAGAATTGGGATATGTAAAGATAATATAAGTATGGTAGATGAAGATAAAATCAAATCTGATTACTTAAAACTTAGGTAAGAGATTGATTATAATTAATTAAATCTGATCATATATTCTAACAAATGTTTCATATCAATCAACATGCGTACCCTATTTATTTGATACAAGAAGGATGTATTTTGTATCCTGAATATTCTTCAGTTAATTAATTTTTACAATGGGCATTGGGCACGCCTCTAGGGATGTATGCAAGATCAATGAATTAATTCGAAAGGAAATATAAATTTTAATAAAAACTAGCTTTTGAGGCATGGGAATTAAATTCATATTATATTTCAAGTTCAAGGCCTTGACAATTAGATCATTTTTAATGTCTTTAATTCTAGCTACCTACATACGTAGGACATCATCGACTCCATCCATGAGGTGGCAGCATCTGGCCGGTCCAAGCTGCGTTTACGCATGCATGATGTACGTATGACGATCGACAATGTCCAGATCATCGATCAGTAACACTTCTTAAGGTACCAATATTTAATTAAGGGCATAATATTTTTGGTTCTAATGCATGCATCTATGATCTACCACCGTCCAAAATAACAATTAGATAAAGATATAGGCTTTGATCATCATCATCATCATCATATAACTAATTAATGATCATGAGCCCGACAATGACTGGAATTGTGGCTTTCTTAGAGGACATACAAAGCAGGCAAGCAATATGGTAACCGACTATTTCATCACCAAATAACAGATAATGATAGTAAGACACGTACGTGGGAATATATTGAATGAAAGATGTTCTCTACGGATCAACTGATGTTTTCTTTTTTTTTTTCGTTCTAATTAATGGTTTCTTTCTTACTAATTAATTTGTCTATATATATTTTCCACCCAAACTGCCTGTTTAATTTGCGACAAAACGTTCTATGTGTATGCCTGTGACCTCATTAGATACGATAACTCACCTATGATCAGTTATTGAGAGTCTATATTTATAAAATTTCCTGTTACAAATGTTAAAATATTGAATAAATGATTAAATTTATTATTTCATATTAGATTAAGTTTTTTAATTAGGTAACTGATAATTTAACATTGTATCATAATAGAGATCTTATATATATTCAAATTCTATTTCCATAATTCACCAACCATTTCAATTGAATATATCATGTGTTATATGTTGAGAAGAGTTTTAAACCCACTATGAGAGAGGAATGTTATAATATTAATTAAATTACTAAATTCTATCTTGCTATTAACTTAAACTTTTAAAATAATTAAGCATTAAAGTATTAATTAAATAGTGTTTAAAAAAAAAGCCCTATTTTGAAAGACCCCTTGGAAATCGTGTCTCGCATGCAGTAATGCTCAATTCAATTATATGTAGAGTAATGCTACACATCATCCCCTTGTCCTCCTTTTGTCCTCCCAAAATTAATGTGGCTCTTAAAATCACCATTGAATTTTTGATATATCACTCTTGGATTTTGATCCAATGGTGATTTTAAGAGCCACATCAATTTTGGGAGAATAAAAGGAGGATAAGGGGATGATATGTAGCATTACTCTTATATGTATTCGCACGTCCAAATAGGAAGGAAATTGGTGGAAATGAACAAATGATAACGGACCCCGAATTGAAGCATTTGCACCGGCAACTTTTCCCATATATATACAGTCCGACGATTGAAAAGTCCAAAGGCCTAGAGCTAATAATTCTCATTGTAACTTTGGTAAGTACGTTGCACAAGAGAATTGGTGGAGGGAAAGTATTGGGCATGTGGACCTGATATCAGTCCATTAACCAACTAACTCGAGAACAACTAAATAGCTCTACACTAAATCCTCTTCTAAGCCATGTCAGAAAGTACCGTCCCCATGATCCTTGACATGAGGCAATATGCATGATGGGGTCGTGGGGTGTAGGGAATATTTGCAGCAGAAAAATCTCCAATGAAGGTGTAACACGTGGCAGAAGGTTATGACAAAATCTGTTAAAAAAAATTGGCAGACACCAAGTGAAAGAAGATTTTTGTCTCCTTCCATATATAGCACACTACTTTTGCTTTCTCTAAGAGTATTCGTTTTGCTTTATACTAACTTAAGCAATAGAGTTATCTCTCACCGGTCCACTCCGACAAACTCTTTTGTTAAGTTCTTCTCTC
This sequence comes from Alnus glutinosa, assembly GCF_958979055.1. Lineage (NCBI taxonomy): Eukaryota > Viridiplantae > Streptophyta > Magnoliopsida > Fagales > Betulaceae > Alnus > Alnus glutinosa. The sequence goes on from NC_084892.1 coordinate 25,200,721, forward strand.
CTTGTAACTACTTTCAATTATTATCTCGGCACGTGGTCAACTGTTCTATCAAGGTCCAACCTTGTATACCAACCCTTTGGGGTTATCTCTAACAATTCATACTTTTCATTCCAAAATAAATAAATAAATGTATGGAATGGAAATTAAATAACCATGTTCGGAGGTTAATCAAGTATTCGAAGAGGTTTGAACACCTTATTAAATAAACAAATAAATAAGATTTAAACATGCACTTGTTATCCGCTGATTAGTGTGATATTACTTGTTAAAGTTTACATCTTGGTGTATATTTTTTTGGTGTTGGTGCTTTTCTGAACAAAGCACTAGTATGGCTCAAACAATCTATATATACGTAATTTTGTCTTAATTAATTAGGCGGTGCACATTTTGCTGATTAGTTAGAAATTTCGTTGGTAGCTAGCTAGCATCCAATTCAAAGCACATAAACAGCGAGATTAACCGTGAGGCCCATGATATGTAGCACATAAATGGGCTTCCTGTCGCTGTCTAATGATGTACTGGGTTTTATGGTTCAAACTCATTTCCTATTTGCCGATCGAGAACAAAAAACTCATTTCCTATTTGCTTAGAACAAATACGCGTAATAAATACTTGCCACTGCCAACCAGACCACTAAAAGCAGCTGCGGTACAATTTGTTATTGATGGAGAGGCAGACATAGCTAGCAATTAGTAGGGAATATATGTTCATCAATCTTGTCATCTTTGTTTTCACTTGTTCGGATGGTGGTAGATATGTTTTCCATAGGGTACCAAAGACACAGCAAAAGAAAAGACAGCCTTCAATTTGAGGTAGGATTTGATTTTTCCCTCTCTTTTTTTTCGAGCTTCTGTGGTTTTAAAATTTGGATTTATATTGAAAAAAGTTGGTTATGCTCAATTGGAATAATGTCTACAGTAGAAATAAAATGGAATAGTTATTCTAATACTTGTGTTTTTTGCAATTTTAATTTGAATTTGATGGGATTAATTAAAACAATTTCTCAATTATGATTTGAAATGTTGCTTTGGGGTTTTTGTGCTGCTATATATTCTTGTTAATAAGAAATTTTCTGGCCGGGTTAAATAAGTTGTCTCAATGAAATTGGTGTACGTAAGTTGTTTAGTGTTTACTATTAGTTAGATGGCCTAAAGGATGTGTACGTTTTATTTCTTGCCATGAGGATAATAGTCGCATGGTTGGGATGGTGCTAGAAATTTAATCATAATAAAATTAAGAGAGAGAAATAGATTTTATCCTATTGAGATTAACAAACGTACGTTAGTTTCTCCCTTTGGGAGGTGGTTTTTTAATTTTTCCCTCAAGTTTTTTAATTTGTATTTACTGACCAGTCAAAAGTTAATACGCAAGATAAATTAATCCATGGGTTGTAATATAAGAAGATTAATACTACCAAGATAAATTATTATGTATTATGGCAGCTTAGTTAACTAATATTTTATGCGAAATACTGTAATATAATTAACTAAATAAAATAAATAAACTCAATAATAAACTTATTGAGTGGGAGATATCTAAATTAGCTCTAATACTTCGTTTGTTTCGGTGTAAAATGATTTATGAAAAATGATTTTGGTATTGGTATTTAGTAGGGGCGAAAATAATGGTCAATCGAAAAATGATTTTCTTTTGACCAAAAATGCTTAATAAATTTCGGAAAATGATTGACGCTTTTTAAAAACGTAAATTATTTTCCGTAGATGGTAGCCGCAGTCGACACTCTTTTAAACAATACAGTCGACCTTTACATTTAAGCAGTTGACTATTGCCAGATTTCGACACCGGTCGGTGCTGGAATCCGGCGACATCCGACAACCATCACCGGATTCCGGTGGTGCCGTGCTAGATTCCGGCCAGTCTGGCCAGAGCGGCCGGGTTCTGGCCAGGGTCCTGGTCGGATCCGGCCGTTCTGGTTGAATCTCAGGCCAGTCTAGCTGGATCTCCAGCCATCTGGCCGAATCCGGCCTGGACCAGGCCAGAATGGCTGGATCCGACCGTTCTAGCCTAATCTCCGGCAAGTATGGCCGGAATCCGGCCTTTTGTGTCGGATTCCGGCAAAAATCGCCAGAATCCGACACAAATGGCCAGATTCTGGCCACTTTTGCCGGAATTTGTATTTGTAAAATATAAAAAAAAATATTTATATATTATTTTATATTAACATTTTTTATTTTGTGAATAAAATTTAATTTTTTTAAATTAATATGATTAAATTAAAATATAAAAAATATTTGTAATTTTCTGTACGCGCCAAACACCGAAAAATGATTTCGACGGAAAATATTTTTCTGAAAAATGACTTTTCTAAAAATATTTTACGACATAAATCATTTTACACCGAAACAAACGGAGCATAAATAGAAGAACATAAATTTCCTATAAAATGGTTTATATGAAATTTCATACAACTCACATATAATATTGATATGTGTTCCTTAGCATGTGAGAATTACATGTTTTTCAATAACCAGGCTTTTTACATATTTTTTTTAATAGCATTAATAAAAAAACATGTGCTTCTCACACGTTTCTATCCTAAATGTTTAGAGCTAATTTAGATATCTCACACTCAATGAGTTTATTATTGAGCTTATTTATTTTATTTAGTTAGTTATTAATTACAACTTAATTAACAATTGGCGCGCAGTTAGATATTTTTGGCAGTTATACTCAGCACCTTGTATAAATTTATGACTTATGGGATCGATCATTCAGGCCAACAAATGTATCTTATGCAATCCTCACCCTGAGGACCAAATTATTCAGTTACTTTTTCTATTGGTGGGAACCAACTCTGATGAATTCAAAAACGCCTTTTTCCAGCTTTTGCTTTGATCGGAGTTGGAAGCATCGAAAAACCTTTGACGCCACCTTTGATGGAGGTGATAACCGTCTCGACCCCGATTCTGACATACTGGAGTTGAAGTGGGTCAAAAGCTGGAATTGGGAGAGGCTCGAAAACAAATAATAATAAAAAATCTCGTAGAGGAGAAGATATTTTCGTCTTCGACCTAAACAACCGAAGAATCAAAATCTTCATCTTCGAGAGACGATGACAGAGATTTTTTCTCATCTTCGTCTTCATCTAATGAACAGTTCTTTGTCTTCGAAAAGAAACAACCATGAACCAAAAAAGAACCAAGATGAAGAAGGAAAAATCTACCTAGAAATGGAGGTGAACGAAGAAGAAGACGTACGTACGTTGAGAGAGAGGGAGAGAGAGTCTATGGCATAGTGCAAAGTGCAAACTGAGGGATGATGGGTTAGGGCTTCAGCAAAAATATGTTATGTGTACTCACCAAAACGGTCTCGTTTTGAGTTTAGGTTGCATTTTCTTTTTCTTTTCTTTTCTTTTTTTAAAAAAAAAAGTTTGGTCGAATCGAAAAAAGTTGAAAGTCCTAACCATATTTCGACTTCCGAGCTGACTTTTTTTTTCGGAAATTTTAAAAGGCTTCCGAAATCCGACCTATGAACCATCGAAAGCTAATCGGGCGGGTTGGATTTTAGAATTTTGGTTTTTTGTCCACAGTCCACACCCTAACTTGTTCTTCTCTCTTGTGCCTACTCTAACCATGATATATGGCACTTCCTCGATCTAGGACAGATGCAGTATATATGGCCTGGGTGCACTTGGGAAGCCACAGTGCGCGCTTTGGCTATCTAGGAACTTTTTTAACAAATTAATATTTGTTTTTATGGTAGTTACTTATGTTAGCTGCTGTAGTTTATTGTATCTAGATGGAAAGAACTAATAGAATTGATTGTATGAAATCTACAAGCCCTACGACACTACAAAAAAAAAAAAAAAAAATCTGGACGGTTTTAAACCGTTTAGTATATAGTGTCGTTAAACAAATTTATGGACGGTTTGGGCAAAACCGTCCGGAATTCCAGACGGTTTGACCCAAACCGTCTAGAAACAGTTATGGACGGTTTTGCCCAAAACCGTCTAGACTTTTCCTTTTTTTCTTTTTTTCCCTTTCCTGTTTCGATTATTTTTTATATTAATTAGTTTTTTGATATTAAAACCAATTAATATGGTATGAATTAGTTTTTGATATTCGATCAGTTCATACGCCGACCAGCGACAGAGAAGGAAAGAGGCCGGAAGAGAAATCCGGACGACAACGGAGAAAGAGCGAGAAGAAGAAAGATCTGTCATCCACGCACACCGGCCGGCGACAGAGAAAGATAGAGGAAGAGAGAACCGTATTCCGATCGGATCTCTCTCTGTATGCGGCCAGAGAGAGATACGGAGAGTGGGTTTTGGCCGGATTTGGCCGGAAACCCAGACGACTTCGCCAAATCCGGTCGGAAACCCAGACAGCCTGGCTAGATTCGGCCGGAAACCCACGCATACCAGCGTGGGTTTGATAGATCCAACACTCCATCTCCGGCACTCTCTCCCGTTGTCCCGATCCCGCCGTTCCGTTGAGATCTCATCGCCCGTGTGAATCAACGAACCCAAAAGGAAAGACCCGGCCCTTTAGATTGAAGTGTCGGAGAATAGCATTTTGCTTCACCCTCAAGGTTGTCATTCGGCCGGCTGGGGTTCATCTTCATGAGGGGCTGGGGTTCACATTTGCGGCGTGGGGTTCAGAGGGTCTACGCCTTCTTTGCTTGGGGAATATGCTTCATTTTGACATGCTTCTCAATCCGCGTCATTTTCTTTAAATGCCTTTAAGCCGTTGATAATGTTTCAATCTACAGCTGAAAAGTTAGGTGATAGGAACCGGTCCCTTCGAGTTAGAAGCCTAATCAACTTCACTTGGGTGAAGTATCCAATCCACGTGATCCTTATCAATTAGTAGATAGGTAGCTAGATAATTATGTTATCTTTATTATTATGTTGGATAAACTACGCTTATCTTTATCTTTGTTTGTTTAGCAAATGTTTATCAAGTCTATGAGTCATCAAGTCAGGTTAGTGTTATTAGATTATTAGGAGTCTATTATTTCTAATAGATTAGTTTGAGTGGTTGCTTATCACAACTTGGTTGAGTCGTAGTAGGAATGTTCTGAGCTGTGGTTCAATCCTACAATACTATGTTATCTATTTAAAGAATGGAAGTCATAAATAAAATGGAAGAAAAGAAATAGACTTTTGTCTTGTGGTTTATTTCCAAACCCTACTTGGATTCACTTGGGGTCTGTCTCCAGCCATTAATTGGAGTTCATTATCAACAAATTTTCCATTCCATTTTCATATTCCTCCATTATTCATCCAGTTCATTAGAAAGCACCTATCATTAGGTGCCTATATGTGTCTTTTGAATACTTACGATCGACCAGTATTAATTTGCATGATATCATCTGGGAGATCAGGATGAGAGTCAATCAATTACAAGGTCTCGACTCCACTTATATTAGGAGAACAGATTGTTGAGATTGTGGGGCTTCTACGGTTGTTCTCGTATGTTTGAGGCCACCTTTTTAGGAGCAGCTTGTTGTTTCAGATATGCACCATGTGCCTTGGGTTCTTTTTCTCATTCTTTTCAATGAATATTCACGTGTATATTAAATAAAAAAAAATTAGGATTAGATAATTAACTATTCCATAATGTTAAAATTAAGTTCAAGTACTTCAATGTCATTGTCCTCATTAAAATTGTGGGATTATAAGTTAGAGGTCCGACGTTTGAATTCTTTAGCAGGGGATTGGAATGATCAAGTGGAGTCTTCCTCTGGTAGCCCAACATTTATTTGGGCAGATTGGTTTCAAATATATAGACTCTCTCTAGACAGAAAATTACTAGGAATTGCAATCTGAAATAATTAAGGAGAGTTGGTGTTCGCACATATATATTTATCTTCTACTTGTAATAAATTTTAAGGAATTTGCTGCCTGATTTGATGCTCTAATTGAAGATATAAACAACACATGAGCTCCTGAGGGAGGACACTCCCTCCCATGCAAATATACCCTTAGTTGTCAAAACAAATATAAACTATAACTCTCCCAACAACCAACCTTATTACTCTGGGTTTCCTTCAAAATTCTTATTCTGTAAACAATAATTTGGAATTAACAAAAATGCCCCAAACAAGATAAACGCCACACAGGCTGAGAATAAAGTCTATTGCGTCACTCAATTCTATATTATCTCCCTCGAAAAGAAAAAAGAATTGACATCTGATGGCCATGTGCACCTCTGGCGCCACTGCGCCCCAAAACTTCATTTAAACCTCTCTCTCTCTCTCTCTCTCTCTCTCTCTCTCTCTCTCTCTCTCTCTGTATGTAACAGTCCTATCCAACTCACGACCTCAAACAAGACAAACCCCTACTAATCACTTCTTACACAAATGGAGTACTTCGTAGAAGCCAAAGCAAACAATCTCACTTTCCCTAATATATACCTTTCTCTTTTCTCTCTTTCCCTTTCACATGCATCGTAGAAAACAAAGAGTCACGTTGAAAGATCCCTCAAATTAATAATTCAAACAATTTTCAATTCGTTGCCTCAAATGGAAAATATTTACTGGGTATGACGTAGTTTCGCTGCAAAACCATTAAAGCCATCAAAATTCAATTAAAAGAAAGAAAAACGACCCTGAATGATCGCCTTAATTGTGTCATGCATGACTTTAGGTACTCCACCTAGGGTTAGGGTTTATAGGGGATTTGAAACTTGTAACTTTCTTCTTTAATTTTAGTTAAGGATATATAGCCTATAGGGTTTTTGATTGAGGACCGGAGTGTATATATATATATATTGAGGACCGGAGTGTATATATATATATATATATAAAACTAATTCATACATACAAAGAAAGAAACAAAAGATGCGTAGATAGCGTTTAACAGTCGTGATGCGATAATATTCTCTTTGTGATTAAAAAGAGGCCCGCGATAGTATCATATGCAATACTTAATTGGATTGATTCCCGGAGTTGGTGGCAGTTTTGGAAGGATTGGGAAGAGAATGGAGAGAGAAAAGTGAGAGAGAGAACACAAGCAAGTGGATTTATGTGGACGAGAATACTGAAAACTGTATCAGGATCTAATGGTGATGATAATAATACAAGAGAAAAGGGAATCGATGTTGGGATATATGTGGCTCTATGTGACTTTGAATAACATAATCTATGTGTGACTTGTGGGTTAGTTTTAGTTGCGAGTCTGATGGAATGTCAGTGAGGTATAGTGAATTGGGAAAGGAGCTCACGAGATTCCATGCAGTTTTTAGTCAGTTTCCTTCACCTCTCAAACCCCACATACATAGCCTAATCTTACTACCTAAACTTCCAAATTATCTCTCTTCCCTTCCCCTCTCTCAATCGCAAGTAAAAGTAATGTTAGTTAGTTGTTGTACGTATGTAATACAACTTGATGATATGATGATAAAAACCAAACCCGCCCTTCAATCAAATGTACACTTGTAAAGAAACAAAAATGAAGGGTCGCGTTATTTTAATTATATGATAATATGTTAAATAGCATTACTTTTTAGACAGTCACACACCCATCTCCTTATACATTCCATCCTAACCTAGTTTCTGGACATGCACTGATCATCTGTGACAGATTTAACATTTTTACCACTGCACACATCGGCAGATCTGATCTGATCGAAAGGACTCATATGATCCATTTCAAACCTGAAATCCTAGAGTTACAAATTGAAAATAGAACTTTTCTTTGAAGACGTTGGAATGATCAGATTAAAAGAACTCAACAAGGCAATGACTTAATTGATGGTAACAAAGAGATATATTGCCTGTGAAACCCTAAACTACCATTACATGGTATTACTTGTCAAATCATGAAAATATAATAGTAAAACTGGCAACAAAGTACAAGGGAAAAGTGAATATATCAAGTGTTGGAACTTGGACGGAAGAAATCATATCGATCTCTAGTTTAGACTTTCCAAAACACCATTTTGTAATGATCGACTAAAAAAACAAACACGAAGTTATCATTAATTAGTATGATTAAGAACAAGCTGACATATATATATATATATTTGTATTGTTATCATCCTTCTTTTGATGAAGTTTTCATGCTTTATGTGATATACATCGTGTTATTGTTACACCCTGCAAATTCATGAAATCTCAAGAAAGTCGGTTGGTCAAACTCCAAGCAAAGAGGCCTTGACCTCTAGATCAAAGGGAAAACGGAAAAAGCAAAAGGTGGGGAAATCAAACAACAGAAGTTCGTTCATTTTAGCACTGATCAGGTTCAACAGTCATACCTTTTAGGTCGATCGCCAAGCCTGAGCTCAAGATCTAAGTCCTCTATAGAGTTAGGGCTTATTTCAAGTACCTTTGATTGGAGATGTTGGCTATCAACTGATCTTGCCTTTAGGAAGAAAGGTAACGGGGATGCATCACTTCTCCTTCTCTTGCAACTGGCTGTACTCTCCTCCTTACCACCACCTGAAACAGTCTGATGACTTCGGCAGACAACCAAATTCAAGCTCACAGACAAATCATTTGTGACATAATCCCCCTTTGCCCCATACCTTGATTCTAGAACTCTTGAATTCTTCTCTTCTTCCGTTTTCAGATCAGAAATACAATAGTATTTGTTTGACCACAATGGAGGGGAAGAAACAGGGGACCTCTTTTGGTGTTCTTGCACAATAGGAGAAGAATGAAGACGGATACAATTTTCTTGAGTTGGTGGAGCCGATGAAACCCTAGGAGATGATGAGGATGGACATGCCACAATACCAGGATGATGATCAGAAGTATTAGGGTTAGGGTTATAAACCAAAGTACAAACCTGATGAGATGGGTGCTGAAAGCCCAAAGATGTAAAGGAATTATTCTGGATGGGGTTGTGATGATGATCATTTTGACGGTTATGATGGAGAGTTTCATTGCAGGAACCTGGAGACTGCTTTAGTCTGGCTCTATCTCTCCTGTGGACATTCATATGACCCCCTAAAGCTTGTGCCGACCGGAATTCCCTTCTACAAAAGCTGCAAGAATAAGAGCGTGGAGGCCATATGCACCCTCCTAGAGGACCAGCCGCGTCTTCCGCGAAAGCTTGTTCTTCCCATGAATTATTGTATAAAGGGTTCGTCGTCGGAGCCTGAATATCATGAGAATTCAAACCATGCTTCCTCTTCGCCCACACTCGATACTGTGCTTGTTCCATTGCACCACAAATCTGCTGAGCTTCAAGGAATATGAGGATCTTAAGAAAGAGGAATGTAGACGTAATGAAGTCAGTCTATGTCAAAGTTGGAAAGTGAAAACTACATGGAGTCTACGAGGCAGAGAGCTGGGCTTAGACGGGTTGCTTAGGGAGTAGTTTGGAAGGTGAAGTGGTGGGTACTCTTCCTTGGCTGTCTTAGTAGTGCTGTAGCTACTTTTTGGGGTCTTGTGGTTGGCTTCTAACGCAGTCAATCAGTCATTGAATTGGGTAGTCCAATTTTTCCTAAATTTTTTTTTCCCCAGAAACTTTCTATTAGACTGGGGAAGCAACGGTTTATATAATCACCAGTGGGTCCTAAATTCCTAATTAATGAGTCTACCTGTGTGGTGAGGAGTGCTTAAAGACAAACTGCAATAATCTGACTGAAATCTCCTCAGGCAAATACTGCAAAAGAGGTGGCATGATGGTTTAACAGTGCACCATTTGTGGTCACATGTCTCGTTGGGAGACCTATATAACAGTATTATCGTTTACCTATTAGGATATATTTTCCATAAGCTTAATTAACAGTACGTGTCTTCGAGATGATCAATAAATCATTTAGTAAAAATCATATTCTTCCCATCATAGATCTAACTGATCATTTCTTTTATTTGATCCCGGCCAGAAAGTCACTCGTAACGTACGCTAGGAGTAGTGCTTAATTCTGGAATGGTAGAAGCCGATTGGTTTTGTAACGGCAGCCTAATAGCTCATGGATGATGGAACAGGTCAAACTTGTTAAATCACTAAATGTCCTAAAGCTAGAACTGATAATAAGGGATGTATTAAGTATTTAATTTATTTTTTAACACCTTTTTTCAAGTGCGAAACTTCATAATAAGTGGCCGGGCTATATAACATGTACGTGAAATATTTTATTAAAATTGGATGTGAATGACTGAAACATAGTTTGAATTCAAAAATTTTATTCTGATACCATATTAAATCACCACTTATTCTAAAATTTCAAACTTTTAAAACAAGCGATAACTTAGTAAAACTCTATTCGAGTTCATCTACTTTGCCCGAGAGGTAAAAGTGGCACGCATGCATTTGGCAGCACATTGTTCAGAGAAATTTTTGATTAAAATTTCTTTAATACCCATTAGGCCATTCTTTTTAAGCTAAAAGAAAGAAGAAAAGGAAAAAAAAAAAATTGGCCCAATGTGACGAAAACGTCTCATATCTATCCTTCCTCAACGGCATGACGAAAGAAAATCAGAATCCGGCCATGAAACATGCATGCATGTCGCATTCTAATTACATGGTAGCTAGTGCGGTTTGATGGTGCAGTTGACTCTTTGATGTCCATCATGTCCATGTAAAACTCAATTAGGAAGGTTTTAAATGAAACCTTAATGATCACTACTTCTAAGAAGATATATAACATACCTCTTGAAGAATATTTCACTTATGTACCCTTTTAATTTCACCAATTTTTTTGTTAAAAAGCCCAAAATGCATGCTCCCTTTTGTTATAATAAACAAAAAATGAAAATTTTGGCGTGGCTATGGGTGAGTCAAAGGCATTTCTTTTTCTTTTTTTTTCTTTTTTTTTTTCTTTTTTTTTTTATAAAAAGGGGACATTTTGGGCATTTTAAGAAGAGAAAAGGGGGAGGGGGGGGGGGGGGGGGGGGGGGGGGGGGGGGGGGGGGGGGGTGGGGTTAAACTCAAGGGGCTGAAACATGAAATATAAACATTACAATTTTTAAAATTTGAGGTCATGATTGCAAAACCACTTATACTTTGAAGGGGTGTAAAAGTGAAGTTTCCCAAAAAAAAAAAAAATTCTAACACAGTCTAAATTATTATTTTAGTTTTTGCATGGTTTTGTATTCTTTTGTCTTCCTTGATTATAAGAAAATATGCATAGTACTTTTTTATTTTTTAATGTTTACCTAATGATTCTTCAACTTAATTGGTTTAATATATGAAATTATCTCAACTTTTGCAAAACTAATATTTAATATTTTTATTCAAAATTTGCATAGTATATATGGACCATGCTATGGATTAATTACACTAGCGTACGTGTACGTTTGTTGGCACATAACACATAGGCTAATCCATGGGGTGGGGGCGTGGGGATTGGGCACGGGGCATGCATGGGAGCGAGCCAAACAAGCTAACAGCTAATAATGCATTGTCTAGAGGGAGAAGGGAAAACACACAGAATACCGATATCGAGGAATGTTCTTCTTTGAAAAAGAAGAAGAGATGAATTACCTGGGATGATTTATTGCTAGTAAAAGTTTTAAAGGGTCTGAAAGATAATACGTGTTTTGTTCTGAGAGGCCATATATATATATATATATATGTGTGTGTGTGTGTGTGTGTTCAAGAATTTTTGGGATTCCATGGCCCTCGCGGCCCCTTGTCTCTGCAACTGTGGACACTTTAATTTTCTTACGGTTAAATATATTTTAATACTTTCAAATAACAACTATTTTTTTTTATAGAACCTCACAAATTGACATGGTTTGATAATTAGACTCATCAAAATATTAATTTATCGTAGTTAAGACACTACGTTAAAGTCACACACCTTAGGGGTGTTCAGGCGGGCAGATTTAATCTCCTGCATCTGCTATCCGCAAATGTGGATGTGGATATATAGCAAAAACCACTATTTGTAAGCGCTGATACGGATAATAGTTTAAGGGTGTGCGGATCTGGATAATAACCGCATACGTATACCCTTTATATTCGAAAATAATAAATATACTCCAAACTAACCACAACCAAACAATTCACCAAATATGTAAAACAATAAAGCAATTAATACAGATATTTGGTTACGAAGTAGAAACTCTTTGAACTCAAAGAGAAAAACCACTCCGGAAAAGCCAAAATTAAGAAATCAATTAATACGAAGAAATAACGAATTACAAGATGTTAATACTCACAAAACCGTTGTAGTCGTCATACTCTTGAATTATAACAAGTGACTCACTTGTCTGCTTCTCTCCCAGAACCTCTGGAGAGTTTTTCTTCTTGATCTTCCTTAATTGAACTCCAATTGGCTTTAATTGTTTAAGGTTGATGGTTGAATTAAAAACTCTAAAAGAGATACATCATAATTCTATTAAGGTCTAAAACTCTCTCTTAACACAATGAATTCTATATTAGAATCCTTAAAGAACTTCTACCTAGAAACATCTTTAAATAAGCTTAAGAAACCTTAAAATAAATCAGGAATGGATTTCTGAGCGACAGCGTCCGGACAGGTTATTATTGTGTTTGGACACAATGTGAAAAGTAAAACTTTCTGTAACCTCGGTTTGGACAGGCAACCCTACTGTCTGGACATAGTAACAAAACCAAATTTCTCTGTAAGTCATGTCCAGATACAGCTTTTGGCTGTCCGGATACATGTAGAAAATTTAATCTCTCTAGAAGTCATGTTCAAACACGGCTTCTAGTTGTCCAAACATCTGAAGAAAACTTAAATTCTCTAGAAGTTATGTCCGGACACGGCTTTTGGCTGTCTGGACATCTAAAGAAAACTTGAACTCTGAAAGAACTTTGAGACCAATTTTCTCAACAAATAAACAAACGTTTGTCACATGAATGTAGCCAAGGTATAAAACTAACAATATCTAATACATTTTTTTCAATATATATATATATATATATATATATATATATATATATATATATATATATATATATATATATATATATATTTCAATCACGAATGTGTTATATTTAGACAATTTATGTTTTTTATGTTATGAATTTGTAATACTATTTTTTTTTTAATGTTGGATTTATAATTTATGTTTTTTAATGTTTGCTGGCTTAATTATTGTGCTCAGTAAATGATATATAAAAAACATAAGGGTGTTTATTGTGAGCATTGATTACCATGAATAGGTGTGTCCTGTGAGCATTGATTACCATAAATATTTTGAAGTCGTATCCATCATCTTATTTTTTCTCGGTTCTACGTATTTTTGGTGTTGCATTATATTTTTAAAACAAGCCCAAAGATTAAAAATCGGTTTAAAATATGTCAATTACCTATTTGCGGATAGCGGATATCTAAAAGTGATATCCGCATTTTGCGGATGCTAGTGCAAATATCCACATGTACACCCTTAACGCATGTGACCACTTTTCTATCAACCTTCCTATCATACCATTCACTTTTTAAAAAATAAAAATAAAAATTTAAAACTTAAAAAAAAAAAAAAAAAAAAAAAAAAAATTGAACTTTAATGGTGAGGGTGGCCACCCTCCAATTGCACTCCTATTTCCATTTTTTTACGACCAATGCTAACGGACGGGCTTAATTACGTAGTTGATATATCTAAATGATACAGCTATTAATTCGTAAGGCTTTATAAAAAATGGTTGTTAGTTGAGTAGATTAAGGTATATTTAATTCATTTTCTTATATATATTGATTAACATATGGAGGAGGGTTATTTGAAAAAAGATAAAAATATTAGAATGAGACTTAATTTGGGTGTTTTGGCCCAAATTAAATGTGCACATACGCATGTAAATTCCTTGTGTAATAATAAGCTTAAATAGTTGAATAAAGGCCTAAATGGCTAGCTAGTCCTAAATTATTTTAAATTCCAAAGAGGACAAACACTAGTTTAATGAGTGGAAGCTTTGTCGATCGAATTAAAGTAATCAATTAAATGTATCATTTTTTTTGTTGGTGACACTTGTCTTCTCGATCACTCGCATTAATTAATTAATTTGATCATGCAATAACATTAAGTTCTTAGTAAATTAAGTCGATCTACTGTTGAAAGGAGACTCTTAAACATTCTGAATGGACTGTAGCTCTTGTTTCTTATCTGTGCCTTGCAACTCATCAAGAAGACGAGGTAGAGAAGGCCAAAAAGACCCGATAGATTAGGCACGTCTTCATTTTGAACAAATTTAATAAAACTAGTTATCGTACTAATTTCCTTAGTTTTGTAGACAAACGCTACAATTAATTAATTTTCAATTTCCTCTCGAGTTAGCGTAATAATGTTGATTCCATAGGCTTTAATTTTTAGAACATTATTCTGATCACACAAAGACGAGGATATATACGATATATGCCCCAGAGAGAGAGAGAAAGAGAACAAATAAAACAGAACAGAAACAAAGCCAAATATATGACTAAAACACGGAACCGAATACCGGTCAAATTGACCCAAAAATTAAAAAAAAAAAAAGAAAAAAGAAAAAAAAAGGAAAACAAATTAATGAAAGTACCTCGCACGCATGTTTTGCGCAGCAAAGTAGGAACGTACGTATAATAAACGGTATAATTAGGAAATGGCCGGCTGCGATCAGGGAGGGGCGCTGCTTTTGTTACGTGGCCACCCTAGGATTACTAAAAGAAGTAAAAAAGAGAAGCAAAAATCACTGTTTGCTAATTAATAACTATATATATATATATATATATATGAGACTAGCTAGGAATAATCTAGAAATAAGTGTACGTCCCACAGGCTTGACCATGAAGCATGTTTCCGTGGAAGGCATTAATTCCGCGATTGGTCAAAGGAGATTGGGTCTATAAAGACGGTTGCTTATCATCTTAACCTTGATTTGTCGGGCTTCAAGTTCAATACCTTGTCTATGAAGGCAGTCAATAAGAGCATTCTTAGTAGCCTCACCAAATTTTACTCACCAAAATAATTAAAAATCACTTTTTTCTATTCTGGTGAGCCACTTTATTAAAATTCCCCTAGCAGCCTCACAATTTTAACTAGTCAATATTCACTATTCCATTTAAATAATAATTTTTTCATATATATATTTTTTTTATATAATCTTTTTACAAAAAATCATTCATATCCATGAAATAATGACAATATCGTGTGAGAGATGGGAGATGGGAGAAGAAAATAAGAGAAAAAAGGAAAAAAAGTGTGCTAATCATGTGAGAGAGAAAGGTGAAACAAAATTTGGTGAGTGGGTTGTTGAGTGAAAATGCCTGGTCTAATTTGACTAGTAATTTCAGTCATCAAATTTTTTTGGTTAAAATGGTGAGGCTACTGGGAGTGGTTTTTAAGAGTTTTCATCAAATTAGCTCACCAAAATAGCTAAAAAACTAATTTGGTGAGGCTACTAAAAATGCTCTAATATAAATTTCAAAACACCGTCCCCACTTCCTTTCTTTTTTTAAGGAAATGGAATAAAAAACAAGGAAGGAGTGGATTCCCTAACAGCAAACACAAACAAAATTACAATGCAAAAAATACAAATAAGAAATAAGAAATGGGTCAAAAATGACTCGGTCCCATGCGTATTGGTTTAAATTCGACCAAAAAATGGGCAACTCAATGTGATTTTTGAAGCAAGCCAAGAAGTTGAGCCGCTTGAAATCTACAACAATTATCACCAGAAGAAGCTGTTGAAAGAAAAGCAATGCTGCATTCCGACCAGGAGTCACCGAAGAGAGGAACAAACTCCAGTTACAAAAGTTTCTACTACTAGGTTAAACCACTTAGGAACTGGAAGACTATAACCACTACAACAACAACAAAAAAAAACCCGCCTGGAAACACTGAGGACGAAAAAATCCTTCACAAACCCACACTGAGCCTTCTGCACAAAAATCATTCTTGTTCTTTTTCTCAAAACCATCAAGTATCCGGCCTACACATCATGAACCTACACATCAAACCCAAAACTTTTCACAAATCAAACCCAAAAATATCACAATCCACACCCAAAAATTATCACAATCTTTCAACTGTAAATCATTACAATCCACACCTAAAACAAACACAAAATGTAAATTAAACCTAACAAATCTACTTACCCAAACAAAAAAAACAAAAAAAGATCCAGCACCTGGATCTCTCTCTGCATTCTGGCCAAAGATCCGGCCGAGAGTGGGTTTCAGCTGGATCTGTCAAACCAGAGAGAGAGAGAGAGAGAGAGAGAAGCCATCGTCCCGTTCCCATCGTTAAGCCAAGGCAACTTCAAGGTTAGCCAAGCTGTCGTCCCATTCTTGTCGTCCCAATCCCGCCAACTGTCCAGATCCCATCTTTAGTTGCCGGTCGGAGAGAGAAGAAGAAGAACGAGAGAGAGAGAAGAGAGATCGAAGAATAGCAAGAGAGTTTGTCTTTTTAAAAGATGTTTCTAAGGCGTGGATAAATTTTATGGACTAAAATTATAGATGGTTTTTTTATAGACGGTTTTCCATTTCCAAACGGATTAGTTAAAATCGTTTGGAATTTTATGGACGGTTTAATTAAACCATCTCTAAAAACAATTTTACAGACGGTTTACGAAAAGTTGTCTTCAAATTTTTTTTTTTTCTAGATGGTTTCCCGTCCATAAATGCCCTTTTTTTTTTTTTTGTAGTGAACCCTCAAAACACACAAAACAAAAACATATAAAAATACAAAGCAAACAATAGAAACACAACAAAAAACCAAAAAACAGCTGCATTTGCGTTGGTAAGCAATGGCGTGGTGGAGCATGGAATCCACACACAGGCATGTGAGATCTATGTGCAGGCGCGGAGGGAGGCAATGGGAAGCAAAGAGACCAAGGATGATAGTAATGAGGCATGTCGGTGGGCGGGACTGACGGAGGATGATAGATCTAGCTTGGAAGAACCAAGATATGGACTCCAAGTCCGTCCCGAGTACAAACCACTGGGAGGAAACGAAGTGGAGGCCATAGGTGGTGGTATGGAGGAGGAGGAGCTGGCATTACGTTTTTTGGAGGAAGAGGAACCAAAAAAACATAAAAAGATCAGTAAAAGGGCACGGATAGAGAAGGCTAAAAACAAAGAAGGGATTCCTCCTCCCCTAAAACACTCGTTGGAGGTGGTGGAGTGCCTCACAAAGAGGAGGGGAATCTAGAAAGAAGGGGAGCTTCATTCTCTAAAATAAAGAGGCACCTCATCCCCGCTTACCTTGATAGCATTGTGGCTAAATTTGGTCAAATCCACCATTTTTGTGAGGTTTCTTCACTTGTAAAAATTGCTTAATTTTACAAACATAGTTTATGAGGACAAGGTGGAGCCCTACAGTCATCTGGACTACTACCATAAAGATTTAGGGAAGATTTTAGCTTTTAAGGCAGACTAGACATTTGTGGATCGAGATCATCTGTCAGGTTTGGGGATTTGATGAGTGGCCCCCTATTTGAATATGTATAGATCGAGTAGTAGCAATTTAAGGAAGAATACAATGCCATGACAATTATATATAAACGAAGTTATATTTATGTTAGAGCTCGATCTAATGTTTTATTTACAATTTATAAAATGAGTTTGTGGCTTCAAATTTAAAATCAATGAAAATTTTCGTTGTGTTATCTAAGATAATAGTAGTAACGTCATGTGAATAATACTTAATATATTTGGTGTGGACGCTACATTATGTTTTGGGTTATATCTAAAGTCAACTCAATTAAGGGTGTTCGAAATTCTTCGGGCCATTGATTGCTCTCTAACTGGGTTTTTGGAGTTTTATGATATAATCTTTTAGTTTTGTTTACCTATTTTAATCTAATTGGTGTGTAGGCTCGTCTGGCTTTTGGCCATCTTTTTTTTTATTATTATTATTATTATTTTTAGAGGTTCTTGTGCTTCCCTTGCTATTCTAGCTTGTTGAATGTTTTCAATAAATTTTTACTTGCCCTAAAAAAAAAGTAGAGATCGATGCTATATATCCATAACTTTTTCTCAATATTTTTCCCCAATTGATATTAATGAAAAATGAGAAAAATAAATCTTTTGATTATAATTTTTTTTCTCGATTGATTTATAAAATGAGTCACTCATCTAAATTAAACTGATGAAGTAGTGCCCTTAATAGATAGATACGCTCCATTTTTCATAGCCTAAATCCATTAATTCAAAACAAATGTACAAAGACATATATACAACTTCCAGTAAAATTGGTATGTGAATACTTAATACATCTGAGAGTCAAGCTTGTTTGTATTAAAACATACCAGCTGTAAGATTGTCTTGAAGATTAATTGTACTTTAAGATATATATATATATATATATATATATATATATATATATATATATATATATATATATATATATATATATATATATATATATATATATATATATATATATCTCCATTATCTCGCCTTATTAGTTATTTGTGTAAGTTCGTACTTACCAAAAAAAAAAAAAAAAGTGTAATTTATTTTTCTGAATAAAAATAAGGTCTCTTTCCTTCAATATTTAAAAAACAAAAAACAAAACAATGAAGGGTTGGGGACGCACGCCGGAGACTGGTTGTGACATGAGACTGGCTGACCAAAAAATAGAAGTGATCGATCATTAACACCTACCCCTATAAGAAACAGAAAGATTAACACCCACTAATTAATAATTACTAATGATGATCCATTTTAATTTACTTTCTTTCAACGAGCATCAATCAGAATGTTACTGTTCCTATTGAAACGACAGTTTCTTCGCAGTTTCTCCTGAAACAAACAAAGATTTATCAAATCGGGTAGCTTTCGAGGGTACAAAAGATATAGATAGTTTATCATGTACTTGTCTTATCAATGATAATTATAAAATGCTTTGGTAGATAAGTGTCGGTAATGTCATTATCTTCCAAACTTATTCCATTATTAACAAATAAGGGACAAATTATTTAGGTGAAGGGTGCAACTGGGAATTTATTTTAAATGCCATGCATTTTGGCATATGCACATGCATATATCTTTAATATATATATAGTCTCAATTCGTACGAGTACAAATGTCCAGTAATTAAATTACTTGACAAGATCGATAATTCGTAGCTAGCTAGGTTAATTAACATCGATCATAATAGTGTAAAGTATTCTTTTCTAAGCAAATGCCAAATAGCAATAACGTTTCTTTCTATGTAAGACTTTTAGCTGCGGGGTCTTCTTGTAGAAGAAAACAAAATGGTACTGGTGGTCTTGAATAATATTTAACATGTCCCTGTGCATGCCCGTTAACCATAAATTCTTCTGTACAGTGTATATATATATGACCATACACAATAAGAAAAATTGATTTAGCTTGGGAAATTCCTTCTGTTCCTTGTTTTAATTAAAGTCCTTAGCATTAGTTAGCAAGACTTTGATTCAACCATTTGACTGCCCTATATGTAAGATTTTCTTCTAGACCAGGATTAAAACAAAACTAAATAAAAACCAGTCTTCAAGAAAAAGGAAGGATGGTCTACGTACGACTAGTGACCGACCCGACCTAGGGGCTCCAAGATTAAATCCCGAGAAATGCTATAATTTTTTAATTTTTTTTCTAAAATTTGGTTTTCAAATGATTTGTCATAATCTCATGTGATCTATTATTTTAAAAAATGTGTCACATTCTCATATAATTGTAACACGTCATTTAAGAATCAAACTTTGAAATAAAAATTAATTTGAGACCTAAAAACATTTCTTTTAAACATCTTATCTCTTAATTTTCTTTTTGCTTTCCTCTTTTCAAAAAACTAATTATTGACACCTATAATGCAGTGTTAGTAGAACACTAATGTTGGGAACTAATAACAAACATGTTTAAGGGAGAGAAATGTGACGTCCCATGTTGCTTAGACATGGGAATGAATATGTGTTTATATGTATATACACACCCTTCTTGACATAACTTATTTTAAAGCTATGATAGTCATAAGTCTATCAGAACTCCGCAATTAAACGTGTTTCTGAGTGAGTAGTACGTATTGGAATGAGTGACATCCTAAGAAGACTAGTTCGGGAAAACCAAAAAAAGACTATTATATCGTTGGGGTGAATCGTTACAGGAAATGACATATAATAATACTTTTTTTAATGGAAAAGGTATATAATAATATTTTTTTTTTCATTTTTGTTATTTATTTGAAGAAAAAAAAATGGAAGTCTGTCTTATATATATTTAAAATCTTCGAAAACTCATGTCTTAAATATGCAGAATTGAAAATTGGAGTCTAAAACATAAAATCGCGTAAGGCACACGATGAGGGCCGTAGAATATTTTCTCTTTGAAAAATGTTAGACTTAAAATTGGTTTACAATTCTTTTATAACTTGTTTATACGGGTAATATATAATTGAGGGGTTTTAAATTTTGTTAATCGCTTACATGACTCTAATTACATTGTAACATGTGTTAGCAAGTTTTAAAAGAATTGAAGACCAAATTGTAAGTTTAGCATTGGTCTTTCTCTTTTCTTAAATACTATCATTTTTTCACGTATGAAAACCAAATAATCATGTCACAAAATCAATACTATTTTTTCATGTTTTTCAAAAGTACAATTTAATGGTAATTTTAAAAGATGTCTTAAAAAATATGACAAATGAATGTAGATTTTATTAATCTAGTCCTTTTGCATATCCTTGTTAATAGGAGTGTATAAGCAAGGTGGTTATTAACCGAAAATAACAGGTAACCGCCAACAACCGCTAACCAGAAATAACCGCAAACGGATAACTGGGTACTGGGTATCCGGTTGCGGTTACCGATTATTGCATTTTAAAAAACCGGTGAATAACCAGATAACTACAACCGATTTTTATTATTATATATAATTATAATTTTATATATATTACCAAAATAAAAATAAAATAAAATAAAATAAACCAAAACTTTTGAATGCACACGAAATTAATCGATGTCCATCGCATACTATATATAAGTGGGAGAATCATCACCCAACAACTTGGTCAAGCTATCAAATGGCAGAAAAGCAAGTGAATCTGACCCAAAATACTCCCTAACCTCCTCCACACTCATCCCATTGGAAATCAACTCCTCCGAGCTAGCTAGGTGTCTCCCCTCCATAATAGCAAGACCCGATAATTGGTGGGCTTGCAATCCTCATGTGAACTTCCTTAGCCCCTGACTCCTTTATCAACCTAACAATCATTGAGGAAGTTGTTCCCCTCACAATTGAGGCATCCACAACGTACCACAACCACAACCCTCTTCCCCTCCAACACTGCTCGCACAGGTGACAACTTAAGCTTCACGCCAAAGTCACTTATCTTCTGTGATGGTTCAATGAAAGTCCTCCCGATTTTTTTATTTTTTTTTGCCAATTTCCTAGAAGATAATTCCCAAAAAATATTTAAAAAATTCAACAATATATAAAAACTGATTATCTCGTTAATAATCAGTTTAAAATAACCGGATAATTAGCGGATGATAAAAACCCCAACCAATCGATTACAGTTATTAAAATAGAGAATAACCAAGAAATAATCAATCACAACCACAACCGGTTATACATCTTCACTTATTAACATTAGTAAATGTAAATGACATCATACTGTGACTATATATAGCTTTTAATGGCTCAGTATACATGTAAATATCTCCATCTCACCTTATTAATTAGTTTTTTGTGCAAGTTCGTAACTACCAAAAAAAAAAAAAAAAAAAAAGTATAATTTATTTTTCTGAAAAATATAAGGCCGGCCTCTTTTCTTCATTTCCAAAAAATAAAAAATAAAAAATTGAAGGGCGGCCGGGACTGACGGCGGAGACTGGGTGTGACATGACACTGCCTGGCCATAAAATAGAAGCCATTAATTAACACCTACCCCTATAAGAAATAGAAAGACTAACACCCACCAATAATTACTTTTCATGGTGCATTTTTATTTTCTTTCTTTCAACATAAGTCCATCAGTCAAATGTACTGTTCATATGGAAAAACGACCGTTTCTTCGCAGCTTCTCTCATAACAAAGAAAGATTTATCAAATTAATTAACCGGGCAGCTTTGGAGGTTAAAAAAGACATAGATAATTACCACGTACTTATCTTATCAATTACAATTATAAAATGCTTTTATAGAAAAGTGGCCGCAATGTCATTATCTTGGATATATAGCTTATTCGATTATTCAAACAAATAAGGGACAAATTTAGGTGTGTAAGATCTTAGAGATCGAATTATTGAATATTTTCTTGTATTGTTCATCTACATAGTAATTTAATTATAAACAAATGGTTACAATAATATTAAGTAAGATTACACCATAATCGGCTGAAAAATGATAAGGTCACTAGTTAATTCGTTAAGGTGTCAGGTTCCTATGTCCTGAAAATTACTTGACAAGATATGTCGTGGGTTATCATAATAATTTATTTAAAGTATTATTGTAGTGTTCTAAGCAAGAACGATTCTTTCTATTAATTGCTTTTTAGTAGGGTGTCCTTGTAGAAGAAAATAAAATGGTTGCGCCTTGAATTAAGGTTTGTTATATATATATATATATATATATATATGAGTTATAATAAAGACCATGTTCTTGTTAATTAACCATTCTTCTGGACATGGTTTGATATGGAAAGTTGGAACTCTCAGAGATTTTTAAATTTACACTACAAAAAACTTGATTTTTAACCACTTGCAGTTAGTCATGTGGATTAAAATCATCCACATGACTAACTGTTCGCCACGTGCAATTAGCTACATCGATTACGCGTGGTAAATCCGGTTGATGTTAAATGTATATTTAGCGACGTGACTTTTATATATGTAGCTATTTAGCTACGTGATGTTTAGCCATATGCCACCCCAAGTGGCTAAATGTAATTTTATTTTTTAAAAAAATAGACACTTCTAGTCACGTGTAATTAAAGCCACATAGCTAAATTTTTTTAATCTTTTTTTTAAAAAAAAAAAAAAAAAAGAGAGAGAGAGAGAGAGAGAGAGAATAAAAAATAAAAAAGAATATCTGTTCTTTTTTTTTTTTCTCCCAATATCGTATATATACGATATTTCCAACGTACATCCAGGCCACCCAGTTGCCGGATTCGAACCCATCAAACCAAAAATACAAAATCCCAAAATGGGAAAAACTTAATCACGTACATTAGATTCAAAAAACCAAAACAACAAAAATCTAGTCGCTAGAAATCAAACCAAAAAAAAAAACCAATTCGCCGGCCATCAAACCTAAACAACAAAAACCCAGTCGCCCACTCGATGGAAATCATCAAACCAAAACAACAAAAACCCAAAATGAGATTCAAAATCTAACCGATCCTCCGATCCCTGCATCACCAAAACATCAAGGGATAAGAGAGAGAGAGAGAGAGAGAGAGAGATCAGCACAAGAGAGAGAGAGAGGGTGAGAGAGATAGAGAGAGAGTACTTATGGTCAACAGAGATCCGCGGCCGGGGAGCGTGAGTCGGCCAGATCTCCTCCATCTCTAAGAGTCGGTCGATCTCGATCTCTACCTCTCTGAGTCGCCCGATCTCCTTGCGTGGTGGCGTGCTGCCGAGCCGATGGGGGTGAGTGGTCGACAAGAGAGAGAAAAGAGTGAGAGTGAGAGTGAGACGGAATATCAGAGATCGACGAGAGAGAAGAGAGTTTTGGGGTGAGTAGTTCACGAGAGAGAGAGAGAGAGAGAGAGAGAGAGAGAGAGAGAAGAGAGTAAGAGTGAAGAGAGGAGAGAGAGATAGCAGCCTTTTAGGAAGAAAAGGTAAAAATTGAAAAAATTAATTGCAAAGTCAAATTTGAAATCTAAATATTAGTGCGAGCGGGATTTCGTGTCCCACGCGTTCACACTAATTTTTTAATTAATTTTTTGTCTCTATATAAGCAAATAGAGACGTTTGCCATTTTCTATGTGGCTAATTGGCCACGTGGCAAATAACCTACGTGACTAGAATTTTAATCTGTAAAAAAAAAAAAAAGATTTTAATAAATTAGCCACGTGGAATATATATAAAACCACGTGACCAATTGGGGATGTGGCCATTACACCACGTGGCTAATTTATTAAAATTTTCAAAAAAATAAAAAAATAAAAAATTGAAAAAATTTCAATTCCTAAAAAAATTGAAAAAAATTCAATTTCTGAAAAAATTGAAAAAAATTGAACATTTTAGCCACGTGGCTTATGTACCACGTGGCTAATTGGTGAAATGGAAATAATCCAAGTGGCTAATTGGCAACATGGAAAAAATCCACGTGACTAATTACCTGCATAAACATTTTGCCACGTGGAAAAAATCCACGTGGCGAAATAGCAACGTGAAAAATCTACCATGTAGCCAAATTGCCATATGGCTACAATACAGGTACTGTAGCCACGTGGCTAAATTGCAAGTTTTTTATAGTGTTGGGGCGATAGATGGATTCTGACTCTTACTTCCTTCCTAATCCAAATCCCTCATTGTATTCTTAGTGAAGATGCAAAAGTGGCAAACTTGATTGATCCATATACAAAGGGCTAGAACTTCCAGTTGATTGTTGAAGTCTTTACGGTGGAGGAAGCCAGGGTTATATCCTCTATCCCTCTTAGCCTGCTACAACCTAATGACCTTATGATTTGAAGATTTACCTTAAATGGGCAATTCACAGTTCGGAGTTCATACCACATGAAAAAAGAGATACAGACGTCCAATAAGGGAGAGAGTTCATGCTCAAGACAAAATGAGGAGCTACGGAGGACTATTTGTCAACTCAGAGTGCCTAATGCAATGAAGATGTTTCTTTGGAGAGCTTGCAGCAACCTCCTTCCTACAAAAGAGAATTTATTTCAGAGGATGATAGTTTCAACTGATATGTTATGCCCTATTTGTGGTCGGGAAAGGGAATCAGTTTTGCATATCCTATGGAGTTGTATTTCAGCTCAAGATGTTTGGGCTTGTAGCCCAACGGAGTTCCCAAAAAGCAGTGCCATGGGCGAGAATTTTATCCAAATATTTAATTATACGAGGATGTAATGCAATAAGGAAGAATTGGAGCTACGGGCAATTCTTGCAAGTAAAAAGGATTTGGTTTCGGAGGAATTCTATGGTGCATGATGGCGAACTTACACATTCGAGCCAGGTTTTCCAGGAGGCCTCAACTCAAATTTGTGAGTTCAGAAGATATAATGTCCCAAATAGGGAAGTTTCTACGACTACTCCAGAGTCATCCCAGCACTTTGGCAAATTGTCAGGGATATTAACATGGAGCTACCTCAGTTGAGTAGATATGGGCATCTTGTAAATGATATAAGAAAAGTTCTGCTTTCCTTGCGTTCTTTTAAGGTAGTACATGTTAAGAGGGATGCAAATGAAATAGCTCACAACCTAACTAAGGAGGCTGTTACCCATGTCATAAATTTAATTTGGTTGGAAGACATTCCTCCAATAATCTATGATATTGTTTGTAAGAATTGTTCTATCCCGTTGTGTTGAGTTTTAGCTCAATTGAGTTCTATCAATTAGAAGAGAATTTGTTTTTTTTAAAAAAAAAATAAATAAATAAATAAGAAAATTAATTGACTTTGATTCAACCATTTGACTACCCTAATTAAGATTTTGTACAAGATCAGGATTAAAACAAAATTAAATACCATTTAATTCTATGTAATGTCATGTTTTAATTCTCAAGTTTTGATTTTAGAGTTAAAAGAATAGCATAGGATTGGGATATGTCTTATTCAAATCTTACTTGGATAGGTGGCTAGGCCCAGTCGTAAGTTGATACAAGGCCCATTACAAAGACTCGAGGAATCATTTATGGTGAAAGTGGCCCAAATATGTTAACTAAATACATGGCCCATGGGTATGCGTATCCTGTTTTGGACACAACTGCACTTCAGCTACTTCTCTACTACTATGCCCTCTCCGGTCAAGCCCCTTTGAACATAACATAACCTCCGCATACAGTTTTTTTTTTTTTTTTTTTTATTTACAAATAATAATAATAAAAAGATAAATGATAAATGTAAAATTGGTCCATGTTGTTTAGGGTTTTGAAAAAGAGAAATGGGGGTGGCCGAACCACCAATAATATTGATTGTTTTTTAGATTTTTGTTGGAGTCTCTCCCCTCCTTGTTACGGTTAAGGTACACCAAAGGCAATGAGCGCAAAACCTACGTTTCAACCACATAAGCAAGCAACAACACTTTCAAGTTTCAAACTTAAACGAAGTCCCAATCATTTTAGAATTTTGTAGTTGAAGTTGTCGGTGTCTGCCCGACTTGAGACCTCGGAGCGCAGTTCCATTTAAAAGGAAAATCTAGCTTCCGACCTCCATTTTGTGGAAAGTTAGAGAGAGTGCATTTCTAACTTGATCAGGTTGTATCTACCCCTAAGGTAAAAGGATTGGAACTACAACAATTAGTTGTTTTTCAAATTGTTAGCAATTTAAACAGCTATTATAAGAGAGTCCATATGAGACTAAGCTTCTACTGTAGATAATTGAACAATTCAAAATTTATTTTCCAGGGTTCCGAGGATGTGAAGTCTGAGCAACTTACTTTTATGCCCTTGCTTCCAATTACACGTTACCTATATGGTACTATTATTGCATTAATTTATATTACTGTCTTCATCAAGAACAACAAATTCGTAGCATGTTTCTTTAGAACAACTGATTAATTCAAAAATTACTTTTCTACATTTTGAACTACTGTAAAGGACCATTTAGCTACAAGTGGTAGAACTTTAAGTTTATTAATTATAATTCACTTTTATATATATATATCGATAATGCATTTTTAATTGTTGAAATTCCTACGAGTCCATTAAATAAAATTTTGTAGCATGTTTGGGAAATGATAATCTTTTAAGCTGTTGAGGATCAGTCTTCCGTTCATTGACAATGATAGAAAAGAAAGGTTTTTCTTTTTCCTTTATTTATTTATTTAATAAAAGGAATCAACGTAAACCTACATTTATTTCTCTTCCTCGAGAATTTTTTTGTGCCGTTGTCAACATCTTCTATAAAGCTGTGAAAAAAAAAAAACCGTAGAATACCAAGTGAAAAGACTTCTGCATGTGAAAATAAAAATAAAAATAAAAAAACATTAGCAAGATACATGTGCGTTTGATTTTTGGGTAAAAAGTAAAAAGTATGCCCAAGGCGTTCTCAAACAAGCCCTCTAAAGTTGATTGAGGTTGTTCTATTTGACATCCTCCAACTTGGAACATGATCATATGAAATAGAAATGATCGATTTTATGGTTCAAATTAAATTTCATAAGATTTAACGGTATATATATTGTCAACTATTAGGAAATATTCCCAATAGGAAATAAATGGGCTTATCAAATCCAGGTAAGCCCATAAAGACCGACTAAGCTTAAAGCCCATCATGATGCAATATTGATAGACGCCAAAAATATCTAGGAATTGAAGCATTAAATCCCAAGATACCAACAGTTTGAAAGCCTCAAATCTCGATATACAGGAATCTATACAATGGAGACGCGGATCTCGAATATGGTGGTAGAAATATCTCGGAATTAGTGAATCAATCCCTACTCAATGTAAAACAACAGTCGAAGCCTTGTCTATAAATAGGTGAAAACTACAAGGTATGAAACAGATGAATTATTGATAATTTACACTTGATATAAACTCTTCCCAAAATACTGACTTAAACATCGGAGTGGGTTATAGTTGACACTCTCGACGAGCTTTTTTATTGATATTTATTATTTTGCAACGGTCGATGAAGGATTTTGCCAAAGCTTGTGTCACCATACCGAAAACTATACTAACACCTACATTAACATGCCATTTAAAATTTTTAGATAATGCTACAAATCACATTTGTGTCTTCCTTTTATCCCTTCAAAATTGATGTGGTTCTTAAAATTATAATTGGATGAAAATTTAATAGTGATCATAAATTCAATGGTGATTTTAAGAGTCATTTCATCCCCTCCGCCTCGAGTTAGTGGTGTACATGGGCCAGGCCAGAACAAAATTCTGGAATAACATCATAGCGTGGGCTTGAGTCTAGTGTAGGGTAACAGAAAACGAGGATTTTAGACTGTATATACTTGGTTGTCCATATGTCGAAGGGTTCAATTTACATAGGAGTAGCTGTTCTGGAAAGCCTTCTCAGTATCTGCTAAACGTTTTACTATCCATCATCAAATTATTTATTTATTTATTATTATTATTATTATTATTATTTTCTTCTGGACCACTAATACGTTATAATTATAGTGGTCCGGCCGTTCAATAATTTACCTGAAATTTTCAAGAGCTTCGATATTGGATGACATCATGTCTTGTCCATAGTTGTTATCGAATGGTGGTTAAAGATAATTGGCCGATTCCGGATGGCAAATAGGACAACCCGCCCCGGGATAGTGAAAGCTCAACCCACTTTGCATGGGCTTTCTTTTTTAATTTTCCAAGTGCCGGCATTTTTATCATTTTCTGCTTTGCCTTTATTCTCTCATCCTCATAATTTCGCTTCAAATGGATGTCTAGGTTACGTTTTCATACATTTATTAGTATATATGTTATCATATTATTTAAAAGAGAAATGCTATTTCTCCGACTCTTATTTAATTTTAACAATTTTTTTTCTTAAAAAAAAAAGAATTAATCATTAAATATGTAGAACATACATGTAAGAAAACAGATCCAATCATTAATTTAAAAAAAAAAATGGGATTAAAATTGGACAGCAGTTAAAGAAGTAGTAGGTCTCTATTTAAAAATTTAGAAAATATGACACCATGAACACCGGCATGCCGCATGTCGTGTTGTTTATTATTAAAAAAAAAAAAAAAAAAAAAAAAAAAAAAAAAAAAAAAAAAAAACTTCTCTGACTATAGTATTCTTCATCTGTTTAGGCCTTTTCATATTGTACTGGAGCAAGAGTAGCATAAATTTTCGGCATTTTGACTTGTTTTGGAACTAACCCTATTTTGGATGGGATATTGTAGAGTAAAGAAATGTAAAATGATTGGGACGTTTGGGGGAGTTAATTTGAGGGAAAGGAACGTCCTGGTGGAGTTAATAGAAATTCTGAAACTCAGTTTTAAATGCGTGTGGCTCAAATTAGGCTAAAATCATAAATTAAATCTAACAAGTAAAATGTCTTTTTCACTAGAAAAAAATATACAAGTAATTTTTTTTGGTCTTTCTACTTTTCTTTGTTTAGACATTTAAATAATAAAGAAAGAAAGAGAAAACAAACACAGCGTTGGTGCACGTCGTAAGAATAGTACATGCTTATAATATATAATTTGCCTATTATTAACTTTTTGAAAGGAAGAAGAGGAGAAGCAGAAAACAATCATGGCGGAGGCAGAGCCGAGTTTCAACGGCCAAAGATGGTCTCTTAAGGGCATGACCGCCCTCGTCACTGGCGGAACCAGAGGCATTGGGTTAGCTTAGACATCCATCCATCCATCCATGCACATCTCTCTCTGTAACTTGCTTCTTTTTTTTTTCTTCATTATTATGTGAACCAATTATATATATTTATTCGGATCAGATATGCCATAGTAGAAGAGCTAGCTGGATTTGGGGCGGCAGTGCACATTTGTTCCCGTAACCAGACAGAGATCAATGAGAGGGTTGGAGAATGGGAAAGAAAAGGGTTCAAAGTAAGCGGTTCAGTTTGTGACCTCAGTTCAAGAGCCGAGCGGGAGAAGCTGATTCAGACTGTGTCCTCTGTTTTTGACGGCAAGCTCAACATCCTTGTAAGTTTCCCTCTGCTCTCTTTCTCCTTTCATAATTATCTTGTGTATTTTTCTTTTTATCCTATTTTTTTATTTATATTTTTTTTTGTACAAATACTAGATGTTAGCTGACTAAGCAAATAGAAAAGATTTAAGATTTATGAGGGTGTTTGATAATGATTTTTAGGAGGATTTTTTTTTTTTTTTTTTTTTTTATGTGTTTTGGTTTAAAAAAACATTTTCACATGACATAAAAATGAAAGTAGTTTTTTAATTTTGTTGGTACAGTTTTCCAGTATGATGATGTGTCATCTCAGAATACGCTCTCTCTACCACCTACAAGACAAAAAAATTAAACATAGGATTGGAACTTCTTGGGTGTATTGACAGGGTCTCACTCCCATGCCTAAGTCAGATTCTTATAGACAAAATATAGAGAATATGAGAGCACACGAGAAATGAGAGAGATTTGATACCTGGAATTGTGGCCTATTTATATGCATGTAGTTTTGGTATACTAAGAATGGCATTCGATTAGGAATTCCATCCCAAATTGTGTGGGATTAGAACTCATCCTTTGGGGAGTCCAGTGACTCCTGTTCGACAAGGACTACTCTTTAGTTAAGTTTAAACAGGTCTCTTATCCTATACCGTGTGGGAGAAGAAGTAAATCCCGAAGAATCCGAGATTGAGTCCTTCCAGTGCCTTTCCAAGGATTATAGATCAAATCTCTCATAACTCCTTGTGATAATTTTCGGATAAGAATCCCAACATATTCCATCACAATCACATCGTCGTAATCTCGAGAAATTCGGTCTCAAAACTATCTGGATATGTGCATTCCGTATGAATTCTTTTCATATTCTCGAGACAGTGATGTCCCAAGACTCACAAGTTATATTTGTCCCCGGTCTTGGCAATTTAGGGATATTCACAAGTTTCTCTAAGGAGCATTCGAGGTGTCTACAATCCAAGGTCATTCTCAGCCAAATCCAAGGCATTTATGATTGCCCGAATCTTCAATGGCCTTTGACGAAGTATTATTTTTTTCGGGTTTGATGGACCAAATGGGCCCACAAGCCTTGTTGTGGCTTGTATGGGCTTTGGGAATCCTAACAAGGTTTTTTTTTTTTTGGGTGAGAAAATTGTTCTGTTAATATTTTAACTTTTTTTTTGGATAGAAGGAAAAAAGAAAATAAAAAAAGAGTTGCCCAAAAAAGCCCATCGATTTCTTTCTTACTAACGATTCACTTGGTTAGCGCAAGAAAGGTTACTAAAAGGTTTATGAGGGTGTATGATTATTATTTAATGTTTTGATGTCCGGTTGGGGTCAATGGTAGTTGAATCATGACATCATAAATGTTAAATAATTTGTTATTTTAAAAGTTTAAGCCCAATTTTATTTTATTAATATTTTAATACTTTTCATTACATGTGAATTTAAAATCTCATTTAATAAATGAGGTTCAACATTTACAACTCAGAAGTAAATTACGGAGATAATATTCGAACTATTGCTCTCATACTATATTAAATTACCACTTGTTTTAAAACTTTTATCTTATGCTTATAAGAAATTTTGTATTTAATCATTTAATTATTATTCTAACAATAAATATAGTAAAATTATTATATTTATAAAACCATGACTAAATTGGTTTAGTTGCTCATACTTATCTTCTTCTTTCTTTCTTTTTTTCTCATTTTTTTTTTTTTTTAATCTACTGGTAATAGCCATATCACATTTGTACAGTAGCCTACACCCAGACATACCGGTAAGACTTTCACATTATAGGAAGAGATACGGTCCATTTATATAGTCATAATTCAGCATAGATTACAAAATGGAAATTGCATTAATATCTTCTTCCTAGCATAGAATCAAAAGAAGCAAATTAAATTCGATCATGCATAGAGGTTGAATTAATCCAAACACGATTCTCACGCAAAATAGAAGATGAAATTATACATGGAAAATGGGAGCATATATTGGAAATGAGTAATTTTAGATGTCATCCCATGCATTGTCCCTTTGTCGATCCCCCAATTAAAATTGATATGAATTTTATAATCAAGTAATGTTACGTGTCACCTCATGCCCTTTTAGTTTTCCTTAAAATTTATGTGGTTTTTAAAATTAATTATCATTAAATTTGCGATAGGTCACTATTGAATTTTGATCCCATGATAATTTTAAAAGTCATATCAGTTTTGAGTTAGAGAGACACAAATGTGACATTTAGACTATTTACCCTTTAAAATTACCCTCGGATAAAAATCATATTGGAAATGGAAAATTAATAACAACTTCAGAATTAGGTGGATTATATAATTCATCCAAAAAAAAAGGGTGGATTATATCACAAAGTTAGACCGTTGGAAGGACATATACTACGTAGTACGTACCAAAACCACATTATTATTCATTCTGACTTGAGTGCTAATTAAGCGCATTGTATTTTACGACAATGAGAATGTATACAAAGTGTTCGGTATAAATACAAAGAGATGAGGGAGATTATGCACCGTCCAAAGAACCCAAAAAGGCCGGAAATCTAACCAGATTATAATCTGGTGTTGTTGCCTGGTGGAGAAGCACCATCAGCGGGATTGTGTACCATAGAGGATTTGGAGACAGTCCTCGATCGAGGATATGGCGTGAATTGTGGAGGCGCCGCAGCAGAGATCACGTTAACAGCTGCTAATGCAAGTTGGTCCTATAGGAATTCAAACCAAGTTAAATTTAAACGTGTTGTGATTTAGGAAAGAAAAATGATGGAGTATAACAACATGCGTAACAATGCCACATCAGCCTTCTAAAAAAATTATTGATGTGGGAGTGCAATGTGACATTGTCGTGTCAGCACAAAAAAATTTGTCCAGCTAGCCATATTCATGGGCATTCGACCAGCCACCCCCCATGACTCGATAGTGGTCGCAGCCGGCCACCAGATTTGACTGATCTAGTGGTTTGACCACCTTCGTGTGGTGGTTGAGGGTGGCACGGACTAGAAGGAGGGGGGTGCAAATTTTTTTCTACCATGCCAAAGGATGAATAAGAATTACGTTAGCTAGGTATATATATTTATAAGTTGTCTTAATGTTATTGGTTGGTTGTAAACCTGTTATATATTATGTTGAAAAACATATATAACATCGATGCAATATATTTGGTTTCATATATAGAGTTGTAAAGTTATCCTGCGTTGTTTAATAAGAAGTGCTACAAGCTAGTAACCTAGGCTTAGCTAGCTAGCCCGCGGTTTGGGTTAATTTTCTCCAAAATTATTTGTGATTTTTTGATGCGTTAAGTGTGTTATTTTGAATTGTTCAGTTCTCATTAGGCTTAAGCTTAAGCTAGCTCCTAGATCGATTACCAGTCATTCTTTCCTCTTATCTTTTGATCGAAGATCAGATTATTGCTTTGTGGTGTCTCTGCTCTTCTGAGGCTGATTTAATTTGCTGCCTTAGGTAAACAATGCTGCAACAGTGAGGCTCAAAGAAGCTACAGAGCATACTTTTGAAGATTACTCGACTATAATGAGTACCAATATTGAGTCTCCCTACCATCTTTGTCAGCTTGCACACCCACTTTTGAAGGCATCAGGAGTTGGAAGTATTGTATTCATATCCTCCGTCGCTGGTGTGATAGCTCTACCTTATGTGTCTGGCTATGCAGCATCCAAAGGCACGTTTTTGATTCATGATATGGGAGCAAGGAAAAAAAAAGAGCATGTTCTTGTTCTCGTAACTACTAATCTCTCTATCCTTGCTAACTTTCAGGTGCAATCAACCAAATAACGAAGAATTTTGCATGTGAATGGGCAAAGGACAATATTCGCACCAACACTGTTGCCCCGTGGGGTGTCAAAACAACAATTACACCACCTGTAATATCTCTCATCCTTCCCACGACACTACCAAAAATAAAAAGGAGTTTAGTGTCGTTTATGGCCCAAAAAATGACTCCATTTAATTTGTGTCGTTTGGTAAATGACGCTAAACATAGGATTGAGAATTTAGAATAGCATTATTAATTTACTATTTAAACAACATTAATTAACGTTGATTGAGCTCAAATGAGACTAAACTGTTAATGTCGTTTGTATAGTGAAACGACACTATCAGAATAGTATCGTTTATGGTTTAAATGACACTAAATTCAAATTTTTTAATATTGTTTTCTGTTCAAACACACTAATCAGTGTTTACTGTTCAAATTAGTGTCGTTTGAACAGTAAACGACGCTATTTAGTACCGTTTTGAACAAGCAACGACACTAAATAGCGTTTTTTTGTAGTGCAATATGTGAATTCCATTATTATGTTCGATGTAAATACATTAAAATGATTAAGGTTTCTCCAAGAGTATGCCATTTCTCGAGACATATACGATTAAGCTTTAGCAGAATGATTAAATTGTCAAACCTCATTTTGCCTCAGGATGATCCACATGCAAAAGGTCTCGGGCCGCTCATCGCTCGAACTCCCATCTGTCGTCTTGGAGAGCCTAATGAGATTTCATCAGTGGTGGCATTCCTCTGCCTTCCTGCAGCTTCATACATCACTGGCCAAATAATATGTGTTGATGGGGGATACACAGTGACTGGTTTCTAGCCGGCCGGCCAACTCAATATATGAGTTATCAAGCAGCAAGCTCTAGCTCGCGCGTGAGTAGATCATATAATATTTGAAGTTTGTTGCATGCGTTCGAAATTTTCTGCAAATGGCCCTCAATAGATCATATAATATTTGTATATTTTATATTGCCAATAAGGTATGGTTGATGTGATCAGTAAGGCCCATCAATTCGTATGATCAATGCGATAATATGACTAGGCCATTGATACATTTCTAAAAGCATGGTTTTTTTATTAGGCTAAATCCTATGTGTGGAGACCAATTTAAAGACTCTTTTAATTCCATTTTATTAATTATGATGGGCCAATATGTATGAAATTATGGCTTTATAAGTATGTGTTTGAAGTCCCCACCCCAAACCCTAGCACTTGCTGATATATATTTCATCACTGTGTAATACACCTGAAAGACAAGTGAAGAGTCAGTACACTACAAACAAAAAATTACCAAAAAAAAAAAAAACACTTTAGAGTCGCTTGATCGAATAGTGTCATTTATGTCTAAAAAAACAACACTATTCGTTTAGCGCTATTTGAATAGTGTCCTTCGCTAAACGGCACTAGACATAAGATCGAGAATCAGGAATAGCGCCGTTTACTATTTAAAAAGGGCTAGAAAACTCTTCTGATATGTTCTAATTTAATTATTTTATATGTTCTTCCTTTATTATTGTTATTATTTTTCTCTTTACCAACTATAGATAAATGATGTAGGAAGCAAAATAATGTATGAGATGAAAATTTCATGGCAAAAGGAGTAGCAAGTGTGGTATGAATAATATTGTTTAACTATAGATAATGTTTTTTTGTATTTACTAAAAGCATAAATTATAACTTCAAGACTCAAAACACTTATTACCTCATATGCAGATAGTGGAACTGTTAGAGAATATATTCTCCATATATTGAGGGATTTGGTTTGAGAAATATATTGTAATTATAATCAATCAAATCTGATTGATTGATTTAATTGATTTATTTGTAGCAGATTTGATGGTAATCAAATCACATTGATTGATAATTACCATACTTATATATTTAAACCTTCGTATAAATAGGAGTTTATTGTATTGTGAAAACATCAAGTAAAATAAGAGTAAAATGATGTCCTTTACCTTTATCTTGTGGACCTAGATCATAAACCGCATCACATAAAATCACCCATATTCATTTCATATGATGAAGATACATAACCACTTTCACCTTTAGATGGACAGACTCCTCCACAAGCAGGCACACCCAAACCCGTCGTATGGTCAAGTTAGGGAAAGGATAAATCTGGTGGAAGATAGATATACCAAAAAGAGAGAGAAACTATACATTGGTTTCTTTTATAGGGTTCCTCCAGCCTTCTGGTGTCTTCCAAGAACTGGTGACATGGCACCTTACGTCCCTTTTTCTCTCTTGAGGCCAGGCGTTAGAACGGCCAATGCAGCGTGTGGAGGGAATCTGGATGACGTGAGCTTTGGTGGCCGGAGAGATAGACATATTGAAAAGAGAGAGAAATTACGCTGGGTCATGAATCTCTTAGGCAGGACGGATGCTCCGGCCTTCCTTAGGCCCTGGGCTCCTAGGCCGGTGATATGGTAAATGCAATTGGGCTCTGTCATAGTTCGTGGGCTTGAGGTGATTCCTGGGCCCAACAGAAGTCTCCTAATTCCCTTGGACGATTAATGGGAATTCTAAAAAATGTACGCAGGGGGTTTCGCAGTTTGTGGCCGACGGAGTTCAACTAGCCGAGCCTTGTTAAGCCCTCTTTAGCTTTCTTTACAGGCCGCAGAACGCGAGTGGGCTTCCTTCAAAGTCGTCGTTGGAAATCGTGAACACGGTGGAAGTCATAGAACATTTTAAATTGCTTCTAAAGTTCAATAAGCAGTGATTTAGGGACTAGCAAGTCTTGAGAATTTGATTGCAAATTCAATTGCATCTCATACGGTCCCTAATTACGATTCTTGGAGAAAGAATAAAGAAATGATATTTAAATGAAATATTGAAGTTGATAGTTAAAATAAT
This sequence comes from Alnus glutinosa, assembly GCF_958979055.1. Classification (NCBI taxonomy): domain Eukaryota; kingdom Viridiplantae; phylum Streptophyta; class Magnoliopsida; order Fagales; family Betulaceae; genus Alnus; species Alnus glutinosa. The sequence continues at coordinate 25,236,920 of NC_084892.1, forward strand.
AAAGAGTAGGATATAGATGTTTTAAAAAAATTAGTAGTTAAAACAAAAAAAACAAAAAAAAAATGATTCTTTAGCTAAAATGAAGAGAAAACTTATTGAGCCATATTTTGTGTTGATGCTCGTCTTCCAAAGATATTTTGAATAAATGTAGTAGAAAGACTTTTTTTTTAGACAGAAAAAGCTCCAATGAAGAATTTTTTTTTTTTTTTTTTTTTTTTAATATGCATTTCAAAATAATTTATGGAGAGATTAGACGAGGAGGATTTCGAAATGATGGCTACCATAACAACAAGAATCTGTCTTCAAAGAAATATTATGTTTTTGGGGTGAACTTTCTCATCATTCCTTATTAGTTAGAAGCGCAAAAGTGACAATAAAAGAATTTCATAAAACCGTAGTAAGCATGAGAAATCATAACGAGCAAAATCAAACAAGAGAGATCCCAAAATGAAAAGGATTGCTTGCCAGTGTGATTAAGGTAAATTATGATGTAGCGTTAGACAAATCAAAAAAAGAGATATGTGTGGGTGGTTGCCATTGCCCAATATCATAAAGGGAAGGATATGATATGACAATAGCTAAAGCTTTTGCAAATTCAATAGTTGTAGAATTTAGTAGAATTTGGGGCTTCAAAATGTTATAATGGTAGGAGATGTATTGGAAATAGTTCAGGCTTTGCTCAAGGAACGCCGATGTTGGAATCAATATATGCTTACAACTCATTGATAATGTGAAAATTGTGCTAAATAGACTCCAATTGTGGTTTGTGGGGGTACATCAACAGGGAAGCTGCATGTTGATGTAAAAAAATGCATTTCTCTAAACAAAAATAAAAAAGTTCTTAGAAAATAATTGTATGCAGGGCGGAACTATTTTGGGGCTGGGGCCCTAAGCCCCCCCATATTTTCTCTAAACAAGATTTTAAAAGATTTAAATTTTAGTTTAAATTTTTTAAAATTTTTTAAATTTTTTTAAATTTTAGTTTAAAAAAGTTCCGATAATGTTGGCTCTGCCATGATTGTTGGCTCTGCCATGATTGTATATGTAAAGAAAAAATATAATTTAATCCCTCAAAACTATTATTTTTTTGGGGGGGTTAAATATATTTTAACTTCTCAAACTACCGCCCTTTCTCCGGATGGCCCCCCACACGACCAATGCTTAGATTCTGGACCTCCAAACTACCACTTTCTGATTTTTTGGCCATATCCGTCTATTTATGCCGTCAATTCTAACAGAAATTTGTCAAAAACTCGAAAATACCCCTCTCTTAATAGTGGGAATTTCAAAGTGTAGGAGGGATATTTTCGGATTTCTGTTTAGAATTGATGGAATAAATGGATGGATGAGACTAAAAAATCAGAAAGTGGTAGTTTGGGGGGGTAGAATCTAAGCATCGGTAGTTTGGGGGGCCATCCGGAGAAAGGGTGGTAGTTTTGGGGGCTAAAATATATTTATCCCTTTTTTTTCTGAATGGTCCCCCAAACTACCAAGGTTTGCACTCTGGCCCTCAAATTACCAAAACTTTTGAAAAATGCCCATTTTGACAAAATATCTCCATAATACCCTTGTCATGTGTCATTTTTCAATTAAAAAAATAAAATAAAATACTAAACTATTTTTTTAAAAAAAAAAAATTTATTTGGGGTGGCGTTATTTTCCAACTGCGAAACATCAATATCATAGACATCAAAAGATAAGAAATTAGCCATGTTCGCGTTCGGAGAGGCGAGGACAAGTTCGCCGAGCTGCAAGCATGCATCGTGCCCAACGACGATGCTGGAAAGAAGCAATACGTCCTCTGGTCGATCGCAATATTTTTTTTAAAAAAAAAAAAATTAGTTTATATATTTTTTAATTTCATTATTTTTAAATTAAAAAATGACACATAACAGAGGTATTATGGGAATATCTGATCAAAATTGGTTTTTTTTTAAGATTTTGATAATTTGAGGGGTCAGAATGCAAATCTTAGTAATTTGAAAGACCATCCGAAAAAAAAAATAAAAAATAGTAGTTTAAGGGCCTAAATTGTATTTTTCCTTATGAGTAAAATTACTCAAATGATAAATGTGAAAATGGCCCAGACAGCAGTGGTTTTTACACAAGCGAGTCAAGCGACCATTGAATTATACTTTTAGTCTTGTGTCACTTTCTGGCCGTCGATGAAAATGCAGTAAATCTCAACGGACCTACTCACACCACTCAAGTGACGCAAGACTTGGTATGTAAAGTCTACTAAGATTCCTGATTCCTAACCCAGCGTGATGCCACGTACAACTCTACAACAGATCAAACAAAACATTAATTTAAACCTCACCACAGGGAATAAAATATGAGTAATGATTGAACACCACCTAAAAATACAATTTTTTACCATCTTATCAACGTGGTTAGGAGTGAGCAAATCCCCGCAAAACCCGCCCCGCCCCGCAGAAACCGCCCCAACCCTCCCCGCAGAGCCCAAAACCCGCACCCATGGTGCGGGTTTTGGGACTGTTTTTGGCCCCCCCGCGCGGTGCGGGGCGGGTTGCGGGGGGGACCCTTGAATTTTCTCGGGTCCCCGCCCCGCCCCGCATATTTTTAAAAAAAAAAAAAAAGAAAAGAAAAGAAGGAAGAAAGCGGCACGGAGAAAATGCTTCTAACCTAACCCTAAACAAACACATCTCTTCCTTTTCTTATTTCCAGTTCTGCGGCTTCTGCCTCTTCCTTTTCTTATTCTTCTTTCCTCTTCTTTTGTTCTTCTCGCCGCTTCCCCGAACGGAGACTGAGGAGATCGGGAGAGAGGGAGATGCGAAGAGAGATGAGATCAAGAGAGATCAGAGATGCGAAGAGAGATTGAAGAGAGAGAGATCGAGAGACTGAGGAGATCGGGAGAGAGGGAGAGTCGGAGATCGGGAGAGGGAGTCGGCGAGAGGGAGTCATCCAGCTCCAATTCTCCCGTTCGAGAGGTATCCATTTTGCATTTTGTCAAACACTTGCGTTATTTTATTTTTCTACGAACTGGTTTTTTATTTTTGTTAGGAAATCTGAGAATATTTGTGGGTTTCTTGCTTTTTGACAGGCACCCAAGAGCCTGTTGAGTTTGGGGGCGATGTTGAATGAATATATCTGTTTGAAGGAGCAGAAGGTGATGGTGGATCAGGAAAGGGTCCAATTGGAGCAAGAGAAATGCCGGGTCCAGACGCTCTTGCAGGGCATGCAAGCTGTCATGAACACTTACAATTCCAGCGGAGCCTTCCCGTCGCAGCTGAATATCTCCAGCGGCGCTACCAGATCGGCGATTATTAATTTGGATTAGTAAATTTTGAACATAGGGATACTTAAAAAAAAAAAAAAAAAAAAAAAAAAAAAAAAAAAAAAAAAATTGAACACAAGGGTCAAAACCCGCGGGGATCCCCGCCCCACAACCCCGCCCCATCTACACCCGCCCCGTGCGGGTGGAGGGGGTTTTCTGCGGGGTGCGGGTTCACTTTGGGGAACCCGCACCTCTGCGGGGCGGGGTCAAAAAATCCCCATCCCCGCCCCCCCCGCCCCATGCTCAGCCCTAAACGTGGTAAGGTGGTCCTCTACCTTAATTTATTTTTGAGTAATGATTGAACACTACCCAAAGATACAACTTTTCACCACTTTGTCAATGTGGCAAGTTGGTCCCCTACCTTAATTTATTTTTAATGAATAAAAAAATTCAAAAAGTAGTGGGTACCACTTTGCTACATAGGCAAGGTGGTGAAAAGTTGTGTTTTGGGTGGTATTCAATCATTACTCTTTATTTTTAAAGAATAAAAAAATTTAAAAAATAGTGGGAGATATTTTTACCACCTGAGAAGGTGAAGGTAATAACAAATATGTCTATTAGCCCATTTTTACCACCTGATCGACTGATATGGCAAGGCACCAAGAATGGAAGTTTTTCTGTACGAAGCGCTTATCACCTTGGGATGGAGTTACAAGATCAGTCAAGAGGGCAATCGTCCACAGTTGTTAAGGAGCCTGGGGTATGGAAGTCTTTATGGAATCTCAAAGTACCTAATGCTGTTAAAATTTTTATGTGGAAAAGTTTTAATAATATTTTACCTACAAAGCAAAACCTTCTCAAAAGGAGGATAGTTGATGATGGGAGTTGTCTATGGTGTCTTGGTAAGATGGAAACTATTTCTCATGCTTTATGGTATTGTATTGCAGCACAGGATGTGTGGAGTGTGGGTCAGTCTCCATTCCAGAAATGTGCTTTCATTGATTTTACTTTCATGGAGATTTTTATGGAGTGTTGTAGCTGCTTTGAAGTTGCGCAAATGGCTATCTTTGCTGTCCTTGCTAGAAGAATTTGGTTTATAAGAAATGCAATGTTGTTGAAGGTAAAGATGAACATCCAAACCAGATTTACCAAGAAGTGGTGACAACGGCTGCTGATTTTATTAATAATAATAGTGGGGAAGAATCTGCAGTTGAACTTGTAGTTTCTAATACGGGCTCCTGGACTCATCCACCTTCAGGTATTGTTAAAATTAATTTTGATGCTGCTTTAAATCAAGAGAAAGGAATGGTGGGGATTAGTGTGGTGGCGAGGGACTCAATGGGCTTCCTATTGGGTGCTAAATGTTTTTTTATCCATATATTCACTGATCCTCATACAACAGAAATGCTGGCAGCAACATATGCAGTATCTTTTAGTAAGGAGGTAGGTTTTTTTGAAGTGATTTTTGAAGGTGATGCATTGAATGTTATTAAGGAGGTGAATTCTAATCCACCTTTTCTTTCGAATGTTGGTCATTTGGTTGAAGGCATTCGAAATGAAGTGGGTTTTTTCAGAACATATTCTTTTGTCCATGTAGCTAGAGGTCTCAATGAATCTGCTCATATTTTGGCTAAGACTGCGATTACTAATGTTGTTGATGATGTTTGGTTAGAAGAAATTCCTCCTTGTATTTTGGAGACTATTACTAGGGACTTTCAAGTCCTTAGATCCTAATTTTGTTGTAATGTTGGGATCAATTTTTATTCTATCTATGAAGAAGTCGAGCTTTATGTTCAAAAAAAAAAAAAAAAAAAAAGGTAGTGGGGGACTACTTTGCCACATAAACAAGGTGGTGAAAAGTTGTGTCTTTAGGTGGTATTCAATTATTACTCATAAAATATAGAGAAAAATAATGATTCAATGCCGCTCAAATATACAACTTTTCACCACCTTGCTTATGTGGCAAGGTGGTCCCCACTACTTTTTGAGTTTTTTATTTTTTAAAAATAAATTAAGGTGATGGACCACATTGTCACATAAACAAGGTGGTAAAAAATTGTATATTACTATTAAAATATACATATAAATATATAATATTGAGTGTTAGGTCCACCGCATGTCGACCACTAAGCAAAACTCCAAACACCAGGAAAGCTCTTCAACTTCCAGAAGCTTTCCAGCACAACGTGGCTTCAAAAAACTAATCCCCCTCTGCGGCACCGATCGCTCCACGTGTCCTAGAAACCACGTGGGCGTCCGACGTGGCAGGCGCTATATCATTGTAAATGATAGGGAATCCTTTTTGAAAGTGACGGAATTTTTCTCAAGCGTCGCTCGGGTCTCTGCAAATCTCTTAGAGAGAGATTGATTCGTTGTCGTTTTGGGTTTTCTTTTCACAAAGAAGGTTACGATGAATGGAAGAGAAGGAGAAGAATGTGTGAAAAAGGAGGAATGCAAAGAAGCAGTGGTGTATATGTGGGGGTATATACCGGGGGCTTCGCCGGAGAAATCTCCGATTCTTTCTCCGTCTCCAGTACGGCTTCCGGATCCGTCTGGCGGTGAAGATTCGTGGAAGGATGTTTGCGGTGGTGGTTGTGGTTTCGCCATGGCCATCTCAGGTTGAATCTCCAACTCCGTTACGTTTCATATATCTTTGTTTTGGGTTAATTAAACTTTGCTTTGATTTGGGTTGAGTTCAAACAGTAAGATCCTCTAGAACTCATAGGATATCGTACGTAGAATTTCTTAAATTCCAACCATTGATTTCAAACGCTGGGTTGGTGAAATATAAGTACTGACTTGACAAAATTTTAATAATTTTGGGGTGAAATCAATGGTCGGGATTGAAGGAGGTCGAACCCCCTAAGAGTTTTTAGAGCATCTTGATGATCCGTGTTTCAGTGAAATGGTTAAAATTTGCATATTAAAATCACTGGGCTTGAAAGCATGGAGAGAAAATAGATAACAAGCTCGTTATAATATGAATACACTAATCTGGATAACGTTTAAACAACATATTAGAGTTTGATTTCCCCTTTTGTTTTCTAATTTGTGCACGTATTAGTGGAACTGTAAGTCCCACATCGGGTAATAATCACAATAATTAGTTATTAATATAACATTGTAGTTGGCCCAAAATCCAAGATGATGTTGGGCTTGTTTGGCGAGGACATGTACAGAACAGTAGTGGGTTGTTAGTTTTGGAATTAGTAAAAAGTAATAATATAATATAAAATAAAAAGAATTTGTATAAAAAAGTGAAAAAATTTTGTATTGTAGTGAATTTTTTTATTACTATTAAAATAAATAATTTCTGATGTGACATAAAAAGTGAAAAAAGTAGAAATGTTTTGATGTTGATTGGTGGAAGAAAATATAATAAAGTGAAAAAAAGAAAAAAAGTATGTGAACAGTAACAGCATTATGCTGTTCTGTTCTGGAGCTTGTCAAACAAGCCCGTTATCCTAACATTGTTGTTGCCCATATTGTTTCTGTGTAAAATAATTTCTGAAAAAACGATTTGCTTATTCTTAAGTGTTTGAAGCGGTGTAAAATATAGTAATGTTGAAAATGTTTTAAGTTGATTTAGGAAAATAAACCTGATACGAAAAATGGTTTATGCTTCTCAACGTAAACTATTTTTCGCCGCTGTCCCACACTCCACGCAGGGAATTGTGAGTAGGTCTCTTGTGGGGTCTACTTGTCTGACTGGGTCTTGGGTTGTTTGAACATTTGTCTGGATAGGTAGGCTCCATAAAAGCCCTCTCCCAATTGTCTAGCCAAATTGCAAACAATATGGGTGAGCAATTGTACTGGTTATCAATCTTACTCCTGAAGGCCTTTTATTCCCACACACTCTTTCTTTTCATCTTGTCTTTGCAGTCTCTCTCTTTCTTGCAACTCTTCAACTTATATGAAAATATAAAAAATATTCGGCAATATTTCTAAGACAAACGCTGAAAAATATTTTGGAATAATTTTCAGGTTTGCAAACAAACAAAGCCATTTATTTTCATTTTTTTTTCAGAGTTGAAAACAGTTTTCTTGAGTATTTTATGTCGAAACAAACGGGTCTATATTAAGAATTCAAATTCATTTGAGGGGTCGTTCAATTTGTTTTTGTATATTCTTCTATTCTCTTTTTCTTTCTAATGGGTGTGGATGTATGTCCGTGTTTTATAAAGGTACGGCATATATCCATTAAATTGTAAGTGTCTTTTCTCATAAACTGGCGCATGAAATTTCTAATTGAAACTATGTAACTGCAACGGAGTTTAGATGGTGTTGAGACATATTTGGGTTTCATTGGAGATTTAGTGATTTTTCTGTAGCTTGTATTTCTAGTTTTTCTTTGAAATGGTTATCATTCTGTTTTGAGTATGATGGTATGCTTATTGTGGAATCAGAGTCCGGGAAGCTCATAACGTGGGGCTCGACAGATGATGAGGGTCAAAGCCATTTGACTTCAGGGAAGCATGGGGTAATGCGGTGATCCTCTAATTAGTGAACTTCTTTCCTGATTTTTCTCTCTTGAATTGATTTTGCATCTTCTTTCAACTGCACACATTGTTAAGGAAACTCCCGAGCCTTTTCCTCTTCCAACTGAGGCTTCAGTGCTGAAGGCAGCTGCTGGATGGGCCCATTGTGTTTCAGTCACAGGTACTCTCCTACTCATACTACTTTGGAATCTGTAAATAGAAAGAAGAAATTTATCTTAAGAATTCATTTTGAAAGACAAGGGAAACGGCTAGATAGTGGCATACAGCTTTGTTGCCATTCTGCACTGATGGAGTTTTCTATAAATTTGTGGCCGATATCTCTCAAGAGAAGGCAGGCTCTGTATGGTGATCGAGAAAATAGAACATGGCAATCATATATGGGAAATTCCATTACTTTTGATTATGGGGTTATACTTTAGAAACAATTGTGTTTAAAATGTTAAACTGATAGTAAGCAGCTACCCTTTTTATTTTTGGATGACATTTTCCTTGGAAGGTGTTATAGATATACCAGCTTCAAGTAGCGGGTTTTTACATTCTTTGATAGTGGCTTGGAATCTTACGGGATTAATGCTGAACAGATTGTCTCGTCAATCTCATTTTTCAGTTCAAACACACATAGTGTTGCTAACGTCAAATTGTTTCTCAATATACAGAGAGAGGTGAAGTATACACATGGGGCTGGAAGGAGTGCATTCCCTCTGAAAAGATTTTGTGTGACTTGGTTATCAGGGGAAATTTCCAAAAGGATACACCTGAGAAACAAATTTCATTAGTAAATGACCAAGGTGAATTCTTTTTAATAAAAATCATTCGTATTGGATAAAGCAAATGGTAGCCCGTTTCAATCAATTCAAGAATTAAGTAATGAAGATTGCCATATTTTACAGTGAGCGCAAAGAATCAAGGCTCAAATTTGACTGGTGGGGCAATATCTCTCGTTGATGACAAAAGGATGGGAGATGAAACTGTGAAGCGAAGGAAATTATCGCCAGCTAAGCAAGAATCTGAGAGCTCAACAACTGGGGATGATTACTTCACAATATCACCTTGTCTGGTAAATTTGGGTGCTGGAGTGAGGATAACAGCTGTCGCTGCTGGTGGGCGCCATACGTTAATACTGTCAGGTAAATCCATTGTGTCTTGAATCACCAAAACCCATTCGCTCATAGTTTCAGGTGTAGTTGTCGGTTCCTTGTGGTCACACTATATAGTTTTGTAGGTTGTATGAAGTACGAAGCTATGGAAGATTTTTGATGTAAAGCAAGACACGTGATGCATCATATATTTACCAAAGTTTTTCAGATATGGGACAGGTGTGGGGTTGGGGCTATGGAGGCGAAGGGCAGCTAGGTTTGGGTAATCGGGTAAAGACGGTGGCTTCTCCTCACGTCATACCTTGCATTGAGCCATCTCCTTCAGGGGAAGGAAGCGTGAGTTCACCAACAGAAGTTTCTAAAGCTCTCGGAAGTTACGTGAAAGCAATTGCTTGTGGAGGCCGGCACAGTGCAGTAATAACAGGTCAGCATAGGTGGTTAGTTTTGTAGTGGTCATATAGCTGGACAACTTTTCTAGTTCTCTCCGACAATGATGACGAAATCACTGGTTTAGCTTCTCCTCCGAGGCCATGGCCTATTACCAGATACTTACTATGTAATATTCTACATGAATTCGGTGGAAATTATTAAGTGGTGCAAGTTAGTTGCATTTTTGGTTGGACTTCCCATTAGTCTCTTGACGTTGTTATTAACACAGTGTACCATCTGCATTCTCGGTTATATTGATTCGATGTCGTTGGTACACATGTTAAGTTATTATTTGATCGGCGTTTTTCTGACTTGATTTCTTCTCTTCCGGTCATTTTCAATCATAGATGCTGGAGCACTACTTACATTTGGCTGGGGACTTTACGGACAGGTGAGCTTACCGATGGCATTTTGCCTACCATGTAGAATGTCTGCATCAAAATATCTAACGAGGAAGTAGTACTTCTTGAAGAAAGGCCTTCATCTTGATTAGGCTCGGCAGAGTTGATTGGACGTTAAGAAATTGTGTATTACTGGAAGAATTCTTGCTTTGAACTTTAACTGGACAACCATCCTAGTTTTTGTGTTTCTGACCGTGCATTCACCTTCATCTTAATTTCCGTTTGTTCTTATTCTCAACATTCTCAACAAAGCATGATATCTGAAATATTGCTAGTGTTTTTCTTTTATGACATTTTTTGATTCAGTGTGGGCAAGGGAGTACAAATGACCAACTAAGGCCAACTTGTGTGTCTTCCTTATCGGGTACGCAAGTGGAAAGAGTTGCTGCTGGACTTTGGCATACCGTATGCATCACTATTGAAGGCTGTGTGTACGCTTTTGGTGGGAACCAATTTGGACAGTTGGGAACAGGTGCCGACGAGGCTGAGGTACATCCATTCTCTCTTTTTTTTAAGTCTTTCTCGAGGATCACCATTCAGAGGAATATTTAGTAATTAACTAAAGTAATACATTATCTGCTTCAGCATCTACCTAGGCTTTTGGATGCTCCGAGTCTCAAGAGCAAGCATGCCAAATTTGTATCTTGTGGGGCTCGTCACAGTGCCGTACTAACAGGTATGATTTTTCACCAAAAAAAAACAAAGAAAAAGAAAAAAGATAACATCTTCTAAATGTGGTAAATAAATATAAATAATTTAATTACAAATTGATGGTTAGGATTTCAAGAATTCTTTAGTAAAGTAGTCTAAAGAGTCTAGGGGATTTTATTAATTTCTCTTTTTGGATTTGAAACGATGTCATGCATAACACACTTGTATTTTTTTCCCTCTCTTCGAAAGGAAATCATCAAAGAAAAAACTTAGTTTTCTATTAAAAAAAAAAAGGCAAAAGATAAACCGTATCTTTTTACCCTGAATTTATAAGGTTATTTTCATTATACTTAGTCTCCACATGGTAAATCTTAAAAAACGAAAGCGAAGAATACAAATTTTTTAAAAATAAATTATAGAAAAGGAAAGGAAAGAGGTTGATGAAATTCGGAACTCCCTCGTCCCTTTTCCTTGCCCATAAGGTTAATGTTTCAAACATTGTATATACATGAGCAATATCAGGTGTGATATAACGTTTAATGGTGGAAATTGGAATAATATGAGATAACAATATGAATGTTAAGGGGTTTTTTTTTTTCCCCTCTAATTGAAATTGGGAAAGGGCTACATGGGAGGGGAATGTAAAGGTTAAATATAATAATAAAAAAAATATTTCTTATACACTTGCAATGACCCAGTTTGTATGTGTTAATTGTTCAAATTTAAAATTTATTGATACATTATAATTAACTTAATAGTTTATTGTAGAATTAAAATGTCCGTCTATCATAAAGAAAGAAAATTCCAGTTAATTTATTTAAGGCATCGTATAAATGTGTCCACTGGAGGCGATTCCAAACTGATTTATCACAGAATGTGAATTTAAACAAAGTCTGATGTTTACGAGTTCTTTTACTTTGGCATATGCTTGTGCTTCTTGAAGAGGACGGCCAACTATTCAGCTGGGGATGGAACAAGTACGGCCAGGTAACTTTTTGATTAAATAGTGAACTAAAAACCATGGAATAGTTTGCGTTTTAGTTGTGACGTGAGTATTTTTTTATTTTTTGGGATAACTTCACAAAAGGGTATCGAACTATACCGCGTTTTGACGGAAATGTACTGAACTAGCAAACCTCTCGAACCCGGGGTTTTAACTATCAAAATGAGTCCCAGAAGGGCATTCCGTCTGATTTCGGCATTAAATCTTCACAGAAGTGGAGTCATGTGACGTTCACGTGATTATTTTAACCCATTCTACCCGTGTTGCCCCTTAGCTCTTTCAAAAAAAAAAAAAAAACCATAAACCATGCCACCTTCAACCTCCACGTTGACGTTGTTGAATCTCCTCCATCCGTCTCATCCAAGTCTGGACGTCGTCCACAGTATCTGCCAAACTAGACCCATCCCCCGCATCATTCGTAACGACCAAGTAAGTTGAAGGAACAATGAGAAAAACACAGTTGAAGGAACAGCGTGTTGATAAACTGGAAAAATTATTTGAGGGACTTAGCAGCAAACCTGCTGGAATTCCTTTGGAAAAAGGAACGGATGATTATGGTTGGTGGAAGAGTTGAACATAACCAAGTCTCTTACACTCTGTTTTATGAAACTAAAACAGAGGAAGCTGAAAATTACAGTCAGATTTTTGTCTCAAATTCCTGTGCCCACTGTCAAATGGGTTGCTAACAGAAACAAGCCCATCAAGAATTCTTTTGGAATTCTAACCATATCCGAAGATGGCAATTTGGTAGTATTAGATGGGCAAAAGAAGATTCTTTGGTCATCAAGTTTAACAAATTCTGTTGTCAATTCGAGTACCCAGCTTTTAGATTCTGGAAACCTTATCTTGCATGGAAACACTACAGGGACAATCATATGGGAGAGTTTCTGGCATCCTTTTGAAAATTAGTACTAATGTTAGAACGAGTAAGAAAGTGCAGCTAACATCATGGAAAAATCCTTTTGATCCATCCCTTGGAAACTTCTCCGCCGGTATTGATGTTCGTAATCTTCCCGAATTTTTTGTTTGGAATGACGGTAGCCCATATTGGCGGAGCAGTCCATGGAACAGCCAGGTCTTTATTGGAGTACAGAAAATGAATTCTATATATCTTGATGGATTTAGTCTGTAGATGATAAAGAAGGAACATTCTATTTCACTTTTTCCTATCCGAACGAGTCTTTCCGAAAGGATTTTGTCTTGAACGCGCAAGGAAATCTACAGGAAAAATATTCCGACAATGGGGAGGATTGGGAGGTCGTGTGGTCAACTTTGGAGACTGAGTGCGATGTTTTATGGCAGGTGTGGGGGCATTTGGAAGCTGTAATTCAAAGAATTCACCAATTTGAAGTTGTTTACAGGGATTTGAGCCAAAGAATGTAGAGGAATGAAATAGAGGAAATTGGACTAGTGGATGTTGTACTTTCAGGTATTCTGCAGTTGAAGAAGGTTGCGCTGTTAGATTGGATTTTAACTGCTGCCATGGAATTTTCTCTGCTTTTATCTAGGTTCTGCTGCATGTCACCTTGGAGTTATTGATGGAGCACTCAGCAAAACGACGGTGACTGTGAGGAAGGTGAAAACGAAGGTGAATGCTAGCTGCGAAGACACGTGTCCCAGAAGGGGGCGTCGGCACCATGCGGCATTTTCCGTTCACTAAACCAATTTCGTTTGCCGGTCTCCTCCTGGCTGGTTCATCTCTATAACGTCGTCATGCATGTCGGTTCTTCCACTCCTCAAAGGACCGTTCAGAGCTTCTCTCCGGGTTGATGATGACGACAACAATCTGCATGTGTGTGTGGAGAGTGGGTCTAGCTTGAGGAGTTGTGTTTACATGCATGAAAGTGGGGCAAAACGGGCAAATGACATTAAAAAAGTCACGTGACTCCACTTCTGTGAGGATTTAACGCTGAAATCAAACGGAATGCCCTTTTGGGACTCATTTTGATAGTTAAAACTCCGGGTTCGAGAGGTTTGCTAGTTCAGTACCCTTCCGTCGAAACGCGATATAGTTAGATACTTTTTTGTGAAGTTTTTCCTTATTTTTTTTTTTTATTTATTTAATAAAGCAAAAAACTGTCCTAAAAATGTAAACAAACGGGCCCATGTTGGTGCCTAACCGTTGCATTCACCTGCGTCTTCTGGCTTGGTTGCAGCTCGGCCTGGGAGATTCCGGCAACCGAAACGTACCTTGTCAAGTTTCAATTGATGGTTGTCTGCCAAAAAATGTTGCATGCGGCTGGTGGCACACGCTACTGCTGGCCGAAAGACCCCTTTGAGCTGACAGTTTTTGTTAGGATAGCAAGTCGGTGTTCTTAACTACTAAATAGGGTTCTTTTTATAATGTATGATGTACGTACATAAAGGTCTTGTCATGCATGCACGTTTGCACGTTTTCATTCTTTTAGGGGGTAGTCCAACGTTAACAGAACACAAAGAAGTGCATGATGTTGTACACAAACAATAAATGATAAATCCTTGTAGTTGTAGTAGTGTTCGTTAGATCCGTGCCGTCTAATGCCATGAATGGTTCAACACTTGGTTGTGATCGGTTGACTTTTACGCTGCCAAAGAAGCATCAGACGCCAGAAAACATCCATCCTATGAAAGCCCTTTGGACCCTGCGCACATAGCAGACAACAGTGTATGAGAATAACCCTTGCGGTACTTTTGCATGATGGACGATTTGAAGATGGAAAATGATATGAATCTATTTCTGTTCACATTGGGTCTCACAAATTTAATGATTGTATGGAGATGGATATATAGAAGATGAATGTCTAGATGTCCTTCGAAGAAATTAGTACCTCAACAATGAAATGAGCCCAGGTATTGTTTGAATGACATTCGATTGTACCCTTCAAGATGGAGAGATCCAGATTTTGAATCACCTGGGCAATCTCCAAGAACAGCCCATGCTCATTGCATAGCATCTGCAATTTGATATAACTTAGAAATTAGCTAAAAAAATGTTGTTATTAAAGCAATGGGTTTGGATAAATTTTCTTTTAGGGTGATAATAAATAAAGACCTCTATCAGCATGTGACCAGGATATTCAAGATCTTCCACGAGTATGGGGCATAACTGAAGTTCGCTGCCCAATTCAAAAGCCATGCTAGTCCCGTTTTGACCACCATTTTTGGTTTCAAATGATCCACACTTGTCGTGGTTAGCCACCTGCATGGCATTTCAGTTCTGCTTGTTACTTCCAGGTATGCATAACAGTATAACTGATTTGATTACTAGCTTTGATTTTTCTAATTTCTGACAATTTGCAAATAAATTATATGGATATTAGTAAGTGTTTCACAAAGGATACTAATAATTGTTTAGAGAGAGAGAGAGAGAGAGAGAGAGAGAGAGACCTTAACCCTAAAAACTTAAGAGGCACGAAAGTTAGGAACTCAAACTACTTAAAAACCAACCACTAACATGCATGCTTTGAGAAAAATATTTTTCAAAGGCATAGGGTCAAAGTAGGTTAAAATTTTCATTAACATAATTTAGATAGTCAAAGTGGCTTTCCATACGTGCCCTAAGGCCCTTACTAAAGTTCAAACATAGAATAACAAAGGAGTATGTGAATGCAAATTTCTCCGTTATAAAGAGCCTAAACATCCCGGCCTCCTATCTTAGCCGCCTTAATTCCTGGGAAAATGGGAAAAACAAACAGTGAGCGAAAGGCTCAGCAAGTAACATTCTCTATCAATAATCATATAAACTTAGAAGGAAAATGCTTTAATTTCCAAATTTTCATCTCCAAAAGTGATGGTTACACATTTTTTTTAAAATAATAGATCTCATCCATAATTGATACAACATTTGAGAAAAAAAAAAAAAAAAAATTGGTAGGTGTAGCACTTCTCAACTTAGAATGTGTAGAGGGTACTCTTTCCTTTAATAAAACTCATTTCTTTACATAGAAACTTTCTTTAAGAAGGCACGATGACCCAAAAACATTCAAATCATAGATAACATAGAGTATTAGATTTCGTAAATAGGCATTTTAATATATCAATATAAAATGTTTATGGAATTTCATAACTTGTATTGAAAGCATTTAATGGAAACGTACAATACTTGCATAGTAGTAAATGATAACATTTGAAAGGGGTAGGTAATACTAATTACTTTATTATAAAACAATAAGCTGAAGCATAGTTAAACATTGGAAGTAATTTATCACAATTGCATAATTGGGAAGAAGTACTCGCAGCATTTATAACTTAATTTGGAAGGGGTAAGGAATGAGCAGACTTCACATACCGTTCGATTCGCCAATATCCTCAATTTTTCGGCCTGCTCAGTAACGCTTCTTAAATGCAGCATATGCTTTACGGCTCGCTCTAAGAGACCATCAATGCTACACTGAATTTACATTAAATAAAAAATAAAAATAAAAACAGTGGACACTTAAAACAGGTTGGGAAAAGAAACAAGTAATTTACCAATGTGAAGGACCACAAATCCTATCCCAAGACTGCACTCACCTTTGCACCATCTGGGACTAGTTGTCGGAGCTCCTTGAGCCGATCCTGGATCATTTGTCTATCCCTCGGTTTTGTCCTTCGGTTTTCATCAACTCTGGCTCGTCTTTTGCTAACGTTGGACCACTTGGTTCCCTTCCTAGGCTGCGTAGAGCCATTGAGTTTTTCTTGCTGCTTTTTATCAATCAATGTACTCATATTATTGAGAGAAACTGAATCAGTCAAGCCACTTCTGTCCCCGGAAACCAACGGTGACCTGAAATGTCTCCATGGAGCTGAATCATCATTCATTAAGGCACTTGCTTCAGACTGTCCTCGTGACTGGAAGGAATCAGCACATTGTCCTGACAAGGTTGTAGCTGATCTAACACTATTAGATCTATTAGTTACACTATCATCTAAATAGCTAGATACACTGGCAACTATAGATTGCAAGAGATAATCCGCATCGTCGCCTTTGGAAAACCATGATGACTCAGTGCCATTAAAGAGATCTAAATTGCGGATTAAACTTGAGCTGCGACATGAATCCTCAACTGAGAAAGATGAGTCACAAAGGTATTCATTGGTGTGTTTCTGAAAAGCTGGTCCAAGTACTTCATGTAGCTCAGAATCTACGGGAAAGCTAGAGAAACTGCCGACACTTTTATGACATGTATCATTAGCACTTGTGTCTCCAAACGGCTGTTCTGTTGTGAATCCTGTAGAGAAAGGATTGACTCCATAGGAAGGTTCTTCAAATTCCCCCATCTTGTAGTTGTTCAATTGAGCATAAGCCTGTGATTTATCCAGACAGGACAATCCAAACAACTTAGTCTCTAACATATCCATCTGGATGCCATTTATAGATTGGCGCAGAGCAGTTGGTCTGCCAATGGGGTAATTTGGTGGAACACCAATCAGATTTTTACTTGCACCACCAATAATTCCTGGAAGATCTGTTCCAGATACCTGAATTGCATCTTGAACTGTTGATGCTGGCACAACTTCATTTAAAGTTGACAATTTGTTTTTATTAGGTCTAATGCAGTCAAAAGCCTTCAAATCAGCTTTCAGCTGGCTTATGGTTATAGCTGAGGGCTCATCTAATTTCTCTAGGATAAGGGACTGCAGTGATGATGCTTGAGCTAAAATATCCCCGTTTGAGGTGACAGGTATATTAATCCCTGCAACATTGTGAAGGGTGTTGAATCTATCTCTGACATATGCAACCATGGCCAGATCTTCAGCAACCTGAAATCTTGATAGGAGAAGAAAGCCACACATAAGATGACTACTGGAAAAACAACAAGAATGCATAAGATCTACACATACGCACAGAGGAGAGAGGGAGAAGATTGCTGAAGCATGTGCAAAAGTCTTTTCCTTTTTTCTTTTATAGGGAAGGTTACAAATAAAAGTAACCTATCACAACAGCAGAAAAGTTGTTACAACTCTAAAAGGCAGTTCAATCGGCTAGGGACCATGCCTTGTGAAGTGAAGGTCACTAATTCAAATCTCTCTTTTAAGACCAACTACTTAATAAAAAAAAAAACAGCAGAAAAGTTGATGCTAGAGTGCCTTTTAAAATCAGAGAACTATCATTATAGGCAACACATTAAGGTGAGAAATTGCGCACCCATTCCGATGAGCCTAGCTGTAGAACTCCATGTGGAAGTACAGGTACCAGCAAAATAGTCTGCACAATGCAAATAAATTGAATAATCTACTCATCAATCATTTGAAGAAAAAAAATAATAAGTGATGTTGGAGCCAGCCAAAATTGCGACTTTGCCTAATGTGTACAATACTCAAATCTGTGCAGATGATGAGTTGGTATGGAATAATTCAGAATGAAGTTACCTTGATACCTGCTGCAAATTGAAGTACCCATTCATCTGGACACTGTTAACAAAAAAAAAAAATTGCAGTGGTGAGGTCTTCTGTCCGGTACTTGCAGAATTATCAATAGCTTCTTTCTTAAATTAACTATCACAATTAGAATCTCACCTCAGGAACTACCTTAGAGTTGAATTCGATAGTAAAATTATTTTCAGAGAGAACCCAGCGATGGCTCCCTGTATATGCAACTTCACCGACAACCCTGATAAATTTCAGAAATCCAGGATCAGTCCCCATTACTTACCAAACTCAAAGCCTCATATAAAAGAACCTCCCTTGTGAGCATACTGTTTAGGGGTGTCACTTTATAACATGTTGCACAATGAGAGAGAGAGAGAGAGAGATTTGCAAGACCATAAGATTAGGACTAGTATGTCGTGCGTAACCACAAAGTTTAAGGCATGGTAGCAGGAGTAAAGGATAAAAACCAAAGGAAATTGCCTTCAAAATCAAATTAATAAGACTTCATCCAAAAACCTCCGCTCAAGAAGCATTAATCAATCAAAATATACATGGATACTTAATCTCATATTTCTGAAGACAAATTTGTATAGATATATGCATGCAATTCCATTGGAGAGCAAAGACAAGTAAGTAGTACACAGTTCTGTAATGATAAGGGTAAAGCACAAGATAGTACCCCTCTCCCAAGGCATACTGACGACATGACATATCAGCTACCGCTAGTCCAATTGGATATCCCCGTCCACCACCATCCCGTTCATTTGTTTCACAACTTGAAGAATATATCTCATTCACATCTTCAAGGTGAATGTCATCTGATATATTGTCCAGAGATTCTCTCGGTTTTGGATAATCACAATACCCATCTTCCCAGGTCAAAATCCTGAAATATCAAGGAAAGTAACATCATACTGGAGGCATCAACTAGATTCCTATTCAATAACATACCCAAAACGCTCGTTTGTAAACAACTTATAATTTTAGGAAGAATACAAAATAGAAGTAATAGATAAGCAACAAACTAGTATTTGATTTATAGTACTTTTGTCAAAAAACCAGAAACTGTCTCACGTAATTTTCTCATCTTCAAGTTATCAGCAAAAGGACGTCTTACAGACCTTATGTCACTCAAACAAATGACTAAATAATTTGATCCATTTCAGACGCTTATCCAACATGATGATGCTAAACGATTTAATGCTGCACTGCGAAGCCAACCACAACGAATTCTGTATACTAAGAAATGGGTCCACAAGGACCACGTGTTCAAATGATTGAGGCATTTGGAGAAATAATCATGAATTAGTGTCTTTTTTGTTTACCGGTTTAAAAAACATGCGGTTTGAAAAAATAGTGATTTTATCACGTAATTAATGAAAACATGATTTTTAAAAAGTTAGTGTTTCGTAAAATCGTAATTCGGCCGTTAAAATTGCATTTGAAAACGTGAAAAATTCCTTGATTTAAAACCGCTATTTTTTTCAAACACACTCCCAAACATATCAAATTTTGGCGATTTGGTTTAAAAAATACTTTTGGCCTGCGAAATAGCATGACTAAACAGACTCTTAATGAAAGTCCACTGGGCTAGTCACAACTAGCTCCATCCTTCTCAAAGCGTGAAAACTGAAAACCCTTCCTCATGCCCCTTAATTATTCCACCCATTGAAAACCCTTGATTACCATTTACCACCCAGTTTAAAAAACCCACCCTTATAGAGATAAGTAGCTGAAGAACAACTTACATCGGGCTCTGGTGCTTAAGCTTCCAAAAAACTGCATATTTCCAAAGCGAATTGCTGCAAAGGCTCTTCAATAACAGCCTCAAAGCAGTAGTCCCCATTACTTGACTCTCAAGAAAATCACAAAGCTCTAGTAATACCAAAAAGAACACTCAACCAAATTATCCCAAAAGAAAACCCTTCCTAACTCCCCCGATATGAACCTCGTCCCGCTTGTTTTATCCGCAAACCCGCTCTTCGTTTGATCGGAGGACCTGTTGACCCAATAAGCAAAAAGCCCATCGCGAAGAACTCCCCCGCTCACTCTCACGTACAGATCAAGAACTAGAAATCGTAGGGATTGCTACTTTTACAACAATTGGAAAAGGGTAACAACAATTTCCTGGACTTTTTGGCACGAGTACGCCATGAAATTCGTGAGGATTTTGGACGAAGAAGACAAAAGGATGACGAAGAAACAGAGTCTGATTATTCGGAAATTACACCTTACACAAGCTAAACCTTCGATTCCACTATAGCACGAAGTATCTGGTACAACCAGGGCTGAAGCACGTTTTGCAATCCACTTTCTCTGCTCTGCTCACTAAGCCAAAATGAAACAACCAAAATCAGCCCCTAAAACATAATTTAAGAAACAAAAGGCTGAGAATAATTCCGCTCTACCAAACCTAGTACAACAACGTAACGGCTTGGTAACACTCGAGTGTTTTCCACTTGTTTTCTCGGCAACCAAACAAAAGTTTAATGATTATAGATTAGTTTAATTGGTTCTTACCTTGTACTATTACAGAAACTGAATGTCAAATCAGAGATATTGACGATGTTCAATTTCGTCCGATTCCATGTCTCTTTCTTTTCTCTGTAGAAATGGATGTGATCCGAGGAAAGGAAGACTATGAGTGCCAAATTGGCGTGTATTTATGAGTGCCAAATCGGCGTTTCCCACTCCAAACAATGCTTTAACCAACTTTACACGGCTGCCTTTATATATTATCCCCGCCACCGGTAACCGGTCAAATCATAACCGCTCTCTCTCTCTCTCTGTCCGCGGATTTCAAAATGTTTCAAAGTCCGATTTTATAAATCGCTCGGGTGTAGTGGAATTCCGGGCCCACTAACTTGTTCAAATCTAGAGCGAAATATGGGCATGTCGAATAGACACGAAGCTGTAGCGCGTGGGGGAAATCCGTACGCGCTTCGTTCTCCCATCAACAGATTAATTACATTTCGTCGGGGGAGGGAGGCTTTTCGCCTCCTTCCTCTCGGTCTTTTGTTCTCTAAGCTCTTGCTTTGAAAATTTTTGTCCCTTTTTGGCTTCACCAGTGGAGTTGATTTTTCTCCCTACCATTAGGGTAGGGAGTTTAGTTCCCCCGAACTTGGTTTCGGTGGTGTTGTTGTTCTTCCGACTCTTCGGGGTTGGGAAGTTTTTTTTCTGCTTTCTTTTGGTTTTTCTTTTCTGTTTTCCGGAATGAAACTTCCTGTGTGTTGTTGGTTTGGTTTCGGTTGTTTTCTTGAGTTCTCGGTGGCTTTCGTTTTCTCTAGCTGTGTTTTTTCTGTTTTATTTTTGAGTGCCAGATCTGTGCGTTTCCACCGGTGTTATCCTGTCACGCGCTCCGCAGCCACTTCCGCCGTCGTCCTCTGGTCTGATTGTCACAATCGGAGGTCGCGTCGTTATTCCCTGACCGGCGCGTGGCTTGCACGCACTGGGAACTTGGTTCCTGGTTTGGCGCGTGAGAGCTGTGCTTCGCTCCTCCGACCTTCCTTGTGGCTGTTTGGTGGTGGTCCGTGGTGGTTGGGTGTTGCTGGAGTCTCGGGATATGGCGCGTGTGTCGCACGCGCCGACTCAGGCAGTGACTGGCCCTTTCCGGCGATGGTAGTGGAGTTTTTTGTTTTGGATTGTATATTCTTTGTCTTTTCACAGTGTATCTTTGCAATTGGCTAATATTGTATGGCTTTTAAGTGGCTTTATGCTAGACCAGGCCTCTTCTCTTTAGTTGGGTTGTGCTTCATTGTATTGTGAGATCCAATTTGTATGTTTATATAATATTAGACTGTTGTAATTGATAGCTGCTTTAAGTCAGGGTTTCCCCTGACTTTGTGGGTAGAGATTCTTTATCTCTACTCACTGTCATGGCCTTCGGCCTGTGTTTCCGCCTTTAGGGCGGTGTTAACACCTTCTATTGTATTTATGTAAACGACCTTTTGGTCTCTTGAAATCTTGTGTAATCCCTTTTGGGACTTTTATCAAGCAATGAAGGTGAAGTTTACTGTTAAAAAAAATAAAAAAAATAAAAAATAAAAAAAAAAAAAAAAAAAAACAGATTAAGTACATGGCTCCAGGATCCCCGTACTCCCATTTTCATTTTTCACTCATACGGCCATACGGGGAGCCATGTTGGGCAAATCAGCCCCGTCATTTAATGGTTAATTTATTCAAAAATATTTTCAATGAAAGATTTCTTTAAAAATAATTTTTGGTGTTTGACTCATACGAAAAAATTATCAACAAGAAAAAATTACTGGTGACAAGATTCCGTCATTAATCTGTAGGATTCCGATCACTTTTACAGAATTTCAGCTACCGTTGCTGGACTCCGACCAGGCCATTTGTGCCGGATTTCGGTAAACTGACCGGATTCCGACCATACTAGCCAGATTCCGATCAATTTCGTCAGAAACTAATTTGGTTGAATTCTGATGAACGTGGCCGGAATCTAACAATTTGTGCCAGATTTTAGCCAACTAACTGCAATCTGGTGATCGGATACCAAAACTAGAGGTCCTTGGGCCGTAGATTTGTGCTATCAACAAACTCCAATGCCCGGGGTAATGGATTCTCACAAACGTGCTTACAAGAATGAATATGTTTTTACGGTCAAACTAAAAATGATTTTCGTTGACTATCATTTTCGGTTGAACTAAAAACCAAAAAATACAGAAAATATTTTCCAAACAATAATTTACGCCGAAATAAATGGAGCATTATATTTAAATTCTACAAGTCTAATGGCAAATTTACCTATTTACTATACAAAAATGGGTAAAAGGATGGATTAGAGAATGATTTTTATCATTTCTCTTGACAAATCGTTCTTATTTTTTGTTTTCTTAGCATAGTAATAAAAATTGATTATTGTGATATAAATGTAAAAAAAGTTTTGAATTTTTTGTGAGTGAAAAGTGAAGAAAATTATTTGATAATATGTTGAAAGAAGTTTGACTTTTTTTTTAGATAAAATATAGTGGGTTGCCAACCAGGACCAAATTTGTATCTCAAAATTTAAATTTAATTATCATTTATCCAATTTTTACTCTTTTTTCATCCACTCTCACTAGGGCTAGGCAAAATCACCCCAAACTCGCCTGAGCTGACGTGAGCCTCCTACTCGACTCTCGACAAGCTTGGACTAAGGCACATGCCGATCCGACGATCACTTTGCGTTGATCTCACTATTGTCGCATCGTTTCCTTGTGTTAATCTACGTACCGCTTCCTTTTGCACAAGGGTCAACTACGGGCGAGGCTAGTGTCCCCGATAGTTCATCCTCCAAGAAGACATTCTCTCATATCACAAAATCCACAACCCAAACAAGATCACACTCAATCATGAATTGAAGTAGAATGTGTTTGTAGGTGTGTTCGATTAGGGGGAATAAGTTGGACGAGAGGAGGTTCTCAATGTACACGGAGAGACAAAGAAGAGATCAGTGGGGAGGACATGGCAATGTGGGTGGAGGCACTGAGGGCGACGAAAGAGAAGTTCTTGTGGGTGTCAAATGCGAAGCCCGGCCAACAATAAACCTGATTCCAACCCGACCCGAGATTTTTGACTCTGCACGGAAATTCACAATTACTCGGGATAGGCTAGGAATCAATATTATGATTCCAACCACCCCTAGTCGGAATTGGAATACACAACTTCTCCTTCTCATGCTCCTTTTCACTTCTTCACTTTTCAAAGACAAGTCCACTGTTGAAACAATTTTTTCAACGCCTGACCGGTGACGGGCAACTTACAAAATAGAGAAAATTGACACTGAAATTCTTTAACCCCGAAGAATTAGAGACACTCGAATGCTTAAGTTAGTACGTATATTGTTTTACAAAATAGCTAAATGAGAAAAGTTTAGAAAGAGAGAGAGAGAACTAGAAAGCATATCAGAGCCCGATTCCCATCTTTGGAGAAAGTGCACTATTTTAACGTGAGAAGTTTATAAATATGGTCTCAATATGGGAACTCGAGGCTCACTTTCTCTTACCACTTCAAGTCTTCGACACCCATGTCACGCCATTGTCGACATGCACGCTGATCTATTTCTCTCTCTCTCTCTGTGGATCTTAGATTTGTTTTTTATTTTGTGAATAATCGATCTACAGTTTTGTGGATAATCTTAGATCTATGTGAATCATCTTAAAATGTTTTCTCTGTGTCACACTTGGTTTTGTCTTACTTGCTGTAATTCACTTTTTTCTCATTCAAGTTTGAAATATATATATCTTGCAAAATTAAAAAACGTTACATGTTATTTTTGTTTATTTCTTGTTGTAATTCACTTTTTTCACCTTCATGCTATTTGTTACCTAAATAACCAAGTTTGTTGGTCTACATTTTATAGATGTTCCAGCTTGAGATGATTATTATTTAATTTATCTTTTAAAATCCTACGGTTAACAAGGGAAAAAGAATTATCCACTCATTCGGGGCGGAGATGAGCGAATTCTAACCCATATATGTGGACGGGCATGCAAATAGTGAAACCACCCTCCGTTGGGGGCGAATACGGGATTGGGATAAGATTAAACTCTGCCCATAAGGGGCGGTGCTCAGCCCTAGATACAAGCCTAAATCTCATGGATGAAGTAATTTTTCTCATTTAGAAAACTAATTAAGAAATTAGGTATTTTAATAATTATAAATATAATAGTAATGGTGGTAGCAAAACTTGATACTCATGGTGGTGGTCTCAGGTCTGGCATCATAGAGTTGGTTGTGATGGTAATTAATTAATGCTAACAATGGTGATAGTGATGGTGGCAAGTAGTGATGAAAGAGCAAATGGCAATGATAAATGATAATAGGTTTTGGTAACTCCTATGGGGATGGGTAATAGTGGTAATAGTGATAGTTATATATAGTTGCTGGAAACAAAAATATTGGTAATAATATTATCGAGAGTAATGGTGCTAGTATGAGAGAATAGTAATTTGTACAATAGAACATTCTCTACGGATTTCGAAATTGAGATTTGGATAGTTAAAAATCCTTAAGTTCGAAATTAATTTTGAAATGACTCTTATATATTAATCGAGATAAGGAAAATCAAAAATAGAAATTTACTAATACTATCATTTGATTCTCTTTTTCCTTTGTTAAAGTATAAAATAAAAATGAAATAATTTTAATGAGAGAGAGAGAGAGAGAGAGAGATTTGAGATGATAGAGGCTTAGGTCCACTATTAATCTAATGCCTACTAGCTAGGCTACATTTTGATCTTATTGACTTTAGTATAATGTGTTAGAAGACGTCATATTTATAGACTACGTATATGATGTAAGCCATACAAAGCAAACCTCGTAAATATGGTGAGAAATCATAAATGCATGAATATTGAAATCCTTGCAAACATATAATAAATTCATATGAATTCTAACATCCCCTCAAATTCAACATATAAGCTTGAGTTTGAAAGGAAAAATAATTGAAAAACCTTTTTTACTTTATTATTTGTAATCAGTCTTCTTCCTTATTACGCAGGCAAAGTTTTAATTTATACCTTTGCTTATTTTAGTCAATGTAGTAGCTGGTATTATGCTGACAGAAGGGAAAAAGGGTTTAATTTCTAAAAGCTGGTATACTATCAGTTTCATCTGCTTATATATATATATATATATATATTTGAAATAAAGCTAATATATACTTTCATTATAAATTATAAATTAAAGGAAGTGACGACATATTGTTGGCAAATACAATATCTCTAATAAAACTAGGAAACTCTTCAATCTAAACTTATTCAATAAAGATTGACGGACCGCTGCAATATTTGCAAGACAATTAGTTGCCGAATTTGCTTCTCTTTTAACATGTACAATATCTCATGCATGACTACATCTTCAATTAATTGCTCATATCGACTCCAACTGCTACTTCAACTCTTCAAGGCTTTCACTATCTGCAGTTCATCTCCTTTCGCCGTACCATGCTCATTGCGAATAGGGTTCGTCACCCGTCTAAATACAAATGGACAACATGAAAATGCTTTTCCTCGGTTTTCTTCTTATTATAATTAGTACTGTTCGTTGTTTTTGCTGTACCAGTACCTCACATGGTTGAAAAGATAACTGAATTATGCAGAAGCAGTGATGCATATGATTACGTCCTACCTTATACTTTTGTCGATCACCAAACACTGAATATAATTTCTATTTTTTTTTTCTTTTGACAAGTACGTACCAAAAACATGGCAGAAGTTTCTATTCATTTGAATGCAGTTTATAGCCATAGAGCGAAACCCTATTATATATATGCTGCTATATATCTCACCGGCATAGATATTGGCAACCGTATATAAATACTAAAACGTCAACGTAATCTGAATATGACCTGAAAGGATTTTGGAAACAAATTTACTTAATCTGGCTCATTTTGGCCCTAGGCCGGTGTCAATATGTGAATATAGTAGATAACTTTTGACAAAATGAAAGAGAAAGTTAGGCCAATGTCCCTTTTGGAAGATTAAGTAATCATATCAAATTATCAATATTCCAACTAGTAATTATGGTTGGGATACTGGCGCTGCTGCATGCTATTAGAATGTGGAAAAGGCAACCCGAGGAATGAAACCTTGAAGGATAAAGTTTATAAAAATTTAGTGTCGTTTGAGCTCAAGCAACTTTAATTCGCATTGTTTGAACAATAAATGATGCTATTATGAATTCTCGACCCTATGTTTAATGCCGTTTAGCAAACGGTGCTAAACGAATAGTATCATATTTTTTTGCCATTAAAGATACTATTCAAGCGATACTAAAATACGATTTTATTTTATTTTTTTAGTGAAGGAAACCGTGAAAATCCTTCTTTAATTTTAATTTTTTATTTTTTGTATGGGGCCATAAATCAATTTATTTACAAAGTGATAATTAATTAAAGGAGATAAAGTTAAAGTTTAACAAGATATTCACATGGGTACGTACGTACTGTTGCTTTATCGAGCTCTCAATACTCATAGTACTGAAAGTTGCAAGCTTTCAAAGAGAAGATAATAATGCCTCTCGGTCCAATGATTTTTCTTTCTCTTTCTTTTCTTTTTTTTTTTTGTTTTTTTTTCTTTGATCTGGAGTCCTGACGCATCCTTTCTGGAGTCTTTCTTTCTTCGTGCTTTATTTCTAAAACGAAGCTTTGGTTGAAGATTTGATATGATACGTTGAAACAGATGAATTTCCATCGATCTACACAATTGCTTACATCAACTCGATTAATATATATATATATATATACATAGACTATATATGATCTTTATCCATTAATTAACGGACAAATCGAAGATAATATTTTAAAAGATAGCAATTTAAATTGTTGTTTCCCAAAGGTGGCCACAGACAATCCGCTGTAGTAATAATCTATTTTGGAAAATGCTTGTCCTTGACACTCTCTCTCTCTCTCTCTCTCTCTCTCTCTCTCTCTCTCTCTCTCTCTCTCTATATATATATATATATATATTGAAACTCTGCATTTTAGAAATGTTAAAATATATGGAAGAAATAGTTTCCGTGTATAGCCGCGCGCGCTAACTTCAACTATACATAATATTAATGGTTGACTTCAACGACAATACTTTATAATTCGTAGGTTTAATTGATTCTCTCTCCCTTCAATTCCCTTCGTAATCATCCTCTAATGAATTTAGCAATGTTTTTTGCAACTTATTCTTACCATTTAAATATTACGGCAGTCTTTTTCTCTTCTGATTGCTCAAGACTATAAGAACAGAAAAAATGGTGCTAGACTCCTAGCTAGGGGTACCACAATGCCTAGCTTTTACAACCTATGTGTTAGTTTATAATATTGGTAAAATAATTAGGAAAAAATTCATACTTAGCCTTTAGGTTGTTATTTAATTTGAATTTAGTTTTTAAGTTTCTAATTTTGAATAATATGATATTAGGTTTTGTCCATTTAAATAGTTCACTTTATCATTTTTTCGTCAAAATGAATTGTTTGTCATATATCACTTGTGTCTCAATTGACACACTAGAATACATATCAATACCTAATATCAATGTCATATTATTAAGCGTCAAGTCATCCAAAAAAACAAAAAACAAAAAACAAAAAAACAAACAAAATACCCCAACTCTAAAAACAAAAACCATCAATCTTTTTTGTTATCTTAATCTTCTAGATTTATAGCATTAAAGAAAAAACCATTAACTTTGACACTGATATAGACACTAGCGTGTCAAATGAGACACGTACACATGACAAATAGAAAATCGTTAACTTTGACGGCAAAGTGATAGAGGGACCAATTTAAAATTTAAGTAAAACTTAAGGACCTAATTCTTAAAATTGATAACTCAATGACTAAATTCAAATGAGATGAACACTTAAGGGTTAAATATGATTTTTTTCTAAATAATTAAGTAAAAAAATTTGGCTTATCAATTTAATTCATTAGTAATTGACTTATCAACTATACACTCTTAATTATTTTATCAATTATAAATTGTTACATGAGTTTATAAATGCCATTTTAGTAAAAGTTAAGGTCTCAAAAGCATTTTCCTTTCTAAAAGAACTTGATATAGGTATAATAATTCAATTTGTGGTGTTCTAATTTCCAAAGGCCGGTGGACATAAAATTTGTAGTACTAATCTATTTCAGGCGTTTCTGACATCCTTAGTTTGTGTGATGGATTGAAACTCCACATTTTAGAAGTACTATATATGAAAATGAAGAAATAGTTTTCATATATAACCGCTGACTTTTACAACTATAGTTTTTATCGTTGACTTCAACTGCAATAGTACTTTTTAGTTCATAGTTTTGATTGAAAAATGATCATTACCTTCAATATTCATAGGTTTATAATTATAGTTTATAGTTTTGATTTGTTCAAAAAAAAAATCATAGGTTTGACTTCTTCTCCCTTGAATTCCCTTCAATATTCATAATCACCTCGAATGATTTTAGCAATTAATATTTTTTTTGGAAGTTATTATACCATTTTAATTGCCCTTGATTACAATAAAAACATTGTAAATTTGACCAAAAAAAAAGGGGATCGATCAGAACCATTTGATGGACTAATCCCAGTACTATTACCAAAAGTGGGATGGAAGCAGCCGGAGTTTGGATTAATTAGATATATAATTGAGAGCTAGAGAAAAAGAAAACCTAATTAGAAACAATTGTGACGTGGATTTGACTATGTGGCTAATGACATTTCTAATTAAATTTCTAAGCCGCCAGATAGGTGACGAATTTTTATATTGCATTGGTAGGTTTACGTTGACATCTTTTAAAGAACGTACAATAATTTTGCCGACATAGTTTAAAGAATAAAAATGTAGCAATTAATGGAGGTGGTGACCATTAGTTTTCAGCCGCCTAGCCATTTGATATTGTGGAGTAATGTTTTGCATGACCAGAAAGTGCATCATTTTTGTATTTTTTTTTTTTTTTAATATTTGATGTGAAAAAAATAATATAAAAAAAAATTGAGAAAGTTTTGCATGAAAAATGTGAAAATTACTTGCAACATTATGTGAGTGAAAATGATCCAAAAAAAATCTCTTCTTTCTTCTGTTTATTCAAATTCTTTTGCTTGTTATCTTCGGGTGGTTTTCTTGAGACTTCATCCTTAGCTTCAATATCCATTGATTAATTACTTAAACCAAAAAAAAAAAAAAAAAAAAAATTGTTGCTCAATTTTAACTCATATGGTTACTCGGGCCTTACTCCCTGTTTGAAGTTCTCGTGTGTGCCCTTATTATAAAATGCAAAAATAGACAAAAATTTGCTTCATTAATTCTTGAAGTAGTTGAGAGCAAGTACCGTATCAAAGAGTAAATTAAGCTCATCAATGGGTTACCTGGATTAATATATACTAACATTCATACAACCTGGGTCCTGGACTAGAGCGTAAATGGAGCTGAGCTAATTGGTAGGGAAGGGCAAAGAGGTGGCCTAGTGGTTAAAGCTTGAGACTTTTAGGGAATATAATCTCTTGAGGTCTCGAATTAGAAATTCAACTAGGTGCTACTTTTTTTGGGGGGCCAGTCATCCGGACATACCCTATGTTTAAAGGTTCTATTCGTACAGTAGCGTCAGAGATTATTCGGTAAATCTTAACTGGACATTTACGCTTGGAAGCCTACTACTACTACTGCTGTATGTGAGACAAGTAACACGAGTTACTATTCGGCTATTAAAAATAAAAATAAAAATTGCTAGAAAGAAACCAAGAAAGCGAAGGGCCAAGGTCCCAAAGACGGAAAGATGGGGGAAGGGGACAGTAATGTTTGTGTCGCGTACGGATGGGGGACCTCTCATTGGTAGGAGAAAGTGAACGGGAGGGAAGGATGGGGGTTGGGACAAAAGGTGGAGTGCAACTCAAGGCACAGACCAAAAGAGAATTCGACAGAGAAAGGCACTCGACCAGTGCCCCTACGTCACTGTTCCCAGAACCAGACCAGTTTTTGCAGGTCCTTCAGAGATCTCCTTTACAAAGATGCACGCGCATTTTCCTTGCCCATACACGCGCTGGCTGCGGATAGGCCCGAACCATCCAAGCTCAGAAATGGCCTTAAAAAGAGCAGATTAGGCAGGCCAAGGCCCTCACTCCTCCTTAATAGTGTTATAGTTTGTGATTGCATGCCATGTTTCAATTGTGTCGAGATATATATATATATAAGATTATATATATAGGTCAATTAAAATTCAATCTATTTAATTAAATGAGTCAAATTATTCAACTATAACTCTCTTAATTTATATTATGTTCGAGTCGGCTTTACAAGTAATGTCAAAATTTGTTTGTCATTATGTCTTGTGTCAAAACATAAGTATAAGACTATATAAACTAACTATAATCCGACCCATTTAATTAAACAATTCAAATTCAGCAATTTTAATATTTTAATTTCGTGTCAAATTCATGGCCGTGTCAAAAATAAGAATT